>NC_050467.1:25783582-26098310 GCF_013373865.1 Monomorium pharaonis
AAAAGTAAAAACTTTAATATTCTACTTTTTATTTATATATTACCTAATTTGTATTTACATCATATACCTAGATGTATATATATAACTTTTAAAAAAGTTATATATAATATATAAATAAAAACTTAATATTGTACCTTTTATTTCTAAATATCATAATGGTAGTATTTGATAAAATATTATAAGGAGAAAAATTAATAATGTGCTTTAACAAACTTAAATCCACATTTAATATCCAGTAAATTGAAAAACATTGCAATATTACAAGAAAATAGATTTGAGCTAGAAATTAGTAAATTATAATGTTATAATTTGTCAAGATTTATTTGCACAAGTTCTTTACATAATAAAGTTAAACTAATATAAATTAAGTTAGTAAAAAATCAAGGATATTTATTCAAATCTTGAATATCTTTTAATCAGAATTAACTTTCTGCAATGCATAATGCATCTCGTCCTTTGATATATTCAATAAAATTTTCTGATGTATATCGCTTCCTGAATATTCACATATCAATAGTCTATAATCACCTAATTTTGCGCAAATATCAAGAGTTTGAGTAATATTAGGAGCTTTGTGACCTAGAAACAGAAATTACAATAATAAAGAGATTTTTCTCATACACAACACTCTTAATAAGTATACTTTTATACAAACCATCGAAAGAACATAAAGAGTCAAACTGCCTATAAACATTTATGAAACAAACTTCTTCCACACCAATTCGTTTGACTTCTACACATACAGCTTGCAAGAATATTTGCTCAAATTTTGAACAATGTTTTATCGCTTGAACTTTTGGATTTATTATCATCTCTGACAGAGCGTCATTTACATCTTGTACGCTCACTGTACTATTATTGCGTGTTTCAGTAATTTCTGCCACTCTACGACAAATGTCCAAAGCGCGACGAGCGTCGCCTGATACTGCGGACACCTTACTAAAAAACAAAATACCTAAGATATTCTTAAAATATTTAATCAAACTTGATCAATTTTATTATAAAAATTAATAACTCAAAAAAATCATTGAAAAAATTAAGAATAGAATAAAAACGGATCGGAGATTTTAAAAACATTCTATAATAATAAAACGTTATGTGAAAATAATATAGAAAGATATATCACTAAACCAATGAAAAGATTCTCTAATTCAAAAGAGTAAAGGAGACTGATTTTTTATTCAAACATATCTTTTAATAAAGTAACTTAAAATTGCAATTTCCAAAATAATAAATAAAATTTAAACAATAAAATTGATAATTTATTTTTAAATATTTTCTTTGTTAATATTCATATTGATATGAAAAAACATTGAAAAAAGATTTGATGAAATTTGAAGATAGTTTATGATGATTTAAATATAGTAATAAACGTTGCCACATTTTCACTAATATGTCATCTTTAAAAACAGTTATATAGCATTTATAAACATTTAATACTCTTACACAAAAAATAATATGATAAAACTATTTATTCAATTTCAAAAAGTTCTTTAAACTATTTCCTTTCTTATACATAATTAAATTACTTACAACCTTTCTATAACACTCTCAATGCTGTTTTAGAAAGTTATTTCAAATTATACAAAATTTCAAAAAATTCAGACATATATTAATCTATATGAACTTGTCTCTCAAAATTTGATAATAGGTGTGTGTGCGCGCGCGCGTGTATGTGTGTGTCACATTCTTATATCGTCTAAAATTAAGAAATGAATAGAAAAGATTAAAGGTCAATTTACACATATTCGTAACGTATCAGTGCCGTGTCCGCTCAATTCGTGATTTTCCGTCAGTGTCAGTGATGATAAATAGTGTTCTTTTACTCTTAAATAGACGTGTTCCGGCATAGTACCGTGAAAATCACGAACTATACGAGTACAGCACTGATAGATACATTACGGATGTATGTAAATTGAAAGAAAGACTACATAATGCCTACCGTGCAATCAATTGTATAATTTCATTTTCAAAAATATCGGTATTTTTAAGCCTGGTTAATACTATCTCATACAATTGTTTATAATTATATGGTTCGAAAGTTACTCGGGTAAGACCTAATCGCGACGTGACTCTACCCATTAAAACTCTTTCTGGAAGATCCATAGTATTGGCAATTGTAACAACTACTAATCGAGCAGAAGCTTTTGTAGGCCAGTCCAACAGATTATATATTACATCCTGTCGTTTTGTACATAATAAATCAAGCTACAAAAATTAAATTAAAATAACAATTAGTGAAACAAATTAGAAAAAATAATAAAAACTAAAGATTATAATCTAAAAGACAATAAAATAATAGATATTAGAGAATAAAGATTTAAAATAAAAAATTTTACTTTTAAATAAAAAATAAAAAAATTAGTTTAATTTTAATTAATAAATTTTTTAACAAAAGATAAATAAAAATATATATAAATAAAGATAAATAACATACCTCATCTACAAGTAGCAATGTCATTGGCCTCTTAGTATTGTTATTAAATTTCTTTTCTAACATATTATATGCTTGTTCCCATGTTAGAATTTTACCAGATAATTGCTTCAGAATCTGCACGTAGGCCTGTCTAGGCTCAGATAATTTCATCCCATTAATTTCAACAAAATCAAAATAGTCTAATTTATCTTTCTCCACAGATCTCTTTAAACATTTGACAACTTCATTTACAGTAGCAGTTTTTCCTGTACCTGGTACACCATTTATATAAATGCTCCTATAATATTTATATATAATATTTTAGTGGAATTGAATAAGTTAATATCTTCTTTTAATAAAATTAATTTTAAATATATATATATTAATAGTTTTAATTAAAAGTCGATTTTGAAATGTATTATACTAAATTAGAATAGCGTAATTTTTTAAAATTACATTAAATAATAAAATTAAAAAATTACAATATGGACGGATAATTACAATTTAAAAAAATTTAATATTTTATTTATATAAATAAAATTTATATAAAGAGTAACAAAGAAACATTGTTTTCTATATATTGGAAATTTCTTTTCTTTTACATAAATAAATTTTAAACTTGGAAAAATTGCAACCTGCAAAAGTTAATAAGTTTACGTTTTAAAAATAGTTGTATTGAATTTAAAAATTAAGTTCAACTTAATTAGTGTTTGCACAACCTTGTATTTCAGTATATAAAAAAAAATAAATATAAATATCAAACAAAAAAAACAAACGTGCCCTCCGCTTTTGTCCATTAGCTTGCTTTCTATGAATGTATAAATGTTATTAAACTCTTCCTCTCTGCAAGGCAATGATTTAGGCACTGCACTAACGTGCAATCTAGTTCTGATTTCTTGCAATGGTGTAATTGGTTTAGCTAAGATATCAGTTCTCATTTTCATGGATGGTGTCAATGAACCTTGTTTCAACGACACACGAACCTTTGGAGTGCTCAAACCATTCTGTAACACTGATGATTCGATAGCATCAGGATTCCTTTGATTAGTTTTTACAGATAAATGTTTATTAACTTTGTGTACAACTTCAATCTTATCAGTTTTATTCTTACTCTCATCTTTGCATATTGATTCACATTTATTAGACACAGTTAAAATAGTCTTGCAATTTTTCTCAATTTTCAATCTTTTAAGAGTATCTTCGAGTGAAACATTTTTTTTTGTCTCAAAATGTATTCTGTTACTTTGTGATTTATCTACATTATCTTTTTTTGATTCTTTATTTACAGAGGAAGATTCATATTTCGATCTAGTTCTGTAAACCTTAGGAGTAGCATCATTATTGACATGTTCCACAAAATGAGCACAATTTTGTTTTTTAAATTTTATTTTTGATCTTGTGGACGGTGTTTTTGGAATGAAATCAACACAAACACAATCTGAACTGTGATCGTTATCACTTTTTTGCATGTTGATTTTTACATGTTTATTAATTTTTTGTTTTCTTGTATTACAAGTGTCTAATGAATCTAAAAATAGTGTCTTCTCGTTATAATTAATTTGATCTTTCTGTAAAACAGATGTTTGTGATTTAGGAGAATAATATTCATATTCTGAGTATCTTTTAGGTAACTTTATCATTCTTGTGCCCTTGCGTGGCATTTGATTTTCCTGCAAACTTTTCAAATGGCGTTTTGTATTTCTGGTTAATCTCTTAGGTTTTTCATCATCAGATTCAGTGTCTATTTTGTACATACTCTGTTCTGTAGAGCGCCTCAATTTTAGACGCAATGAGGCCTGTTCTTTTTGCAATGCATTAGTTCGTAATAAGAAGTGTTTATTGTTGTTCAGAATTTTATCCGAATCAGAAAGAGAATCATCGTCTGTGGTCTTTGTTGGAACATAGGACTTGTCTAAATCTTCACTTGAATCTGAACTTGTTTCAAGTAACACAGATATATCTTTTTCCGTGCATTTCTTAAATCTAGCCATGGCATTTAAATTGTAATTTATTGATTGGACAAAAATTTTTAACCTTTTGCTTCTCTTTTTTTCTTCAAAATTTTATTTACATTAATCTATAATTTGAGTTCAATTGCTATCTACTACCTGAAAATAACATTAATTGAAGAAAAGTAACTTTTTAAATCTATTTTATAAGAAAAACAAGTATTATTTATATCATGGGTTTGTATGAGTTTTTTTATATCAATATGTAAGAACATAACAAATTTATAGTTATAAAAATATTGCGTATGCTCTTTGTTTTGCAATTTATAAATTAAGTAATAAAATGAATTATTCAGTCAAACAATTTATTGACAATCGTTAACTTCTTGTTCAAGATGTTAGTAATGTTAAATTGTGTGGCTCAAATTTATATATAATTTATATATAATTTATTTTTATACATTATGAGTAATCACAAATTATTCTTTCCTGTAATTAAATTATATTTTAAAAAATAATTTCCATTTTTAATTAAAACAAAGAATATTTGCTAATACAAATTAATAAAATATAAATTTTTTTATAAACAATTCTAAATATGCAAAATTAATCAAAATCATTCAATTATGTATGATTTAAATTTTAATTGCAAATTATCCCATTAATCGTATAAAGGGTCACAATTTAGTGTTATCAAAATGTTGAACAAAAAACAAAAGATTGTTATTAAGCTGTTTAAATGAATAACTTTAATTAATAAATTGCAATATTAAAAAATATAACAACATTAGAGCATGCGTAGTATCTTTACATTTATAATTTTATTATATTCCTACTTACCAATGTCAAAAAACTTTAAAACTTAAAAAAAAGGGTGATGTGAGCAACGATTTTCCTCCTCAGATTTTACGCATGAAAATACACATTTACAAAATCAGAAGAAAATCGAAGGTGAGAGCATTATACAGTACATATTCACCTTTTTTCTTACCGTTTTGAAGATATAAACCCAAGAGCGTATTAATAAATAACAATTCATGTGAAACTCATGAAACCATTAAGGTTAAGGGTCTCTTCGCGTCATATGCCCCGAGTGCGCTCCTATTCACCCCCAACGCACTCCAATACTAGAGTTCCTATAAGGAGAGTTGTGCCAATACCGCTCTCGATTGTGATTGGCTCCGCCATTTTCCGTTAAACTTCCGGTAGTTTTAGCCATTTCCAGCACAATTTGGCAATCTTGGTACAGCTATCATCAATGCATTAATATCAAGAAGTCGATTCTGTATTTCTGAAGAAAGTGAAAATATGAAAAGTAAGGAGCATTGTCTGCATTGATTGGTGTATACTTTTAGAATTAACAATATATACCAATCACTGTTACTAACTTTTCATATTTTCACTTCTTTAGGAATACAAAATTGACCCCCAGTATTTTGTGTATCCATACATAAAGCAAAGGGTTTATATTGAAGATATTTTAATTATACTATTGAAATTGTAATATAATTGTAAATAAAATAAATGTGATTGAAAATGCTGTGGAATAAAATAAGAATATATTTGTAAATGTAACCTTAAAAATGCTGAAAAACTTTAGCATTTTTGAGATTACATTTACAAATATATCCTTCTTTTATTCCACAGCATTTTCAATTACATTTATTTTATTTACAATTATATATCTATATATACAAATATATATATATATGTAATATCTTGTATTAATGTTAAAAATAGAAAATGCCGAATTGTGTAGCTTTTGGATGCTATAAAATACATCAAAAAAAGATGCGTATGTTTCCACAAGCTTTAGAACATCGAAAAATATGGATAGAAAATGAAATAAGACTTGAAGTAAGACTGAAATAAGACTTGAATACGACTTGAAATTTGCCGCCTTTACATGCCATGAAACGGAAAATGGCGACTTCCGTCACATTGGCACAACCATAGACATAGTAAGTATAGACCGAGCGTTCCGCTGTATAAACGTTGATGCATACGAAAAGAAAGAGAAAAGATATATGAAGAATCTCTTTCTCTTTTTAATGCCGGAGAAGTGGGGAGCACTTCTCCTCATCTCCTCGCGTCGATCCCTCATTTCCCCTGTCAGGCTCTCCCTACTACGATGATGTCAGAGAGAGAAAGAGATTCTTCATATATCTTTTCTCTTTCTTTTCGTATGCATCAACGCTTACAGCGGATGCTCGGTCTATACTTACTATGTCTATGGGCACAACTCTCATAGGAATTCTAAAAACATCTAAAACGACGCGATGACCGCTCTCAGGTTCCTCTCTGGTTCCATTTCCCTAGCAAGTTTATATAGGATATGTTACACATATTAATACTGTTTAATAAAAAAGTAAGGAAATTTTATTAAAATTACAATTAATTTTTGATGAAATAATAACAAAAAATTGTAGATATTCTATTGAATTAACAAACTAAACGAAAAAGCATAGATATACTTAGCTGTATTGACAAATTAATATTATTTTTTATTGTAATTAATAAAGTTTTGATAAAATTAATTACTAGTTAAAATGTTCTAAAATAAATACAAATAAATTCAACAAAGTTATCAAAAGATCATCAAAAGTATATCAAAATTTCATTAAAATCTCCATCGAAGATACGTTCCACTCCAGTAATCATTTGTTGAAAATCGGTAGCTACATTAAGGGCCCAATTCTCCCTAAGAAAAAATTTTGTGTACGAAAATAATGCTGCACGCGTTTACCAATTGGTATATGTACTTTTCCAAGTAGCAAACTGACGTCAAATATGGTTTTAAAGACGTTTTAATAACGTTTGAAATGTCAAGAAGACGTCATTAAAACGATATATTTGACAATTTCATTTGAATTCGAAAATCAAGCCTCAGACTTATATAATTTCTTTATACTTCTTATTTATACTTGAATGCATCTATATAATAATATCCTATGGTCTCACTTTTGAGATGAATTTCCTGCTAATTCGTCAAATGTGTCAAATGTCCCGAATTTAACAAAAAAAGGCTGTTTAAAAATTATTTTATAAGTTTTATAAATTATATAATGGTACTTAATACATTTAAATGAGAACTATTGTGATTGTGTGTCGACTTTACTTTTGTTCCTTTCTCCACATGTGCTGCACATCTAAAAAAGCTAGCAAAAATGCTCGATATTGTTTCATTATATTAACAAATTAATAGTCTGCATTTGCCAATTAATCAGTGATGCCAAATCGCAGAGACGAGTTTTTTAAGCAACTTTTTAAGAATACCTTTTAATTTATAAACTACAAAGGACTAATTCAACTTGTGTTATTGCGTAGTTGTAGACAAATAATTATAATAATCGTCGTTTCAAGTATGCAAAACAGAAAATAGAAAAGTAATAGCGTCGAGAGGACGACGAGGACTACATATCGGATTTTCGAATTTCTCTCGACGGAGTGTCATACACCTTTTAATACCTTTTGGCGCGCCTATGTCGCGCCACCGCACCGGTGAAACCCGTAAAAAACCCTCGCGCGACACGAGCGCGACGTGAAGCGCAAGCAAGCAGCAGTGCCAGCATCTTCGAGAACGCGCAGTCGCGCGTCAATCCTGTCGGGTGGGAGGTGTGATCAGCTGCGTGCGAACACGAGGGGAACGAGATGTTCGTCCTGCAGAGATCTATATTGTGAGTACCAGAGGGAAATTTTTACTCCCGAACTTTTCCGAGGGTCTACTCGATCTCTCTTTCTCTCTCTCTCTCTCTCTCTCTCTCTCTCTCTCTCTGGTCAACATCGCGCGATGGGCCGTCGACGGACACAGGCGACACGGAGAGCGCGACAGGGCGAGCGCCCTGATTCCTCCTCATGGGGCGTGCAAAGAGGACACGGAAGGGACGTACTCGTCCCTTACTTGTAACTTGACGCAAGCATGACGGGTCGCAATAAAGTAAAAGCTGTAAATAGGACCGCCCCGACAGCTATCACGATCAATATCAGGCGAAACCAGATTCACCGTGTCTTTTGTTGTCCAGGTCTCTTAAACCCTGTGGTCTTTCTTTCTCGTCTGCTTTTGCGCTATCTCTAGCCTTCACCTGGGTACCTCAATCGTGACCTTGGCCTTGATCGTTGAAATCTACTCTAGTGAACATGGTGTTGAAAAGAATTCTTTTAAATCTCTTCAAAATTACGTCAAAAACATTGTTTTATAATATGAATTTTCTATGATTAATAATACTGATCAGTAACATTGAATTATTATAGTAAAGTATACATACTGAGAGAGTATACATTTTACTCAACCCAATATTCTCTGTCATTTCTGCGATTTCTATTATTTTTTGCGCCATCCATGATTGAGGAACCATACTAACAAAAAAATATTGACAAATTCTCTTCACATAATCATTATCATTTTGAATATTCCTACCACATAATAGTGATACTGATGCTCAAAAATAAAAAAATTTGCATCACCGTCGATATTTAGTATTTAATCCATTAATATTAACCACACACAATCAATAATTTTGTTATTAATTTGTTGGTACTAACAATATTGACCGTGTAAGTCCAGGTCTCCCTGTAAAGTGTCTTTTATGTATATATAAAAGAGCTCTTTATATTTTCTTATAGATTTGCAATTTTTTTAGATGATTATTTAAGTGTCATTTTTTCCTTAAAAATTTATATATTAGAAAACTTATTTTGTGATATTGTTACGTTATCTTAAAGATTGTCGGACATCCTACTGTTTGTTTTTCTTAATAACATTTTGCGGCTGATTGGGCCGAAAATCTTTTTTTCATGCTACTCTCACCGATTTAACAAGGTTTCATGATGCCAAAAATATTTGTCCACATCTTGTGGAAATTTATCGTATAAGTGTATGTATCACATGTCTTGGGAATCTTTATCTTGAACTAGTTAAATATTGATACAATTAAGTAAACACTGATGTCAGAATCCTTAGACAACAAAAAATAACTGCAAACAAATCTCGATTTGCTTCAAAAAATTTTTTTAATGGTTTCAAATTGATCAAAATTGAATTGATGATTATTATTAATTTGAATGCAAAAACTTACGCAGCCAAGTGATTCTTCTTCACGATTCGTCTCGTTTTGCTCCATTTGATATTTTTCATTGCTGCTGTTATGACGATATGTCGAGAAAATGTTAATATTCGGAACGAATTTTTATTTATGAAACATTCCGCGTTTTTCGCATTTTCTGAATTAAATTAAATACAGAGCAACGTTGTTTTACATGTTAATTGTCCTGTCGGTTCTATCGCGAAATAGAAATTGGCGGAAATAACTGATTATGAGTAATCACGTGAATCAAAGTCAAGGTAAAAACGGAGGCCGTCCGGAAACTGTTGTATCAAGGACGTACACAGTTGCATACAATGGATTCGGGCGCGTTAAACAAACTTTCCTTTATTTACATCCAAATTTCATATAAGCTTAATAAGGTTGTAAAATAATTTTTATAAAAATTCAACAAAATTTGCTATAAAAAAATAATTTGTCAATTTAATAAATGTTATTCTGTGATTTATTATGATTTTAAGGATAACGTGCCCGTGGAAAGAATCGTGCAGAAAATCTTTTTTTTGCAAGATAATCTCAAAAAACTAAATATTTAAATAAAAATAATCTTGTTGAAATTAATATTATATCAAATTCTTTAAAAAAGAGTTAATTTTTTATATGTAAATAAGCATATAATTTCTTGTTGTATTTGAAATAGTGATTGTTAAATAGAATATATTAGTTCTAATTTAATACTAATCTCTTTTTGTATAATAAATGTGTAAATATAAATTTATAATGCTCAAATACAAATTCAATTAATTTTTTGGCGGCATTGATCCGTTTTCGTCGAAAATTTTTAAAAATTATAGTTAATTACGAACGCGCAATTAACTGCGATATGTATTATACTATTGAAATTATCTGCGCTTGGTTTTGAAACAATCGATAACAGAAACATAAGTATGATTGCAATGTGTCTTACCCAGTCTTACCTAAGTAATTTTGTTCACGATGAAGCAAACGTCTGTATAAATGTACTCGGTAATGTGTCAGTGTGTTACATTTTCACTCAATCCAGTTAACGTTATCCGACGTATGTTCATTCGCAACTCGTGAGATGCGTTTGATCGATTATTCTGGCAAACTAATCGAGCGTCGTTTCCTGGTAATACGACAATTTTGTGATCTATACGCATATTCTTTCATTTCGTAAGTAGTATAATATAAAATGCGAATAAAGTATTGGATATGAAACAAAAACTTATGCGACTTACATATTTATATAAAAAGTATTGTACTCTACAGCGAGAGAATTTTCTCTTTGAATTTACCCTTAACATCATCAAGAGATTTTAGTATAATTTTAATAAATTTTAGTAAAATTTGTTAAATTTACTATAAAATTTGTTATATTTAATAAAAGTTACTATAATTTTAGTGAAATTTAATAAAATTTGTTGCAAAAGAATAATTTGTCAATTTAATAAGATATCCTATAATTATCATGATTTTAAGGATAAATTCTAAGAATAAGTTTTCTCTGTGTATATATTAGCTAAAGCAGTCTAATTAAAAATATTTTTAATTTAATAACAATATCAATGAAACAATATTATAATAAATAACATTTCATCAAAATATGACATATTTGTTTCATTAGTAGTGTTATTCTGAATTAACTAAATTATTTTCAATGAAACTGTTGTTAATTAATCCTTATAGTATTAGTTAACTTAGTTTATATTTACCGTATTAGTTTATATTTATAGTATTAGTTAAGCAATTAGACACAGTGAAAATGTAATTTCCTAATTCGAAGATTTATTATCTAAGTAAATAATGCAATTCCTAATTTACTCTGATAAAATCTAATGTCAGCAAGATAAGAGTCTCTTTAGAACTTTGCTTATAGTACGTTAATCGATAGAAAAAGCGTTGTCACAGTCAATCAGATCTAGATAGAAAAAGTAAATCGGAGTACGAAATAATACCCGCACTTCAACACAAACTATTACAAAAACTTCGGTTACGTCATACTTGAGATCTTGTCGTCTTACATCACTGATGACTGTGATCTCTGTCAGATATTTATAAATCCACTTAAGTTGGTGAGAAAAATTGAATAAATATGAAACTGCAATTATACCGTACGTGAGTCATCTAATTTATTTTTTTATTAATAATTTTTATCGGAGTATAGTTAACAAACTTTTCTTTAATCTCCATCCATGTAGCAATACGCGTGCACAAATGTTAGGAAAACTCCTTCATTTATATTTAACAAAGTATTATCGATACGAAACACAAATCTGTATTTAAATATTAAGATTCAATAAAATTTTCGAGTTTTAAATATTGTAGCTAAGGCTTAATGATTTAAGATTTTCAAGCAAATTTAATATGGGCGTGTAAACTAATTAACAGGTCGGAACTGTTACTTTTTTTTCTTTCTTCTCTTTTTTTAATGCCAAGTGTCTCGAAGTCACAATCCCGATGAGCGTTTGCTACAATCACATTTGTAAATATACGTGAGAGAATGCAATTTTATAATTCGTAATGCTGACAAAGAACGTTCGACATAAATACATATTTAAAACGCTAACATTCGTTATAAATTACTTTAATTTAGAACACAACACATTTCTGTTTTGTGAGAAAAAATGTCACATGGATTCGAGCAGCTGCACTAGCGTTAACAAACACGGCGTGTATTAATATAACTACCATATTCCGAAATTATAATTAAAAGAAGCTTATTAAATGTATACGCTATCCACTTCGACCAATTTCGCGCTTCGGTCGTTTCTACAAAATTGGCTTTATGCCACGAAAATAATAATAGCGTAGCCTGCTTTGGGGAGGAACCGTCGTCATTGAATAATATGACGAGCACATGACCTGCATGCTTCGGAACATTTAAAAATAAGATGCTTTTGTCATTTGTTTCCATAGAAAATTTCGGTGAAAATAAAACTCACGAGGCATTGATCATTACGTTGGTCTTATTATGGAATTGTTCGGATTCTAATGGACTCCGACAGAAATATTATTCTGTTTTCTTTAAAAAATACAATAGAAATCTAGGAAATAATTGAATAATTCGGAATTCATTTCGAAAACTTCCATGCATAAGTATTTAACATTCTGGGAACTACCCTTTACACTAGAAAAGATATTTTCGATTAAATCTGTAAAACTTCTAATTATATTTATTTGACATTAACTTTAGTTATATTCTTTTTTTTTTTATTAAAAAGTTATGCTAACCTAATAAAATTTAATAAAATTATTATCAAGAAATATATTCAACAAGACGAAATTAATTAAGTTTATTTGATAATTTAAAAAATTTTAATTTTTTTGCTTATATTTTTTAACAGACTTATAGATTAAATCTACTAATTTACTAATTTTTCTATGCAACCAAATTTTTTTTAATGATATATTCTCTTGATTCTCTTCTATGATAGCACATCATCTTTTACACGATCTAATGTATCTCATTGCAAATTAAAGGGCGAATTTAATGTTGATATTCCACGATTTCTTATCTAATCGCTTTCTATGTATCATATATACAGTAGACTTTATCATCGATGAGTAATAAAGAGAGAATCATTGTGCAAGATTAAATGCGGCTCGAATTTCCACACATTTTTCGCTTCTAATTGACATTCAAACGGTAATAAAATCGAGTCTCGTAAAACGTAAGATCATGCTAACTTAGCACTAATAAATGTTAATGTATGCGTATCAATAATTCTTTCAACAGAAAATTTCAATAAACTTGACGTTTTATTAAATTTGATGAAATTTCTATGAATACTCAATGAAATTTTAATTATATTTCACTAAAAAGATTATTTTTTACACTTATTGAAAAACATATATTTTAATTTAAAAAATTCAGTGAAAATGTAATGAAATTTTAATAAAAAATTATTAATACATTTTAATGAAAGAATATAATGATTTTATCGACATTAGAATGAAAAATTATTACAGATATTTGCTATAATGACAAATTAATAATATTTTAGTAACTCTAACAAATTTTTAATAACATTTGATAAAATCACTATCCAAATGTTTCAACATAAAATTCAATAAAATGTTATCGAAATTCATCAATATTTCATTAAAATTTTTTCATCAGGAAAGAATTGCATATTTATAGAGAAATAACGTCGGGAATTTTAAACAGTTTATGAATTAAACATTTATATGATATTGACAGATGCTCGTATAATATGAAATTTGTCGTCAACGACTAGCAAGATAGTGTGTGCACAAACCACTTCGATAACAGCGGTTTATCTGACATTTCTGATGAATCGACATTCCACACCATTCCCTAAATTAAATCGTCTCATAAAGTGGCATCTCATTGTTTGCTCATTGTTGTTTAATAAGCGTTCGAGAATATAACAAACAAAAAAAAAGATCTTATCTCTCGTAAAAAAAACTATTGGATTCTCACTTACAAAGCCATTTCATTTTTCGTTAAATGACTCATCAAGTTGTTAACTGTGCTTAATTAGTCGGCAACAGTTGGTGTCACACACAATGGACATCAACTATAGTACTTTATCAACAATAAAATAAAACTTCTTCAATTATCTTTAAAACTTGATATAAATGAAAAACTAACATTAAATTGTTGAAAATATGTAATTTGCTTTAATTTTTTGTTTTATCGAATTTTAACCATCTCTTTAAAAAAATGTTAATAATAAAATTTAATAAGTGGTATGTAAAATCATTACGTACTTATCACATTTGACTTAACTTATGTCGTCTCTGACAAAGAATCAATTATGGGTATCATTTTAATCACTGGCTATCTAGATTACGTCAAGATTGGGTAACAACCAATTGAAAAATTATAAAAATTTAATAATAAATTTAAAAAGTTATTACCTTTTAACTTAACTTAATTAGTTAATTTTAACTTCAACTAGTTATTTTATTTATAAAATACATAAATACCTTAACTTGTTAACTTTTTTCCTAAATTAAAAATTTTGCTATAAAAAATACAATTCTATATTGAAAAAAAAAACAAAATTTCTTTGTTATTTTATATATGCTTAATTTATAAATAAAATATTAAATATTAAATTTGATTGTGTTTTAAATATACAATTAATGCAAATTTCCTACGCATATTTTTAGATCGGCCAGTAGCAGAAACTATGGAGGATCATGGACACGTGCGCTGCCACCTTTGCATATTGCCGTGAAGGACGTTCAACAAAGAGACATTCACGAAGTTTCGGGAGATGTGGTACCAATAAATATGGTAAAGGGTATCGGTCATCTCAGAGATCCTAGACTGAATAAGGTAACTTGTTATTTTTTTCTTATTCCTTTGCTTAAGGATGTATCGGACTGAAGTTCAAAATGGTACAAAGTTGCTAAAAATTTGTGAAATTGTTCTTTTAGTTTCCCTAATATACTGTAAAAAATTGAAAACGCATTCACTAAACGGTTGCTGAGTTATAACTATTTTAATTTTCACTGATTTTACATGGTATCCTTTTCTATCTTATGGAAAAAGACGATCTTGACGGATGAAATAGCTAAAAAAATATAGAAGAATAATATCAGTTTTGAATTTTTTTGTACATCTAGTATATGAAGAGATGAAAATATCTGCCAAGTTTCAATTGTCTTCACTACACCGTTTTAAAGAAATAAAATATAACTTGAGATAATTGTGCATTTTCACTGTCAAAAGTTTAAACTCATAAGTGAAAAAAATCGCAAATACGTTTGTTGTACGAAAAATACCTTTGTAAGAGTAAAAATAAGACTCCAACTATCGTTCAAGTTTCTTACATCTAGATTTACTATGCGTTAGGCGTAGATATTTAAGTATTTCAAATTTCATGCATTTTTGTCTAAGATTGTA
The DNA here is from genome assembly GCF_013373865.1 of Monomorium pharaonis. Taxonomy (NCBI): domain Eukaryota; kingdom Metazoa; phylum Arthropoda; class Insecta; order Hymenoptera; family Formicidae; genus Monomorium; species Monomorium pharaonis. The sequence continues at coordinate 25,798,889 of NC_050467.1, forward strand.
TGTCCAGTACATCCTTAGTCTTTTGCTTTCTTCAGTACAGTGGATATACGATTTCACATCATGTGCTTAGTTCGAAAAAATTCTCGGAAATTAAAAAAAAAAAAAAACGATTTTTCTTCAATTTCCTTTTTCATATTTTTTCGTTTTTTCACCCTTAATTTACTTTTCCAAAAAATTATGAACACGTACGTCATACTATTTTTATATATTTTCGTATATTTTCCTTAATAATAACAGGGCCTGGCGTTCACTCTGAAAGAAAGAATAGCTCTTGGGATACATGGATTGCAGCCACCTAGATTTAAGACACAGGAGGAACAGCTGGCTCTATGCAAAGCCTCAGTAATGAAATACTCAGAGGATTTGAATCGATATTTATATCTTGTGGAGCTTCAGGTAAGCAGCTTTTTTGCAACCTTATCGTCACGGGGAATCTTCGTCTTTAATTTCTTCGGAATTTTTAGGAGAGGAACGAAAGATTATTTTTTCGCCTGTTAAGCGAAAACATCGAGCAGATGATGCCAATTGTCTATACACCTACTGTCGGTTTGGCTTGCCAAAAGTTCGGTGTGATATATCGTAGACCTCGCGGACTTTTCATTACTATATATGATAAGGGCCATATTTACGAGATCTTGAATAATTGGTTAGTATTAAAAGAGAGATACGTTAAACATTATTGTCATCCTTGGGGAAAAAATTCTTCATGACAGTTTTATAATATTTGTGAAAACTTTATATTTTTAATTTATAAAGACTTCTAATAAAAATCTTAAGCTTTTTCAAACTTTGTAAGTTTTCTTCAGGAAAATTATAAAATGAGAAATCGTAAAATCGAATTTCAAAATTTACATATATGTATAACACATTTTTAGAAAAAATGTTAACTTTTCAGCATTTTTGAAATTTTTGTTTCAATTTTATTTTAATTTTGTTTCAACTGTATATATAAAAAATCTGAAAAAATTTTATATAAAATTAATTATATAAAAAATCTGAATTTTCTAAAAGTTTAAAAATTACATAGAAATTGCAAAAAAAATTTAAATTTTATGTAGAAACTGTGAAAGATTATGTGTGAAAAAATTATAAGAAAAATTTTCATCAGAAGTATTTAAAAAAAAAGATGAGAATTATATTTGCTACTTGCCATTTATCATTGTCATTCTTTTAACAAGTCACATGATTAAAAACAACTGCTATTACAAAAGGAGAGCAGTTTGTGAAGGACACTCTGTAGACCGTGTGTTTAACCGGAAAGTACGCGTTCGGCGTTGGTTTGCTATAAATAGAACCCCTCGCACGCATCCGCACGTTTCGCTACATTATAATACACATGAAACTAGAAAAAAATTCAATTGCTTTACATATAATATAATGTAACTTTCAGTTATCTGATTTTTATAACATTTCTAGGCCAGAACAAGCTGTGCGGGCAATCTGCGTAACAGATGGCGAGCGAATTTTAGGTCTCGGCGACCTCGGAGCTTGCGGCATGGGTATCCCCGTTGGAAAACTAGCGCTCTATACAGCTCTGGCTGGCATTAAACCGCATCAATGTCTCCCGATCACTATTGATGTAGGCACTAATAATGAACAACTAAGAAACGATCCTCACTACATTGGTCTTAATAAGCCTAGAAGCCAAGGTGCTGAGTATGATGAATTAATCGATGAATTTATGGCTGCCTGCGTGCAAAAGTACGGACAAAACGTTCTTATTCAAGTAAGATAACATAAATAACTCTATCGTGTACACAGTTTTAAATGTTAATATATATCCAACACAATGTGAAACATTAGCAGGAAAGTTTTAATAAAATTTTGATGAATTTGTTATTTAATTAAATTTGATAAAATTTTAATAAATATGTAATGCAATTTTAATTATGTTTTATTGATAAGATTATTTTCCACTTTTACATAAAAATCAGATGACATTTTAATAAAAATTAAATAAAAATGTAATAAAATTTTAATGAAAAATTAATACTGTTTAATAAAAAATTTTATTGAAATTTTATTGAAATTGTAATGGATTTGTTTATAAAATTGCAACAAAAAATTGCAAGTATTATGTAATGACAAATTAATGATATTTTATTGAAATTACTTAAATTTTGATAAAATTTTGATAAAATTTTAATAAAACCAAAAAGATCACAAATAAGTATAAAATTTAACAAAATGTTATTAACATTTTATCATTTTTTCAGTTTTTATCGCGTCTTTGATCAAAATCTCATGAAATAACGATATAGGTACAACATAATAATGTTGTATACTTTATGTGTTTCAGTTTGAAGACTTTGGGAACCACAATGCCTTCCGTTTCTTAGACAAATACAGAGATAAATATTGCACATTCAACGATGATATACAAGGAACAGCTGCGGTTGCAGTGGCTGGAATTTTAGCGTCACAAAGGATAACTAAAAAGAGAATGGGAGATAATAAGTTTGTTTTCCTAGGTGCTGGAGAGGTTTGTAAATCGTAGGAATAGCGCAATAGTCTTATTTCAAAGATATTAAAGAGGTCCTATTTAAAAAGAAGTTCTGTTAAAGAAAAAGGAGTCACATTAACTTGTTAAATTACTTTAAGAATTTTTTTCTCATAAAATTCAATACTATTTTAAAATTTTTGTTAAAAAAACTAAAAAATTTTACAAAAATTCAGAAATGCCAATGTCAATATGTTAATCATAAATTATTCTTAAAATTTTATCAGATTCTTATGTAAAAAGAAGAATATAGAACTTTTTAAAATATTTATGCGTTTGTTTTGTAAGATTGCAATATTACAATGTTTATTCCATTCGACTGCAGGCAGCTATTGGAATAGCTGATCTTTGTGTCAAAGCAATGCAGGTTGACGGTTGCACGCAACAGCAAGCACGCGACAATATTTGGATGATGGACATCGACGGGTTACTCGTGAAAAATCGTCCCGAGGGTAATTTGGAAGGTCACAAGATCTGGTATGCGAAAGACCACAAAGTGATGAAGACGTTAATCGAAGTTGTGAAAGAGATCAAACCTACTGTCCTGATAGGTAAGCATGTTTCTTAAAAAAGAAACGAGATTTTGTTCTGAACGAAACTGAAATGTTCGCATAGGCGCTGCAGCGGCAACGGGAGCATTTACTCCCGAAGTTCTAAGAGAAATGGCGAAAAACAACGAAAGGCCTTTGATCTTTGCTTTAAGTAATCCAACTAGTAAGGCTGAATGCACAGCGCAGCAGGCGTACGATCACACCGATGTATGAATATAGTACAATTTTAAATTGCATAAAGATAATGATTTTTTAAAAATGTTCATTAAATTTTGTTGATTATATTTTGTTAAATTATATGTCTATTTTGATGTGATTTTAGTAAAATTTCGTGAAAAATTCATTGATTTCAGTAAAATATAATTAATTTGTTATTATAGAGATTTGGGATTTTTTTGTTGTAATCCCAAAAATATTTATTATAATTTCAATAAAATTTTCTTATTTTTTTATTATATATGTTACAATTAAATTTTCAAGTTTTTTTTATTAAAGTTTGCTTTTTGACATATTAAATTAATCCGTCAAGCTAAACATTTATGTTTCTCAGGGTAGATGCGTATTCTCTTCGGGCTCGCCATTCGGCGAAGTAACATATAATGGGAAAACGTACAAGCCTGGACAGGGAAATAACGCATACATCTTCCCTGGTATTGCTTTAGGCGTTATCGCTACCGGCGTGCATCACATCACTGAAGATTTGTTCTTGATTTCGGCGCAGACTGTCGCCGATCACGTGAAAAATGAGGATCTCGAAAGGGGTAGCGTGTATCCACCGTTAAATAGTATTCGTGAATGTTCTATCGACATAGCAGTTAAAATAGCCGATTATGCCTACGCCAAAGGTTGGTTTTGTTACAATTCTAGAATTACTATGTGAATGAAATACTAATGGATATCATTATTTATTCTTATCATAATAATAATTTAATAATAATGATAATAACAATATCTGCAGGTGGTTTGGCAAGCGAATATCCAGAGCCGAAAGACAAGCGAAAATTCATCATAAGTAAGATGTACGACGCCAATTACGATAGTCCACTGCCAAATCTATACGAATGGCCGGGTGATTATGCTAAACCGCGTATTTTGCCGGAAAAGTAAGTATAATAAATTTGATGATTTTCTGTCAATTCTCTCAACTACGTAACGATATATGCAGCATTATTTTATAAAGTAAAATGTATTATTTTCATAAGCTGTAGAATTGAAAAAACAGATTATATCGAAATTAGTAATAGTATTACAATTCTAGACAGCATGATGCAAGTAGATAGTTAATAGTAAGTCTAATTGCATTGAACAAAATTTTTGAAGAAAACAAAAAATCTCGTCTTATTCGAGTAAATTTGCACCTTTTTCTTTTTTTAGCATTTTTTCATAATTATATAAAACTTTATAAAATGAATGAAATTATTTTGATACTGATTTTTTTATAAGCTAAACTGTTTAAGACTGTGTTATTTTGTAAAGTATTTGCAAATGCAATGATAAAATTAAATACATTATTTGATTATTTCCTTAGTAGCAATTTATTATTTCAAAATGAATGTTATGTTACAGATATTACTGAATAAAACTCTGGCAGAAAAATTTTAATAAAGATGTGCAGAAATTTTTTGTATGAAATTGTAGTAAATTTTTAATATAATGAAAAATTGCAGATTCTTTGTGTATTAACAAATTAATGACATTTTATTGAATATAATAAATTTTTTGTAAAATTTTAATAAACTTATTAATTAAAATATTCCAGAAATAATATAAAATTCAATAAAATGTCGAAATTTTATCAAAATTTTATTAGTTTTTTTACAAAGATATAATTTTATAATATGATCAATTATTTTATGCGCATAATGTATATTTCCTTCACAGTTGCTCCTTTTTGATTTGTCTATTTCTACGATAAATTTCGATAGAAACCACTGAAGCTTAATTCATCTTTTTCAGAGACACAGTAGAAATCCGTCATAATTTAAAACACCTATAACGGATTTTATCAGGCGGAGTAGTCGCAGGCTATCATTATTGTCTTTAATGATAAAAATATCGACGACTTATTGTTCTTCGATTTATAATCAATGTCACTCATGACATATACAAACAGTTGTAAAACAATTTTAATCATAAGAGAAATTACTTCATCGAACTAACACTACGGTGTTTTTCATCATCACATTTACATAAATCGAATAACGTGGCGGCATGAACCGATTGTTGATAATGTTATTGTAATAAGCTGTAATATTTTAAACAATGTAATATTTTAATATCCTTCATTTAAGTATCGATATTAAAGATAGCAATTGCTACTGAAATAATAGTTGAAAATAACTGAAGAAAGTTTGTATAGTTGCATTTTAAAATACATTGTATTATTTTACACATATTGATATTAGGAAAATTATATCAAGCAAGATAGTGATACTCTCGATAACTCTGTTATCAAAACTAATGAAATTTTAGAACTTTTTTCTGTAATGAGCTCTATTAAAAATTAATCATAGGATATTCAATAACACAATATGTTTAGGTTTCCTGACTTCTCATTTACGGATGATAATTACAAGACATGAAAAAACTTTTAATCTTTTCCTGTTATCTCTCCTGAAGATCTTCAAAGTTACCATAATCATAAAACAATCGGAGATGAATTAATTTCCGAAGCTTTAATGAGGACCGACATCTGCTTTTAGCATGAACATTTTATATTTCTATATAAATTTTTATATTTTACAATTATTACAATATTTAAAAAATTTTTTAATAAATCAATCTAAATCAAGAAAGATCACTCAAACATTAGAATTGCTTTCTTTGACATCAACGACAGATTTAATCCTAAGCATGATTTAGGAAATAATATTCGAAAGTATTTTTTCTAATATTTCTAGTATTTTTATAAGTCTGATTACAACTTAATAATAATTCCTGGGTGGGATTTAATAAATTTATTTCAAAGCTGCATTATAAAAAATTCTCTAATCTTATATCTAGAATTTTAAATACAATTCCTGGAAAAAACCGAAAAATTCTCTGAGAATTTTTTTACAAAGTTGATGAGTACACACCCTGCTTGTGTTTAAATTGCAACCTATGCTACATTAATATTTTGCTCTAAATGTGTCATAATTTTATCGTAGGAGAATGGCATGCAATACATAATGTGCAATATTAATGTTTTACAGGCTTCGCAAAATGCATCTATAATTATAACTGTTTGATAATCAAATAAGTCTCTATAATTTAGACAGCATGAATATTAAAATAATATTTAAAAAACTTTTTTACTTTTACACTTCAAAATTAAGTTTATCCAAGCGATTAAAAACACATTTTTTTCGAGAACAATCTGTTTAAAATAATAACAATAATACTTAATTTATTAAAAGTCACTTAAAACAGTAATAGATTATCTAATCAAGCAAAATTTTAATACTTTAAATAATACAATACTTTAAATGCATAATATATACCTAATTTATTATACATTTAAAATACTTGTCATATTGTTTATAGCATTAAAATCTTGCTTAAGAATCTATTATTTTACAATGTATTTTAAAAAATAATTTTTACCTACGTATGTAAAGAATTTAAAAGTGTTATTACTTATATTTACACGTCGCTTAAGTAAACTCATAGAGCTACCGTTTTGTACAACTAATTGTGTTCTTCTCCCAACAGATTATAATGCGTTGGCCAGTCTAATATCTAAACATGAGATGACCACTTTGACACAAATTTTTCAATTTAATTTCTTACAATTTCTTTGAAAAAATAAAAATTGTTATCGTAGATAATCACACAAATATTGTACTCTTTAGTATTAAGAAATTACAATTTATCGATGTTTGTTGCGTTTAAATGTACTCGATAAATATGTACTTATTTATATATTTAATGTAGTGTGACAATGTTTAACACTGCAGAATCGTACTTGAATAGTATAGACTTATTCACTACTCATTGTCCTCGACATGGATTGTCAAATATTCCAATATATTACTGATTATTTATTTTTTTTATAAGATAATTGACTTAAACGCAAACTCATTCCTATTATATATATATATATATATATATACACACACATACATACCATTCTGCATCACATGGTATGCACAGTACATGATAGTTATTTCATATTTTGTTATTTAATAAATAGCTACTTCTTGTTATATATATTTGATGCGTAATCCTTCATTGGAAATATCTGTTTCATGAATAACATACGGTAAATAAAAATTCACGAATATGACAAGATAATTTTAAGGATATATCCTGTTTTACAATTCCTGCAAAATAAAAAAATGAAAATTATTAATATTTATACTTTAAATAAACTATATATACATATGAAAAGTGTGAATAATATTGTATTTTTAATTAACACATTGTTATAATTTATTTAAAGTATAAATATAAAGGTTCTATTTAAAAATTCCGATTTTTGTCATTATTCTTTAAAAATTAGGATTTTTATTAAAATATTTTTACTTCTTATTGAAATACTTTTTGATCCTGATACAAAATTGCTAAAAAATTTTTTGCATTACTTTTAGACATTACTGTAATTTAGGACAATCTATAATTTTTTATTTTTTTATTTTGTAAATATATGTAATACACCCTTAATATCTTTTATATATATATATATATTTCATTGGAAACAAAGCGATTGTGTATTCGATTGTGGAAAAGTATCAGAAAGGAAACTGCTTTAACATTAATATATTTGTACTTTGTTACGATGCGCACTCTTATATCTTGTGGAAGAAAGCCGAGACATCTACATAATAAATTTCTGACAAAAGGCACCTATGTTATGAAATATAAATTATTTATTGATGATATTAATTGTAGATTTTATTAATTGCTGCTACAAATAAGGAACTTTTTATGTCTGTGCAATTTATGTAGAGAACCATATCATGCTGCCATGGATGAACATCTTGACAGTATATAGATATATATATCGCAGGAAATAGATTTCTCATTAAATCATGAATGTGTTTATGGATTATTACTAGATATGTAAATTATAATGTTAAAAAATTCTGAATAAATGTTAATTTTTTGTTGTTATTTCATGCATTAGTGATGAATGTTTATATCTTACATATATCTATATTGTACGTTAAATATAAGAAAAAAGCAAGGGAAAAACGAATATCAATACAAGGTATACGTTTTTTTTTAATATCATCACAACTTGTGAACATAATTGATATATACATAGGTATAAAAATTATTGTTCCTTAAATACTCCATTCTGAATTACTTCCTAATGAAATTAGTTAACGAAATATTATGTATTTTGTTTCAACCACAATGTTTCATTTATCACTGCCATTTTTTACAGATTTAACTTGCACGAACAATTCTAATACTTAAAATATATTTTTTAGTATATCGCATCTTTGCAAGAAAAGTGATACGAATCGAATTCAAACAAAATTTTTAAAAAACGAGAGAAATGATACAAGTTAAAAGAAGGAATTTTTAGAATCTAAACATTTATTTTAATACATAATAAAATAATACTATCTATATGACTTTTAGACAACTTGAAACAATTTATAATTAACTCTAAATTACTTGTGAAAAAGAGGAGGGAAAGAGGCTTCCATTTAATATCTTTAAAAAATTTTAAATACGCAATTTTTTTCTCTCCTGAATAACCATTTTCAACTTTATATTCTTTTTACAAAAGTGCGGTATACATTTTTCTTTTCCTTTTGTAATAATTCAGTGAATTTCTCAAATTTACTTTGTTCTACGTATCACTTTCCTGGCTATTGAATTAAGCTTGTTTAGGCACTATCATCCGAGATATTTGGATCATAGTCTGGGTCATCTTCATCATCGTCTAAATCCAAGTCATCCAAGTTTTGAAACAAACTCTCATCTACTTTTACAGCATCACCTATGTGATTAAAGTTGATACACAATATCAATATCTTTTAGAATAAAAATTAATTTAAGGAGACTCTTCAGCTTAAAAAAAAAAGTTACATGACTTTCTTCATATATTTTTTAATACAAAAGCTTTTAGTATCGCCATCTTCAAAATAATAAATGGTAATCAAATTTAATAAAAAATATTATTTAAATATATTTTCTAAAATAATTTATCGTTGACCTCATATTTACATCATATTTAAAAAGAATTGTATAATTCGTGTACAATACAAAAATGATGTAGTAAAAATTGATTTTTTTAAATTCTAGGATGTTTTTTAAACTTCTTTCTTATTCTTTCTTGTAAAGTTTTTACAGCGCGCGCTCTTACATATATTTTAATTGCAAAATTACTTCAAATTTTTGTTTAAGAATTTGCTATTTTAGTTATTAAAAAACAAAAAATTTGATAAAAATTTAAAAATATATTAGTCATCAATGTTATTTTCAAAATTTAATCAAGTTTTTATATTATATGAAAAATTGGAGAACTTCCTTAAAAAAATAAAAGACAAAGCATAATAAGTTACCATCGTCTAAGAATTTAAGATCCGACTGATCCAATGTCTTGTCGGTCATAAACAATTCCTTGCCTGTTAATTTTTTGCCCTCGCGATCCGCCAATTCTTTCCGTTTCGTATAACCCATTTCTTCATCAAATTTCTCTTTCCAACTTAGGAAGGATTCCACGGTTACGCGAGTTCCTTCAAATCGTCTCTATGAAAACAAAAAACAATACAATAATTCTGATCATTTTTAGAGGGAAAAAATATAGAAAAGTACAATAATGACAATGGACTTAATTAAATCATTTCATTCAATTATTATTATCATGATTATTTACTAGAGTCCTTAATTGTGAAAGAAATCTTTTGACCATTGACGTAAAGAACAATAAAAGTGACATCGTCCTAAAAAATATAATTAGAAAAACAAGGAAATATAAGAAAACCTAATTGGGAAAAAATGTTCCCAATTTCTAAAATCTTTTCAGATTAAGAATAAATACTAATCTTACCCTTTCTGCCTCCTCTTCCTCTTTCAGCTTTTGTGCCGCTGTCTCTTCTCTCCTCAATTTTATTTCGTCCCACTGTACATTGAGCCATTCTTGAGCTGCACTGACCAATGTAAAAACCATTACCATTCCAAGATTCTCATTCATCTGTTCCATCAGGTGCGCCTTTAACTTCTCGTCGTCACCATTCTCGAAATTCTCTTGCTCCACAATTGAAATGAGCAGTGGTTCATCTGGATACTTAGATGTATATGTAAACTCTAATCGACAGCTGAGACCATTAACAGTTTCACGTTCGTATTCCTCTGTCTTGATCGGTATGGCAAATATATAAAATGGTTCCGTCGCTAAAACTATATGATGTATATGCTTATATTATTTGTGATAAACAGTAATTTTTATTATTCAATATTATTATTTGGTAACTCATCTCATCTAAGATTACCAAACATTCTACTTTAGAAGAATATATTTCATAATTTAATCTTTGTATTTTGTCTTACTATATTTAAATAAAAACATTAAATATTTTACTTTTGCAGTTTTTAATTTTAACTCAGTTGTTCATATAAACTGGAAAATAGTGTCTGTTCATGATATTCATAACAAGCAAAACAGAAGGTTGATTAAAAATGAAAAATTTGACAATGTTAAAATTCACAATAGAAATTGTTATGGTAAAATTATTTTTTAACAAATTTTTTATTTAAAAAAAGGCAATAAAAGAAAATTGTTATTGATATATTTTGATAAAATAATGTAATTATAAAATTTTAATGTAAGAAATCTTGATTTTTTTTGTCTTTCGTTAACATTTTCTACAGACGAAAATTCCTTTTTCATGATATTTGATAATCCTAATTTTGTCTGCTTCAGGTAAAGTTTGTAGGTTAGAACAGGTTGAAATTTTGATAAATATGTACTTTCCAACTCCCCACAATAAATCGACTCTAAAGCCTCAATCTCGTTATGCTGTTCGTCCTTGTAATCCATACTTGACAAAATAAAAACAATTTGTAATTCTTATGAGACTAAAGTTAAAAGTATACGATTCGCAACTTTCAACAGGCAACCAAACATCGTATCAGACCATTGCACGCAATAAGCTAAATTAGCTGAATGGGGTTTGGTAACTTACTAAGTTACCAGCGCGCAGCACAGCAGCAGCCTGTGATTGTGGGGGCGCTAATGTCGTTAGATATCGATAGCAACGCTTGCGATTCTCGAAGCGACCGCTTGAATATTTTCGCGGCGAATGCGTGCGACGTGGGACATTTGTTACGAGTGGATCCGCGATCGACAGCGCAATTCAGTACAATTTGTGTGCCTTTATCATCTTCCAGGCGACGCTTGCTGAAAAAATATAAGCGTGCGATGTACATATGCATATATTTCTGGACGCAGGTAACAGATGCGAAAATAATATCGTGTCAGTATACGCGTGATCGGTGTAACGAAAGATAGCTTGTCGAGAGAAAACACTTATCGCGAAGAGAATGAGAGAATCGAGTTTAATGGCTGCTCGCTCTACGTAATGTAATATTACTTCACAGTGTACTTTTCCAAATAGAACATAAAATCAAAATAAGATCGAGTACATTGTTTAAGAAATTAGAGTAATCATTCAATATGCTTTCGATAATGATTTGGGATTATTTTAAGTAATTATTGAACTACAAAATTATGTGAAAATTAGTGCCGATTATAAAGTCATCGTCAATAATGTATTAAGTGAGATCATGTTTTTTTAAAAATAATTTGTTGATGTTATCTTGATATCTCATTAAAATTTTGTGTTTTACCTAGGTTTCTATTTAACTACCATGCAATCTTTTATAAAATAACTACGTATAATGTTACTATTTTGTTGTGAAATCTTAATCTTGATTAAAATTTATTGATGTGTTTCTACTAGGTTGACTCTATACTGTATCTGCGATGCTTTTGCTTGGCTCAGTGATGAGTACTGTGAAGAGAGATGTATAGCAATGTTCTTTGAAGATATACAGCAATGAAAACACACATCTTCGAGTTAGATGCATAAAGGATCTTATCCCTACAGACAGAAAAGATTTGAGAACTTGGCTTTTGTTAAGTGTTAGCACCAACGTATGTATTACTAATTAATCAAACAGACATGGCAAAGACAAACAAGAGACATATCCGGGCGAACAGTAATGACAAGTTAAAAGCATTGCGGGATCAGCTTCGCATGTGTACAGTTGTATTGCATAACGTTGCTTTAGATAAGGATCTAGTTCGACTTTATCATTCAGCATTCTCGGGAAAAAAGAAGAAGTTAGAACACACAACACCATGTATTAATGCATCTGAAAATTCTAATAATGTATGGATGTTAAAGGAAAATGTACACGAAGATAATATGCAGGATGAGATTCCTCGTGTAACAAGAAATCGTTTGAAAAAATTAACTAAAAAGGAAATGGAAGAATGTAAAGATGTTGAGTTATCAGATAACTTATTGTACAATCAGTTTTATAAAATGGTTAAACCAGAATTTCTAGCACAGAAGCGACAAGTAAAATGTGATGATAGCATTAAATCATTTTCAAGTAAAAGTAACGATGATATATCTAGTATGTCTTCGAATACATACTGTAGTCATACACAAAAGAAGACTGTACCATCAAATAGTCAAAAGCCTCTAATAAAAAGTAACAGTAATAAAAGACTAAGTGTACAGAAGATTAATAAAATAAAAGGTAACAGAAAATTGCAGTTAAATAAATTAGGTAATTGATAAATTTATTTATATTATATATTGTCAGAGTTGTATGTGGAATGACTACAAATGTTAAAAAATTGAAAGTTATATTAATTTAACAATATTTCATGGGAATTTTCAATAATTAACTTATATTAAATTCTGTGTATATTAATATAAAGTTTTGTTTTATTTATTTTTTATAAATAGGTATTAGTATGAAGTCAATAAAAATTAATTCTGATGATGAAAATTATTTAAATAAAAAGAATTTAACTAGTACTGATGTTAGTAATAAGATGCAAGAGGTATCCGATGAATTTGTCAAGAAATATAATAGTAACAACTTGTGTACAGTTGGTGTTACTAATGGAACAATTTGCAGAGTAAGACTGGAACATTGCTTGGAAAGGAATCAAAACAGTAAAAGTACGTACCCACATATTAAAAAATGTACTATTAATTTTATATTAATATTATGGAAAGGGAAGATTTAAGAGAGCATATGCATTTGATTAAGGTTTAACTTTGTGCAATTTTTTGTGAAAAAAACTGAAAGAGACAAATCGTAATTTAAATTATATTAAAAAATTATATAAAATGTGGCATTTTTATTTAAATTATATTTTTAAAACATGTAATCACTATCTTAACTTTCAACATACATGTGAGGTATGCGACACCCCAGAAAAATTTTATATCGAATTTTCTCTATGTAATTAGCTGAAACAGGACTTTTTTTTAGTATGTTCAAATAAAAATTACCTTCTCAAAACACGTAGTTTTAGATTGTTCAAAGAATATACATAAATTTTTCTAAAGCCCCAGATGCTTTAAATGCAAAAGCTGTTTTGCTTGCCCACTCTATGTGTATGTTATGTAATTTTTTTTATATGTATGTTGAAGGTTAAAGTTGGCTCGACCAATCAATTTGCAATTTTACATCAGTTTTCTAAAACTAATGTTTGACAGAAGGTTTTTTTACAATGTCTAGTTTTTCTCACAATTAAAAAAAACTAGCAAGATTACAATAAGAAACTAACTTTGACCAGCTGCCATTTTGTTGAAACACAATATTTTAAGAAAACGCACTAGATCTATGTTGCAACTTTATGTTAAAACTTGTGCCATTTTGGTTTCTATCCAGTTTTATGGTAGCAGAAGAAACTACTGTAACGGTTTTCAAAAATATTTAGGAAAGTTTAAATCGTAATTTTATTTTGTATTGTGTTTTAATAACCTTTTTAAAATATTGAGAAAAAACCATTATTTTTATAACAAAACACGAATTCTCCCACCCCTTTTTTTAACAAAGAAATTTGCAAAATTTACTCGTTTTGACCCATCCAAATAATATTTTATCTTTTTAGCTGTATTTTCGAATATAATTAACACAGACATAGAAAACAAAAAAAATTTTGGAACATCTGAAGACAATAAGGCAGATTTTAAATCTAAGAACGTAAATTTTTCTAATAATTGTTTTACTATATGTAATAACAGTATAAATGGTACCCAAAATCAGAAAGATGCAGCAACGCGAGCAAGCAATAAAACTATATCTCTCACTTTAAACAGTACTGTAACAACAGATGTTTTAAAATCATTTGCCCTTAAATCTAAAGAAGTGAAAACAAATGATAAAACTGTGTTTTCAACTGCAGATAATACTATAACAACGGGCGTTTTAGAGTCATTTACTTTAAAATCTTCCTGTCCAACAGTGTCTGAGACAAATGTTACTAAAATACAGCCTGATCTGCTCACAACATGTAATAAAAAACAATGCGTAAATAAAACGAATAATAAAAAAACAAAGGAAAGTTTACCAAAAATAACTGAGGATCATATTTTACCAAAAGGTACAATAAAATTTATCAAAGTAAATATAAGTGACAAAGGTAATGCTGAAGATTTTCTAAAACAAAATGAACATAGTGATATTAATAGTAATACGAAGCATATTTCCTACAATGATGATACACTTGACTTTACAAATATTCTTAAAGAAAAAGAATACGATGAAATGGATAATTCAATCGATACATTAAGAATATCAGAATTTACAACTGTTATTAACAATAATATTGATTTAAAAAATAAAAATATAGATTATAATAAACTTCATAATATTCCACAGAAAATTAATAAAAGCATAGATTTTTTGATAGAAGGAAAAAATAACGTGCATAATAATGTAAATATTAATAATGCTAAAAAGGCAGAAATAAATAAAAATTGCACTTTAAATCGTGAAGAACGAGCAAATGAATTAAATGATGAAGAACATAAGAACGATTTATTAAAAGATGATGAAACCATTTTAAATGAGAATACTTTAAATCTTGTGGATCTAAATGGAAGCTATAATGTCAACGGATCATCAATCTTTGTTACCAAAGAAGAGATTGCAAAACAAAATCGAAAGCGTATTGCAGAAGAAAATAGTATTGATATAAAGTTGAACAATAAAAAAAGGAGATTAAATAGAACAATTTGGCTGCACAACAATGTAACATGTGCTAAATCATTGAATTATCAACAACTTAATGACTTTCCAGGTATCAATACGATGGAAACAGCAGGATTAAACATAGCCGAGAAAAATAATGTTGAACTTGACTTGCGCAAACATTTGAATAAAAAAAGATCGAAACAATCACCCAAACAATTGACATTTGAGCATAAGCTTAATAATAATAGCATAGATCCTAAACCGATAAACTTAAATAATAAAAAAGATGATAAAAAAATTACTCCAATAAGTACAACAAAAAACGAAAAATTTCGTAAAAGACTCTTTTTCGAGACAGAACCAATCTTGGATAAAACTTTGTTAGTAAAAGAGAAGACTTTGCCAGACGAGGAGAAAGATATTCAAGTAGATTTAGTTTGCAACAATTATACACATAGTCATAGTGCATCACCACTAAGCACGTCCGAAGAGACACAACATCTAAGTCAAATAGATAAAAATATTGGTGAAAATATTAATGTACAAGAGAAACATACAAATAGCAAAAATGAAGATGATTATGATGATGATTGCATTTCTCTGTTTGCAGAATCGTTTGATACAAATCTGTAAGTATAAATTTACAAAATCTAGTGAAATTGGTTGTATTGTAATATTTTATAATTTTCGAAAAACATAATTTTTTTAAATGTTAATATATTTTGATATAATTTGACAGGGTTAAGTAGTAATTACAGTAATTAAAGTTAAAAGTTAAATAATAAAATTACAAAGTTAATAACGTTTAACTTAGTTAATTTTAATTGGATTAATTTTTAACTTTGACTGGTTATTTTTAAAACACAAACTTTTACTCATTAACTTTTTCTAAGTTAAACATTTACTCCAAGGAAAAGAAAAAAATTCCTATGTAAAAAGGTTTTTTGATTATGTAAACTTATACATAGAAAATATAAATATTTAATTTAATTTTAATAATCCTTATTGTAATCATTTCATTGTTTAGAGTAATTTAATTTTAAAAACTTCCAATATTTTAGTTTAATATATAAGTTTTTAAAATTGTATAAATTTTTAGCTTAATTAAATCTTAACGCAACTTTTAGCTGAGTTAGTGTTTTGTTTATGTTATTTTTAATGTAACTAAATTAATTTTGTAAAACATTAACTTAGTTTTTAAAAAAATATCAGCTTACTAACCAAATTCTGCAATTCAATAGTAATCTATTATATAAATTATAATACTCAAATGTAATCTCTTGAAACTAAAAATTTACTTGTTCCTGTAGCTGTGAAACTACATTTCTAAATGAACAAGACAAATCGAACAAATCTTTACATTCTGATGCACCATATATAATGACTACTAGCAGTTTTAATAAATTTGTGAAACAAAATGCAACTGAGTTTAATAAGGAGTACGCAAAATATGTAGAAAGTAATATACAAACATCGAATAAAACTTGTGAGACAAATAGAGAAGTTAATCGTCAATTGAGGCAGACTACAGATTGTATGCCCGAAACTACATTAAAAGTAACGTCACTTGAAACTAAAAAAGAAGAAATATTGAAGTATCCATGGTCAACAAAAATTGATCTTAAGAATATGATCGTAGGATATTGTTTTTGTATATTGAAGAAGGGTATCTGTCACAAATCGATACAGTGTAGATTTCAACACGACGTAAGTATACATATATATATATATATTTTTTTTTTTTTTTTTTTTTTTTAAGATTATATATGGCAATATGTCTGGGGAAAAATGTAAGATGTGATATTAAACGATACATAAAATGAAAATCAAGAATAACAATATTGCATTTAAAGTTTTATTTTTTTATTATAAATGTTTAAATAATTGCGTGCTTCTGGCATTTTTCATTTCTTAAATTTTCTTTTATCTGTCGAATAATCCTCCTGTATAATCATTTATATACTAACTTGATATAAAATCTCAGTTGCAGACTCTCATTAGAACGGTTTGCTCGGAAGATCCTAGAGCGATATTGGATGTGATACGAAATGCACTGCATCTTGGCTATAATTTTTTTTGCAGAAGAATATATTTGAATTCAATGGCGAAATTAACGATTGATCAGATTTTAATCATGTATCAAATGTTTCACGAAATTCGTCCTTTTTACTCAAAAGACGAATTTACAATTGCAGCAAAAAAATACATTATTCACGATGTTATAAATGAACTGTTGAAGCGACAACTGTCATTAAAAACGATTGTGAGCCAAATGATAGAATATATTATGCTCACCAAAGATCCGATTAATCTTATGAACATGTTAGTGTGCATTGAACAGTACGTGAAACATGGTGAATATTGGAACACTGTAAAATCTTTAATTTTGAGATTGCCACCAGATAAATTTATTATCGAGAAGATATTACGCGAGTGCATAGAGAATGAAAACTTAATTGACGTTCAAGACGTTAACAAGAACTTAATAAATAAAGTTCATCCTAAGTTAATCTTACAATTAGACAAAAACATATTGGAACGTTTTAAAAGATTGACTGAAAAAGTTGCAAAGAATTCACATTCTACATTATTAATTCAAAATTTTGGAGAAAACTTATCGGAAACTATTGCTTCTCCTGATGGAAATACAAATTTATCACAAACAGAATTTCCAAGATATGATGTTACTGTTGCAAATAAAATTAAAGATCAAGAAACTGAGGTGAATGGAAAAACTTATATTTTGCGACCTATCGGTAATTATTTATTTTGTTGTTGTATGCGAATGTATAAAATAAAATGTTTTAAATTAAAATATAATTTAAAAATACAATATTTTTAACTATTCTTATTAGAATATATATATATTTTTTGTAGATGATTTACCAGAACCACGATCCATTTATAGAGACCATAATCATCTCTGGAAATTTTATGTGGATTTAGATAGATTTAAAAAGGGACTTTCTCATCAAGATTATGATTATGTTATTAAAATTTTAAAAAAATATGCAGAAAAGGATGAAAATACATTCTTTGTTCACTCTTGTTGTAAGATACTTCGAACAGAGGTAAAACGTTCAGAATATCACTTAGCAAACATCATACGTCGTACAGGTAATAAATATTTTAATACTACACAAAGTACTTAAGGTAGAAATGTTAAATAATAAGTTGTATTGTAATATATACTATATATATAATCTTTATCACCTTATCTCTTCTCCTTATTCAATATCTTATATTGATGATCAACTAATTATTAATAAAGACGACCAACTTCTATATCTATAATCATATATATATATATATATATAGAAATACAACTTATATGTAAACCAATGCACGTGATGTACATTATTTTATAGATTTTAAGTATTAAAAATTAAACTGATATAATAAAAGATATAATTTTATACTAACAATTAAAACTTTGTACTTTTTTTACTTTATAATATTCCAAAGCATTTTTTTCATTTAATACAAATTATAAAAGAATGTCTCTTATTGGTTAAATAACTCTTACAATTATGTATTGGAGAGAGAGAGATATATATATATATATTATGTATCACACATGTAACGTATTATAATAAAATAAATGAAATATTAATAAACAATTTTTAACTGCAAATTTTATTTATAATCACCTAATTCGTCCATTTGGGTCTTTCAGTTCACATGGATATCTTCGGTATTCTAGGTAAAATGTTGTTTGATATAGGATTAGACATTTTGACTAGTTTAGTGGACACAGAAGCCTGGGGACTTGCACTGTGGTTAATTCAATCACTTAATATACACGATTTACCTTGTAATGCTGAATATTTTTTGTTATCGGCTGAGATTTATTTAGCTAACAAAAAGGCAGTAAAAGCATATGATTTACTTAAATGTGAGTTTACAGAGATAAATTATCTTTTTAAACATTTTAATTGCGTATAAATTATGAAAAGTGTTGACAATATACATACATATATTATTTAAAATATAAATTAATATAAAATATTTTAATGTTTGATCGATTTCTAATGAATATTGTTAATTATACAAAATATAAAGTATTGACATGTGAAATACATTTCAAATTATTTCTTCTCTTTCATTTGTTTTCTATTAATACATTATTCACTCCTTTTTTTTCAGACAAAAATATTATATGTACTAGTCGTGATAAGTGGTACGTTAAAAGTACCATTACTGATGAGCACGTACGGAACAAAATAATGTATATACTATTGGATTTATTTTGTAATGAATTTGTCGAACATGCTTTCTGCCTTTTTCAATTTTTACTTAAAGATCAATGCAGTCAATATTACCCAATAGGTATAGTGGAATTTTATGTACACATATTCTCGTGATTCATCATATTTGCATCAAAAATTTATAATTATACTTATATCGTATTCTTAATATTATAACAAAAATTTTATACTTACCGTTTTTAGATTTATCTCGTTATGTGGACAAGTTAATAACTGTGTTTTTATCAAGAAAAGATACGAATTTAATCGCAGAAATGGCCAACCTAATACTTAAATATACTTTTGCGTTAAATACAGTAACGTGTCGTGCGCTAATTTCAACATTGATTCACATGGACAAAAATCTAGCCTGTCAGTTATACAATTACGCAGAAGGTGTAGGCATCTATTCTACTATAAAGGTAAATATATAATAGACTTTTTATTTACAGATATAAACAATAAACAAGTATAAAATTTATTAATTGGTGAAAAATATTTTTCTCTAATATATTTTATATTTTTTTCTTAAAAAATGCTAGTCATTCTTAAATTGCTTATAGATATTTATTAAATTTCTTAATATGTTTGTTATATATTCACACAATATAGTTGTGGCCAATCACATACATCATTATAAATACTGATTTAACAGAAGAAGAAATATATCTTACATTTCTACAATTATTAAAAACTCTCGCAATAAATCTTGGACATGCAATTGAATTTGTTAAACCACAACAAATTAAAGTGTATCTAGTCTTGGAGGTAAGCACATTTTTATAAACATAACTTTTATAAATTGTACTTTACATTTTTTACATATTAATCTGCATGCATTAACAAAAATAGTATTTATTCTAATTATTTATACTGTCTTTCATACATCTTATGCTATTAATTTACAGATAAAGTCGATTAATAAACAGTTTTATTGTGCAGAATCGCAGAACTATTTTAACAATAAAGCTCTTACAAACATAAAGACATTAGTCAGAAACGTTTTAAAAAAACGATTTGATCCAGCTATATTATTAATAGCAGGTAAAGGACGAATGTATAAATTACAAAGTAAAAGTGTTATAAATTATTTACAGACCGAACATTGTAACTAATATCATGCGTTTTACTTTCGGACAATAGTGCATTAATAGTGCACAATGCAAATTATCTATTCATTAATATTAATTAATACTCGAACATTGCACCTTATCCGAAGGATATTTGTGCAACGCGACAACGTATTTGGATAATTTTGTATGTGTAATTATTAGTACCTATGTCTAAGTACAGAAAGAAAGACAAAAAGTACCAAGACACAAGGTATAATTTGATTTAAAACTGAAAAAAAGTTATTTTATTTTATGATGACGAGCGATATATATATATATATATATATATATATATATATATATATATACATACACATATATGTTTTACACGTATTATTTAGTTCGATTAAAAGTTCGAAAATCTTGTAACTATTAAATGTGGATACATGAATTAAAAAACGTATGCACAGTGCTTAGAAAATATAGTGACTTTCCTACATTTTTATTTATAATTTTTTTATATTCTTGAATTATGTGACATGTTTAAAATGTTAAGTACAGTTTTATTAATTTTTTTTATGCCACAATTTTTGTAACTTTATTAATCATCGTGTAGAGACATAGATATATTGTCACATATAATTTTATATATAAATTATCTAAACGTATATATACATTTTTATCTAAACTTTCTTACGATTATTTACTTTGTCTATGTATAAAATTATACGTAATAAAGCAAAGAATATGAATAAATAAAGTTAAGAATTTTTGTACACACAATTAGTATATTAGTATATTTTTCAGGCCTGAGAAAATAATATGATTATATATAAATATATATAATTTCAAAATTCCATAATAAATATATTTCAAATCACAACTTCTCCTATTTTATAATTATATATAAATTTATTTAAACTATTTTTATCATATTTTTGGATAATCGATTATTGCATTAAAGTTTTTTAGTATAGTATGTAATGTTTTTTAGTATGTAAAGAAAATATTTTATATACAAAGGAACACAGTGATAATAGTTGTTGCACAAGTTATTATGAATGTGTTTCATTTTAATAGCACGAAAAAATTGTGTGTGTGTGTGTGTGTGTGTGTGTGCGTGTGCGTTCGTGCGTGCGTGCGCACGTACACTCTTTATGAAACTCAATTTACCATGTATAAGTAAAAGATTTCTTATCAATAAATTTTTTTTAATATAACCAATAAGTACAATGCGCATATCTGCATAAAACTTAATCAAACTCAGGTATATCGTCAAATGAATAACCAGGTACTTTTTGATACGCTAAAATAGCCACCCTCATGTGATAAGCCCCTGGTATGAACATCAAGGCCCCTAAAATTATCACTGGCCACATCCGATCTGAATACTGCAATGTAATCATGATTTTTATTTTAACAATATATCATTTTGACAGTACTAAAATAATTTCAGTACATTTTCATATCTTTATCTATTATGTCATATCGTTAAAGAGTTTCTCCATCTTAAAATAGCAGAGAAAAATTAGAAAATCTTTTTATTTTGGAATACTTTTTAGTATAAATTATTGATCAATATTTTTGTAAATTATTGATAAATATTCATATGTAAAAAACCTGAAAAAGAATTGTATACAGTAATGATTTAAAATTTAAATATAGAAATGTAATTTGTTACATTTAAATTTTAAATGTAACAAATTACGTATCCTTTTTTTATTTACATACTATCACATTTAGAAAATTGTATAATTCGTGAACATATCATATTCTTATATTAACATATGGTCAAAACTTCATTCTTTTAATTCCAAAATAATTTTATGAATGTTTTTCCAAGATTGAATTACTCGAAACTTTCCAAAACTATCTCAACAATATTTGAAAAGTTATTTTTTAAAAATTATACAGTATTACAGTCAAAAAATTGAAAAATTTTAGGCATGCCCTGTAATTATAAACTTGTTCTTAAAATTTGATCAACTTATTATGTGAAGAGACTGAATATTCTCAAAATTATTATGTGGAAGTTGTTACAGCACAATAGTAATTTTGTACAATCTACAACAGTAAAATAAATCTTACTTTTGAATCAATGTGTCCACTCACAATCAAGCTTCCTATAATGAGCATAATGGTCCCTCCAACAAATAAGAGAGCAGCTAATGTAATAGCCTTCCATGGTATCTTCACTGGTGGACTTACAAACTTAAAATTTTAAAAATATCACTTTTACTGTCTGCATAAAACATTTTAAACATTTGATGTAAATTAATTAAACATTAAATATATAAAAAATTCTTAAGCATAGTATAAAGTATACTTTATGATAAATGCCAAGTCATTATATTGCATTTTTCAACTCACCTGCGAATCAAAGAAACCATTATCGGTTTCTGTAAGTTGTGTATAATCCACGTTGTCAAATTGTCTGTCACTTCGAACTTTCTTCCTGCACATACTCGCTTTATCGATATAATCTAAACAAAATTAAAAATATGCTATATGATTTATTTGTCATGAATAGAATTGTTTATCACAAAAAAATTTCATGAAACTTGAAAAATTTAATTAGTTAAGTATAATTATATATAATATGATCTTTAAGTATTCTAAAAGATTTTAAAGGATGTGATATCAATTCAAGAACTGATATGTAACTATAATTTTTTTTAATCCATTGATTGATAAAGCAACGAGTCAAAAAACACTTTATATGTCTAACAATGTAACGTGTTTAACTTCAAAGATCAAGAGTGTCAAAGTTCAATAAAACATTGTTTTTTTTCCAGAAATTGTGAACCACTATCGTTTTGACATATATATGTAGTTTATTTAATAATATAACTTCGATTTTATCCCTAATTTACTAGTATATTATGTTAAATATAAAAAAAATAAAAGTGTAAAAAATACAATATATAGCTTTTCTGATTAAATTTGGATTTTTATTTACACGTATAACAAATTGTTTTTTAGATAAGTATGGTGATTAGCATATAAAGGAGTATGTATGTTCTACAAAATCAAATGACAACTTGGCAATGAACTATTCTGCTTCATTCAATCTATACTTTCGTAATTAATGCCTAATTATATTGTTCAGAGAAAGATGTTAGCGCAACAAATACCAATTCTACATGCAATTTTATATGGAATTAATTATTTAAACGATATCTACATTGTATTAATTTCGACGGATCCAAATGACCAAAAATGGGAACATTTAGCAAAGTTAGCTTATTCAATAAGATGTAATCATGTAGGTCGGAAATTTGATTCTTGATTATGCAAACATTCGACGATATTTCATGGGAAATATTACACAATTAAATATCACGCAACTCAAAAATAAAACAATACTTATGAATTTTTTAAGTTCTTTTTCTTTTTTTTTTAATCTAATATTGCATTAAGTGATGAAGAATCGTTTGTTCGTGCATATAAGATATTGGATAAATATTAAGAATGATACACTTATATATAGACGTATATATACCAGAAAATTATTTCGCGGTGCTCATATTCACGCGTTGGAAAGAGCTTTTCATAAATGAATATACACCACGTCGTCCAAAACGTCACATCAAACGTATAAGTACTTGATAGTACATCACTATCGTTCAACACCAAAAATAACAGGCAATAACAGGTACGAGAGGTAGTGTGTTCATCGAGTCATTCAAAGATGGCGTCATTATATTCGCTGTCCATTACTG
The DNA here is from genome assembly GCF_013373865.1 of Monomorium pharaonis. Classification (NCBI taxonomy): domain Eukaryota; kingdom Metazoa; phylum Arthropoda; class Insecta; order Hymenoptera; family Formicidae; genus Monomorium; species Monomorium pharaonis. The sequence goes on from NC_050467.1 coordinate 25,823,126, forward strand.
CTATCTATGATCGACAAAATGCAAGCTAACTACTACTAGTTAAAATCATTACTTATAATTATTTATTATTAACAATATAACCAAAAGAATCGTCAATTTTTAATTAAAAAAGAGAATTCTGGTAAGAATTGAATATACTGAATGAAGAGCTACATATTGAATACTCTTATTTCTTTTATACAGTCTTTTATACAGTTACAGTACTCTCAGTTATTACACGCCCAAAAAGTTGATTTTTAAAAAATGATAAAAATGTTATAAAATTTAAAACATTCAAATCGGAAAATTTTAATTTTTTAATTATGTCGTTGCAATATATAACAACATAGAACAATGTGTGAAATTCTAAGATAAAATTTTTATTTTTATAATTTCCAAAGAAAACTTACAAAATCTAAAAAAGTTTAAGACAAGTAGAAAAAGTAACTTTGCAATTGTTGTAAAAAAATCCTTTTATACAATTTGATTTATACATTTAGATTCGACGGGAACTAAGGGCAAGAACTAATTACATTAAAAAATTTTACGACACTTGCAAAGCTACTTTTTCTGCTGAACACAGTCGATGTTCTTAAAAATATTTTAAAACACATTAAAAAATATATTAAAATTAGCAAGTTAAATTTTTATATTTAAAAAATTCAATAATTTAAAAAACACTTTGATATTTAAAAAACATTTGTCATAATTTATTATTATAATTATTATAATATTTATAAAAGTTTGTTTTAACAGTAAAAATTTTTATTTTAACAGAGAAAATTGAAGAGAGAAAATATGTAAAATTAAATGTTTTTTTTATTATATAGATGTAGTAATTCCCTTAATGTTACATGAAATATTAACAATCAGGAAATGCAATTTTTTATGTTGGGTTTGTAATACTTTAGCCCTTGAATATTTTTACGTATGTAGAATTCTTCACATTTTAATTACTTTTGCTTTTATTTTTGTTATTTTTAAGATTTATTTTGTTTTATTATAACTATTGTATTATTATATAGAAATTAGAAACCTTTTCTTACAATAGAAATAAATTCATTTTTACATATAAATACCACAAAAAATACACCAAAATAACTTTTTTATTATCCTAGTATCAGTAAATTGTAAATCGACCTACCTAACGAGGAAAAATCAAATGTTTTAACTATATCTATACATCATATTAACATGGCATCTGATTTAAACTGCAAGTTCGTTCGCGCGATTATTCTTTCATTTCATAGCAAAAATCGAAAGAGAAATATGATAACTATCAATGATTAATAAACATCCCTAACATCCTTTTCAATATGACTTAAAAAAAAACACTGCGCGATCTATCCAAGTTAGAAATTTGCAGTTGCATGCGTAAAAAAAGAAAATAGCCAACCGATTATAAATTTCGGTTAAATCATTAAACCCTGGATATCTATTGCAGGTGAGAAGGATTTTCACCCAAATAAAAAGCTAATTTAAATTTAATAAAGATTTCGTTATTAAAATTTTAGATTAGAATGAAGTTTAATAAGGATTTGTTTATATTAAATATTAAAGTGTTAATTTAATTATTTTAACACATCTTGTAATCTATAAAGTAAAAAAAAGTATTTAAGAAAATGTTTAAAAATGTAAGAAAAAATCTTAATTTTGTGATGAATTTTTATCCAGAATATTGTTCATAAAAAGAAAATGTGTAACACTCCATGGAATAACACTCCAGAATTAAAGTTCTCTATTAAAATAAGCGGCAAGGAAAATGGCCCAAGCAGCACCATGTACGGATTTTGGACATTTATGTTGAGAAAATATTCCGCATATGGAAACTACTTATCACTCATTGACAGATAAGCCCTAAGGTTAGAGTCGCGCGCTAGTAATCGCTAACAATTAAGCGCATATTGCACACATCGAGCTATTCATATTACCGAATATGGATCTCCGATAGTTTGGCATAGTGATGGACGTTGGACGTGTTGCTCGTTGACATAGCAAACCTTAGTGTCGGAGACTTCTTAGCGATTTTGTCTATCAGTTAGCCGAATCGATCTAAAAGAGTACAGGAGGCTGTGCCTGCCTTACTACCCTGCGTCACGATGCCGATGACAATGCGACGTCGCAGCGTAGAGGGACGCGAGGGTGAATCGCACCTCGCGATGCGCAGTGAACGCTGTTGTGAGCATCCTATATAACAAAATATATCTGAGATATAATCAGATATACATTTTTATGCTTACAATTTTAAGATATGTCTTATGGTCAGATATTCGTAGAATTCTGCAAGGCATATATCATTACTTAATATTACGTATTGTCTGTAAAAGGATATCTCTGGAATATTTGCGTATAATATGGTCAGCCAAATAAAAACATTTATTAAGAAGAAAAAAATTATTTTACTGCTAGATTTTTTACTGAAACAACAAAATTATTTTAATAAAGTCATCAATTATTAATGTTAATAAAATTAATACAATGCAAGAAAAAAATAATTTGTGACAATAATATATATTATTTAAAAAATCAAATAATCTTATCTATTTCTTTAAATAAATAGTTTTGCTAGATTATTTAAAAGCGTGTATTTTTTTCATTTTTAGTAAATATTATTAAATCTAAAAAAATATTTTTTTCTCTGTAGATAAAATAATGTAGAATTATTATATAGTTTTGACTATTTTAATGCTATAATAAAAATTGAAGAGTTTTTTTCAATAACCGACTTAATTGATAGAATATCTACATTGATGGATATAATTTTCTTTTTCATAGTAAGAGAACGATGTCGACTGTTTTAGAAATTGATCCGAAACTACACGGCTATTGCACTTTTTTTTAATAATAAGTTTATGACATGACCTATGCAATAGCTGAATCTGCAATCCTGGCTTCTAATGCAACTCTTTCAGAGGGGTAGAAGTAAAATTGCTCTGCAATTCTGCTAATAAAGGGAGCGAGCAGGATTCCAGAAATCATGCTTCTCTTATAATCATCATTGCAATAATGCGTGCGTATACTATTGTTTATCCTTTACAGAGCATTAGCGATTACATGTTTTATATTTTTATATTCTCGGGGGGAAGAAGAGATGAAGTGAGGTAGGGTTAACAGTCACCAGAGTCGAGTGTCAAGTCTGTAAATTCTGTCGCCCGTAGACATAAACTTGACATTCGTGTGCGTGTCGCTTTTAACGATTTGTCTTGTGCCACCTTTGTAGCTATAATTACGAACTGACTTTGGCCCATACGCGCGTTACAGCTGTGCATCTCGAATGGGATCGGTGAAATTATCTACGTTATGACGGCCCTGCGAGGGAAGACCTTCTAAGGGCGCTGACGGTTTGAACCGCGGCACTGGCGGCGCGGCGCAGCGCGGCGCGACGTCGCGACGCCTGCGCGCCTTCAGGGCGACGGCGTTCGGTGCACGTAGGGCGACTCCGAGGTAGCAGTGCGGGTTCAGGGGGCGGCGAGGGTGGGTGCGTTCCTCTTCCGTTGGAACTACCCCTTGACAACAGCCCGCTTCACCATTCTCAGCCTTGTCGTCGGTGGTGGCGGCGGCGGCGGCGGCGGTGGTGGTGGCGGCGGCGGTGGTGGCGGCGGCGGTGGCGAGGCTCTGCTCCGCTCCGCTTCGCTTCGCTTCGCATCGCAACACCGCACCGCCGCGGTGGTCCCCACCGAAATCTCGTGTGCGCGATCAATCGGACTAGTGGTGCGGATCAATCAACGATCCCGGGTGCGAGACGTCGCCGTCGTCCTCCCCGCGGAGAGACGGATCCACACGGCGTGCTCGGATGTGAACGACAGGCTGCCGCTCGTTCAGGTAAATCGATTAAAACGCGCGTACACGCACGCGCCAATTTACACATATGACCGGCAAAAGATCAGTCCAAGATGTGGGCGGTCGCCAAGGTGCGAGAGACTAGAGTCTATGATGTACATCAGGATCCGGAGCCTTTTTAAGTCGAGAATTAAGAGGGAGGACCGGCAGCACGGTATACCGCTCGCGGTCTCGTGACGTACCGCCACGCGCCGCGCCGCGCCGCGCCGGTACGTATCGAGAGTACGCACTTGCACTTCATCTCGGAAATCTTCTACGTTGTCGTCAAGCAACTCGTCAAGCTATCGGCTCGGTTATTTCTCTTCGCGTTATCGGTTATCGGTGCGTCGTCACAATTCCGTTACGACGCCGTTATGAGGATCACCTACCTTGCTAATATTTGACACACACACACACACACACACACACACACACACACACACACACACACACACACACACACACACACACACACACACACACACACACACACACACACACACACACACACACACACAGAGTTTACCCCCATCAGTGATTATCGTCGATAGGCTATTCATTTTTGCTGTGGTGCGAATAAACTCTCGCTGTTTTAAATAACGATAAAACGATAAAATTACGTCGTGCAGATATGAGAAGTAAGTCATTCGAGAAGACAATTTTATACGTTCAGCTGAATAATTTGCACAATTTCATATGTAACAGCACGAGCAAATACGTCGATTAATGATAAAAATGTAAAGACAACAATAGGAGATCCTATCGTGACACACTTAGAGAAAAGTTTTTAGTGTTTGTGATTATAATTAAATGTTAGGATAATTATGGGTAGGACAATTTCATATTTTTATATACAATTATTATTTCCATAATGTTCAGTAATAATAATGTGTAACATATTCACTGACAAAAAATGGTTATAATTACCAAAATTTAAACATATTTAATACCGAAAATGGTTGTAAATTATGTATTATTCGGTGTCACCTATATTATTATATTTAAATGTAAAAGTACAGCCGTAGTTCTAACCGTAATTATTTTAATATTTAGTTATAGTCACAAATAATAAATATTTTTTTCTCCGTGTACTTTTCTAAATAGATATAAGTGATTATCAATCGGGAACTCGTTCGCACGTATCATTCGCATCTCGAGTGATATATGTATAATTTTTATTATGATCCGAAACTATCTTGAGAGAAAAATATTCAGTATTTGTTGTGATTGTAATTAAATATTAAAATATTTATGTTTAAGAGTTCTATGTTTATACAGAGCTCATACAATAATATCAACTATAATTATAGTTATTAATATTAATAATTCTATAAGTATAATATTAATATAGCAGCAGTTATAAAAATAGAGCTCCTAGTTCTAATTATTATAACAATAAATAATAATAATAAGTGTTAAATATTGTTCTCACAGTGCAATTTCATTATTTATTATTTAACTTATTATTTCATTTATCTTTACAATTAACGTAAAGTGCTAATTAATATCTGATCTTTTTTTCTTGCTAATAACGACAATTGCACGTTTGAATGATTGCGAACTTGCGTATCTCATGAATAAGTTGCGGCATAATCTTACGAATCTAAGTTCGCGCGTCATTAAAACACACAAGAAACCTTACTCTTCAAGGAAATTTTGCTCAAGGTTTGGCTGACCCACTAACGCATAAATATCGTCGGCATTTCTTGCGTACCCACATAAAATTGTATTACAAGCACTCCCATTATGTGAGAATGTTATAATATCGTTTAATAAACACGTTTAATAAATTGCAATGTGTAGGTGTATAATTACGTAAAAAAAAAAGAACGAATTAACTTTTCGATCAAATTCATAATTATTTAATTTCTAATTTCGAGGTTCCTTCATATATCACTTTATATCGATAGATTCTTATTAGTTTTCAAATGTTTTGCTACAAGTTTTACGATTAAGAATTACGCTTTATTAATAGTACAAAAAGTCTTTTAGTTTAGATTATTTAACATAAATAAATATTAACTTAAAGTCTAGCTAAACTCTGGTGTAAACTAATACAAACGATAATCTAGGCCTTAAAAAGTTCAAGTTACAAAGCTTTCGTTAATAACATGCATTAACGCTAAGCTCGTTAACAAACTGTTCGTGCAAATTTATAATTATACATAATATTCTACCGATAAGTATCAATCTCTATAGAAATTGAAACCAACATGGCGATAAATAAGCTATGTCACGTGTCTTCGTTAATATCATACGACTTTTTTTAAAATTACTGTGCACAAGTGATATAACATTTTTTAAGTTAATCTCATATTAATCTCTTATAAAATTAAATTATCGATTATGTCGATATTACATCCCAGTAAATGCCTCTCCCTCATTACATGTACATTTTTTTTCTTTCTTTTTGCAAGAGGGGTTATTCAAATTTTTATTTCATACTTTTGAAGAGTGTTGATTGGTTCTGAAGGGATACTCTTTCACTTACTGACAGAGAACTGTCAAAGGGCAGCAAATCAGTTTCGGAATTTTCAAATAATGAGTGAGATTTACATTCGTATCGTGGGTTTACGCGCCATTTACACAGTAATCTGTCGGTAATTAGTTTCAGCATGGAGTGCCCCGAAGCGGTAGAACGAGGTCGGAATTTTCGTCTACTAGCCGAAGAGGAATTATCTAAGCTCTTGGATTTTCTTACGGAATATTTGCCTGAATCGTTAAAGGTACGTATTATTACTCTGTATATGCTATTATTCATTTCTTATATTACAATTAATAATATAATAATATAAATCTTCCTTATTTATGCTATTAATATCAATTTTTTTTTTAAATAAGCATGGTAAGGTCAAAAGTCTTACTAAAACAGTATCCTAAATACTAAAAATTTCAGTTTTAAATATTTTTAACTATAAAATATAAATAATATCATTACATAATTGTATTTAATTTTATTTAAATTTTTAAAAAGTCTAATTATTGTTATAACATTAAAAGTACAACTTCTAATTAAATAAAAAAAGCATTTCAAGTCAGATTTTTGGTATTTAACACTGTTAGTAATTGGACCTATATATTTATGTTTCTATGTAAAATGTTTCTAATAAAATAGTACACGGCACAAAAAATTATTTAAAAATTATTGAGACATATCGTTATCATTTTATTTACTGGGAAATTCTATACATAAGCCTAGAACGTTCTCTGTGTTACCTGTTTGATAAGATTATCTTATAAATTACAACGCGTGTTCAAATTACAAGCTATAAAGTGTCATCAGCTTCTAATTTGATGTTGATGAAAGCCGAAAAAGTATTATAGAAGAGCAAACAGTTTCCGACGTCTAGTAAAGAGGGCAAAAAACATAGGGAAGACATAGAAAATGTATATAATGATGCAACCGAAAAGGAAATCATTCTTAGTGATAAAATATCTTGAAAATATATAGTAAAGATTTTTTTTACTATAAAATGCTTTGTGTCTATGTAAGTATACATAATATTTCTGCCAGATTTTTATAGTACGTTGCGTCGCGTTTTTTACGAAGATACTAGACCATTAAATAATATCCTGAGTTCAGTTTTTACAATTTTGATTTTTTTTTCAAGATCAGCATTATTTAAATTTTTCTCAACTATTAATTTTTACTTTTTTTTACACAAAATATTGTTATTGTTACCTTTTTTAGAGTTATTTAAATACAATAAAATTATTAGTAAAACATTTGTCTTTATTTCAGTTTAAATTAAAATAATTTATTTTATCCAAAACTTTATATGTAATATGTAATAAAAGACTATACCATGGACATAACAAAGTTCTTAAATTGTTTTTGGAAATTGATATAACTTAAAAAATCTTTATTTAAATCTTTATTTTTATTTAATTTTGAACATTAATTTGTTCAACAAGCCTCCCTCTGTATATATACTTTCAAAAATTATTTTAAAAGACTAACAAAAAGATTTTCTTACGTTTGCAAAATTAAAGAAGGAACGAAAAAAAAGTATATTGTTTCCAGCAAGGGTTAATTATTTAGCGTGTAAATTGGTTCCCGTCTATAAACGATAAATTGAACGATTATTTTGTTGATCAATAGGGCAATCAAAAGTACAAAAAGTGACGCAAATTTGCAACACGGAAGCCAGACTAATATCAAACCCATTATTTTGCAACCTTCATAATAAACGCTCTTGTTTCCGCATTTCATGCGCTGGCTCTTGCGTTTTACTCGATGTAACAACAATGTCTCGGAATCGATATAATTCAGCATGCATCATGAGATCATATATTTAGCAAACTTCCAGTTCAGCATAAAACGTAAACTTCTATAAAGGGCATATGTAACCTTGGGGTTAACACGTGAGCAAACCAAGATTAAATTTATAATCTATTTCTTGCAATTTTTCGTGTATTATTTAATGATTTGTATCACGAAAAATTGCGTGTTATCGTGATCACGTAGGGATAAGTCGGTTTCCTCGAGGGATCAGTTTCACGCATTAAAGGGATAAGATTATATCTTGAAGGAAACAATGCCCGATCCGTGTCGTAAGCTAGTTCGTAAGCTTCCCTAAATTAATCCGAGTGCTGATAGTCGTTTCAGTCAAAGTTGAGATTGTGTGTGATGTACGCATCACATGACATACGTTTAGTTTCTATGTATATATGATAGCGAAGTTATATCGATAATATTAAAAAAATGTCCAAACGTTTGTAAAATTTAATTCAGTCAGTCAGTAATTGTAAACCATGCAATGTTTACTCAACTAAAAAATATATAACAAGTTTAATCGCTTCTTGTATCGATTGTTAACATTTTAAATTTTCGATTGTTCAACATAATGTAACAAATGTGTTTTCACTTAAATAGTCATGATATAATTTATGTTTTTATAATTAAATAATTAAATAAATAAAAATAAATAAATAAATTTATAATTAAATAAAACTTTTCTTGTTTTAATAAGAAAAACTATAACTATCGATGTATCTTTTCTTCGAAAAAAATTTGGAGTTGTGCGTGTGTTTTATCTACGATATGTAAAAGAACTATAAAAAGCATATATTTAACGACTAGATAAAGATAATTGTATATGTTTTATCAGTTTTACTCCGCTTTTTTATTTTTGTTATGCTTCAACATAAATATCAATATCTTTCCCGACTCTATTAAATCTAGGAGCTAATGTAATAAAAATTAATTATTTTTTTATTAAGTTAATGTGGGGAGAGATAGGGCCAATTTTATATCTCAGTTTAGTATTGATGTTCGACATATTCCTTTTGCCAATTTCAATATATAGTATTGATAATCTATTGGTTGGCAATATACTGGCCAGTACTCTTATCCAGTACTGAGCCATATATTTGACTAGTACTAGCATTGTTATTTTAATCCTGGTTCAGTACAGAACCAATACTGAAATATGAAACTTTTTCAATATAAAATTAGTACCTCGCCAAAATTCAATATCTGGTTTAATGTATTCTATTCCTCCTTGGCTGCCGGACTATGAGTGTACTAACTCGACAAGCTTTCCTTCTCCCGTTGTTAAGAGAATTAACGTTACGATGCGCGATCATGCTATCTCAATCAAAAAACTATCTCGTGTAAGGTGTGTTGAAATCAAGGCCAGGGTCGTCGCTTGCACACGTTGTCGTCGTCGTCCTCACAGTATCGACCTCGTAATCTCGTAATTCGCAACTACTACGGCATCCGCGATTTTCTCTATTAGCATATATGTGTAAAGTCTCTCCCCTTCTGATGTTACTCCGAAAGGAAACTTCCTTAACGGTATCGATGTTAATAATTGCAAGCACACAACAGCGCTGATAATTTTAACGTTATCGTTGAAATTTAAATCACATTTAAGTAAAAGCTACAGCGTTATGTGCCCCGAGGAAGACGATGGGTTCGTATTATCAATTTATTGATTCGATTATATAAATGGTCACGCTAAAACCCTAGATATTTTCGTCCTGCGGACAGAGGAGCACGCTTATTTGCAACATGAAAGGTCACGAACGCTTTTCAATCAGAGAGAGTATAGTCGCGCCACAAAGAGATATTGTTCAATTGAACGAGGCTGTCTCTCCGGCTTTTTCACTGTCGCGCCATATATTTCTCTCCGGTTTTCTCGTCTCAGCAGGGAGATCGTATTAGACCGAACCGGTCGACAGCAATCAATCGTGGTGCGTCAAGCGAATTATTTATAGAAAAACAAGCTAGAGACATGCAAGTGGACACGCGAGCGGTCAAGATCTCTGTACTCGGAGGGGGATGAAAGAGGAGGAGCTGGAGGAAAACGTATGCCTCCCTCCTCTCCCCCGCAACAGGATTATGCGCGCGGACATTGATATTATCGTGACGATCAATCATCAACGAACTTTGACGATACGTTGCATGCAAAGTGCATCGATTTACACGTACGGGGCGACGACGAAAAAGCAACGGCATTACGTTGCGTCAGGATACACGCAACCTTGACCTCTGAATGTACCTTTCCGCCGTATGTACGTTGCAGGAACCAGTGTCTGCGGTTTATTCCGGGATAAACTGCAGGGCCTGCGCACAATCATTTTCGTGTTGGCTTGCTCTAATGGTGTACGGCACGGCGCGGCGTCGTTGATTCTTTCGAAATCGCTCGTTCTCTCTCTCTCTCTCTCTCGCGTGCGAGATTTTTAAAGCGCAATGTTGCTACTTTCATACATCCAATACGTATCAAAATTGTCGCTACACATGTTTCAACAACACGCGACTCGTAAAGGAGGCGCATACGCGAAAGCTCCATCCACTTTAATAATTTTGAAAGAATATGTGGGCGAATAAAACATTAATCGGTACTGAGAAAAATCAAGCAAAAAATGACATCAATGATACTCAAAATCTAAGCAACGCTTTATATTAATGGAAAAACTTAGTATTTGTGACTGTCAATTTGATTTATTGATTTATTATATAATTAAATGTAAAAAAATAATTATAAATGAGTTATTTTCAATTTTAACTATATTTAAATTATTGTAACTACAACCTTTTTTTTAATATAACATGCTGCATATTATTATTATTATTAGTATTATTAACACATTATAAAAGTAATAATTATAAAAAGAGGTTGCTATAACCAGAATTATTTTAACATTTATTTATATAATCATAAATACCAAATATACTTTTCAATAGTTAAATATTTATGCATTCATCATAACGAATATTTGAATGTAATATAAGAAAAACACGGCGATATGCAGGATTCTCTCGTTAATTAAAGTAGAATAATATGAGATATCAAGTTGGTTTAAATGTTCAATAATTAGTTTTGAAACCAGCTATGCTTTGAAACACAAGTTTACTTGTATCTTTTTCATCGTCAATATACATCATCATAGATTATACATATACATAAAATAATGATCTCGTGCAATATCTGTGAAATACTTACCATATTATTATCCATTGTGATTTTACTTATGACTTTCATAAAATGATTTAAATATGAGTATTTGCTTGGAATATGCGCGCCAAATATATTTAATATGATTCACATGCATCTCATGTTATTGATTGATAAAATTTTATAGTTTTTATAGATATTTTTATCAAGTATCTCACTGTATTTCTGAATACATTATAACAAAATTTTAATAATAAATTCAATATTTTCGAGAAAAATAAAAAATGTTTAACACATAATTCTTATAATCTGTATAAAAATAAGGCGATATAATTATTTAACTTGACGTCATCTAGATAATGTGGAAAGTCAAAAGTAGCTATCGTGCAAAAGTGCAATTACTTTTATCGATGTTTCTTATCTCTTCAACTGTGTTAGCCTGACTACTTGCGCTCTATTACACTATTCTTGGGTAAGATTTATGTATGCTTGGTTTCGCTCGTTATTTTCATCCGGTATATCCAATTAAGAAATTCTTTGAGGCAACATAAATACGTAGAAAGCGTTTTATTCATTTTAAATGAAACGTACTGACTAATTCAATTATTTATAAACAACTATTTCTGATTAAAACAGAATATTCCTCTTATAAGATAAGAATTTTTTACACACACACATATTTTATGTTATGTAGAAATGAAAGAGAACTGCATATGAAAAATCAAAAGTAGGACATTGAGTAGCTATCCTAAGTTCAATGAACTAAGCATTGCCTTTGACTAGATTCCCCATCCACTCTAACTCCCCCCCCCCCCTCTCTCTCTTTGTATGTGCGTCTTTTAACTTTCTTAAAAATATTTATCCTTTCATTTCAGACAATAGACTTTGTTATTTATATTTGCGACGTACGCAAATATAAATAAATTCTTTTATTCATTCCAATGTAAATTTCACTTTTAATTTCACGTTTCATGAAAATAAATGTAGTCTATTTTAATAATAACTTTTAACATTAATTTTTATTAACTGTACATTATATTAATATTATTATAATTAATAATATAATAGTAATTTACATTATTCAATTAAAAGAAAAATGTTACTATAAATATGATTGATATTATAATTTTTTTGCAGTTTCAACAAACCGTATTAACTTATATGCGAGATAGAGTCTGGGAATTTCATTTCTACGTGGCTAATGATTGGCCCGAAGATGCAATCTGCTTACATTTTCCTGGAATGACATTATCTGTAAGTATAAATTAAATTTTCGCTTTGATTTAAAGAAAGAAGAGTTTTTTTGCAATCTTAAACAAAAGTTTTAATTTCTAATATTTTATTACTTGAAATAAGATTTCCGCTCACTTTCTTAATTACGATGACATTTTTTTCAGTACAGAGTGTAAGAGTGTATTGGCCTACATTTCATAGTCTTGGCTATCCGCCAAATTTCACTCCGTCTCCCCCTTTGCTCTTTCGTGTCGTAACTGATGCGACTCTCTTATCGCTAGTTTCTCGATTCCTTCGAAAATAACTTCATTTATACTTTTTAATTAATTACCACCTCTGCAGCACCATAAATTCGCTGTTGGTTATTAGTTTCACGTACGTAACGCAGTTTCTTGAATTTTATACTGAGCCAAGAACCATACATTTTCTTTGACATTTAACATTCCCCGCATTAATCCGCATTCTTATTTCGTACCGCGGGCTCATCGCGTTAAGCGATTATAAGTGCACGCGAGTATTTTCCGACACGCATGTAAATACAGACTGAAGTACAAACATTAGCTGAGGCGAATCATAATTTCAATCTTAAAAGTAAAATACATATATATCACTAATGTACATCATCAGAGTATTTAATCTGCTCCTCCAGCAGCTCCTGCAGGAGAAACCCGCATACAAATTGTGACAGCAAATAAATAAATAGATCGTAAAGATTTTATGATCTCGCAAATCGTTCATGCATGTGCATATCTATCTTACGTAGCCTTTTCTTTATACCGATGGAAATGTTAATCGCATCTTTTGTCATGTTTTTAGCCCCACGGTTTGGTGTACGAGAGCGTCGGTGTCTTCTGTCCGAACGATCGATTGGAGCTGCTTCGCCTTCTCCGAGAGGAGGACATTCTAATAGACTGGTCGAGACCCTTGTACATTAATTTTGTTCATCGTGACATTGCTGAAGAGTTAACGCGTCTTTACGAAGGTATCGGCACCATCGAGACAGTGGTAGGCGATGTCTGTGCGTGTGACTTCAAGCAAGAGGGGGAGAGCCATCAGGAGGTGGACCAAGAGTCCGACTCCGATGTCCAGGTGCGACCTCTCAAGGCCGAGCACGCCGAGGGGATCCACGAATTGTATCCAGCGAATGATATGGAGTGCCACGAGATTTTCCTTCGACTTATCAGAACTCTACCTGCAGCAGGAGTATTCGCAAAGGGTAGCCTGGCCGCATGGATGGTCCAATCCTATTACGGAGCTATGTTTTCCATGCAGACCAAACCGGAATATCGTAGGAAGGGTTACGGGACAAAATTAGTAAGGTGAGCAAGAGTTTGTGAACTTTAATTATATTTATATTTAAGAAAAGTGTTTAATTTTAAAATGTATTAAAATATTTTATATTTGTCTCGTTTCTTGAATGTATATAGTATTTGTAATTAATAAATAATGTCCTTGACCAGAGAAAGAGAGTAGTTGTATCGCTTAATTTTTATTGATGCTCCATCCTGAATAAGTTAAAAAAAAAAGCATTACATTATATCGCGCATTACATTATATTGTTGCGCACACGCCGATATTACAATGTATGTGTATGTCTGAAATTTTAGGTACCTGACAAAACGCGTAGCCGAGAAAGGGTATTATCCGTTTGTAGTTATACGTCCAGAAAATGAAGCTAGCCAAAACTTGTACAAGAAGCTGGGGTTTAGACGGCTCTACCAGCTCGTTCGAATGATCTTTACACCTTTCACGTGGCAAGAGAGTGAGAACGACGCGAATATTCTTAGGGGTAACTTGGACAACGCCGTAAGACAGCTCACGATCGAGCAGAGGGTAATAACGGCGTTACACGGCGGTCAAGAGAGAAGTGAGGAGACGATAGTGAGGAATCCTGCGGGAATCGCGGAAGACGAGTCGATTGTAGACAAGTCCGAAAAGGGTGAAGAGATCGAGGAGAAACTCGTCGAAACCATCGAGGAACGGTCCGTAGAGAGGATAGATGTCGCGGACAGCACGACAAAGGAAGATGCGCCGGAAGTTGTGGAAGTTAATGGCTCTTGCGACTATGAGACGGATGCCGGGAGTGGTGGTGGTGGTGACAACTAAGTTTCTAGGGAACGTTTATGCGATAAACGACGGTCCATAAATTTACGTTTTGTTTGCTCGAAGACACGGCTCTTCGCCGTGAGACACTGATAAATAACCGAGTATTTAAGAAAATTACAAACACGGAAGAGTTACGAGTGTCCAAAGTTTTTAGAAATGGTATACGTAAGACACTTGGTCTATATAACTCTTTCTTAATAAGTCATTTCAAATCTACTTAGTTCGATAGATATGAACGTCCATTTATAGATAACAAAATGATTAAATACGAATGGTATTCAATAATGATTCACAGTGAATGATATAACGTATTATGAATTATTATCGATGATACATTTGTCAACTATACGAAACAAAAAACACAACGGTATTACACGAGATTTCAATTTTACTGACTTACAATGACACGATATCTGTATACACCGTGTGTGATGAGGAGCTGCATTCTTCGAGCGATAGAAACGAAAGAAGAGAGACAAAAATAGAGAATATTTTAAGAGTTTTCAACATTACGGCACCGCGTTCGTGCGAGGCTTCAATATTCATATACGCGGAAATAAAATTCCTCGTATGATTCCTCATATCAGACTCTTTCCAAAACGTCGTGAAAAATCTCAGGTATCGAATAGCTACGTACTTTTCAGTTGCCAATGTTATACCTCGTTAAAGTCTATCTTGTATTGTTCTCCTATTATGTTGGTAAATATATAATTTGAAGAGAAAAAGATGTTATCAATGATCCATCACAAAAATTCGCTCAAAACGCTGTCTGTTTAATATATAATCAAATCTTTCCAAATAAATTATATAGAATTGTCATATTATATGTTGTTGTTGTTGACCATTTATGTCTATACGCATTTCCTCCACGCGTTTGTTCCACATTTCTCGCCCACTTCGCTATTACTATTGATAAAGAATATACATTGCATCCTGTATAACGTATAATTGTAATACTATGAATAATTATCTGAAGATTTGCGTAATCGTATTATTTTCTACGTCATTGAATTGCGTAAATTACAATTCTATATGATCTACTGATTTCTAGCTATTTGAAATATAAATAGACTTTATTGTGCGAGATATTTAGACTAGACTGCTCCGTGAACTTGTAAGTCTAAACCGTCACGAGGGCGGCGAAGAGCGCACTAATCCTTATCGAACGCAAAGATCAGAAAGTCTGCGGGGTGACTCAAACTGTGATTTATAATTTTCGTGTATAAAGTAGACTCTCGAGAGAAAAATATTATGAAGCCTCGTGCGATCTCGACACGCTTTTCTCGATATAGTAGAAGTAATTTGCTGTGTCGGTGCAAATACAAATTGTGTGTGAATTTTTAGAACAAGTTTATCACACCGATCAATCTTTTACACATTCCTCAATATGCATATATTACTCCATAATTTATAGATTTTATATATCTATCTCAAAGTCACATAATTTCGTTAGGAAGGAAAAACGCTTTGCTACGTGATTGCGGGAAATTGACGAGTACAATTTCCGTACGTTTTACGCACCGTCACAGCAATTACCTTAGCGTGCGAGTTAATAATGATAATATTAATGATAAAGATGAATAGAGCATAATTAATATTATTATTATAATAACGGTTATACATATATAAATATAAATATGCGCAAAAAAAGGGAGTCCGATCGGATCGGCTCCGTTCCTGGGGAATTCCGAGATCTTAGATAGCCACTATTTGTATAATTTTTTCTACGTTTCATAGATAGATGACTTATCGATAAATATGAGACGGGTAACGCGTAAGAAATCTAATTCCGAATTTGGGAACGGAATCGAGGCGATTGTGCGACTCTTTTAAGGCTCCCCAAAATCCCTCGTTTATTTTTGATTTTGATTATAGCGGGGGCCAGCTGTGATACTTTACTCAATCTACTTACACCCTGGTCGTGGTACCAAATATAGTGTCTAGGCGAGGATCAGCCATTGTTGACGGCGTTAGAACTTGACGAATTCCATTTATCTTTTGCACGTTGTGTTATATCGAAGTCGATTAGATTACAATCGGACAAAGAGAGAGAGAGAGAGAGAGAGAGAGAGAGAGAGAGAGAGAGAGAGAAAAAGGAAGCTCGTATTTAATGTTCATGTTGCGCAAGCAATCGATTCGATTAAAATCGTCGATGGCGATCCGGGTGTTAACGAACGGTACAACACACATCTATTTTCGTAATTATTCATTTAATTTCTCTGAGATATCTCATTCAGTATCAAACTGGATATACAAAATAAATCAAAGTCACATGTGTGTATTTAGCGTTCTCGATCTTAAGATTACAAATTTATTAAGTTAGACCGCTTATATCTTTATTTTTTCCGCAGTGAGCTACGATTGAAGAGGAACT
Source organism: Monomorium pharaonis (assembly GCF_013373865.1). Taxonomy (NCBI): domain Eukaryota; kingdom Metazoa; phylum Arthropoda; class Insecta; order Hymenoptera; family Formicidae; genus Monomorium; species Monomorium pharaonis. Next base: position 25,840,040 of record NC_050467.1, read on the forward strand.
GACCATTACGGAAAACTCAAGAATCTCAGTCATACCTAATTGTGTCAATTAAAACCTCTAGTGTAACAAACATTATTTGTAATTTCGTTGTCACACAACGACTTGATATAAAAGTGACGAGTTTCGATCGCTTCGTACACCTCTCGCTCAACACGGAGTTTCCCTCTGGAGAAAATATTCTCTTTTAGAATTATCTTCAAAATGATAGTCGCGAGACAACATAGATTTGGAAGAAATTTTTCTATACTTTTACTAAAATTTAGTCAAATTTTAATAAAATTCTTCAAGGTCCTTGTCCTACGACTGCCATGGTTTTAAAGATAAACTCTAAGAGAAAATTCTCTCCATACAATCCCGATTATAAAGCTATATAGTCTCGGTACAGGTGTGGCCAATATAGTCTCTCAAGCGTACTGCAATATCTGCAATAAGGTTTATATAGTAAGAAAAAGTAACATTAGGAATGCCGTTCAAAATAACATACTACGCATACGTATCGCACAATTGAGTTTTTCGCAATGGCCTTAGTGTCTGATACAAAGGTTTAAGAAGGTTCTCCAGTTTTCTCCTAATATAAAACTTGATAAAATAAGTTGATGATAATACATAAGCATACCTGAATTTTTTTTAATTTTTTGACCGCAAAATTTTTAAAAATAACTTTCTAATGTAGTTTTAGAAGAGAGAGAGAGAGAGAGAGGGGGGGGAGAACATGAAATTTTATGTTATGTTATTTCGTGCAGGAGTATAAAATATTCCTGAATTTTACAATGTTCTTTAAATATAAAATTACAACAATGAAAATAAGATAAGATGGTTCTTATTACATTTAAATTTCTATTATATAAATATATTGTTTTTCAATTCTTTCCATCAATGTATTATAAAGAAAACAAAATTTTTATAACAAATTATCGTTTTTATTGCCTAAAATCTCTATTCATGATTTATTATACTAAAGATGACAATGTCGAAGAATTGTGTTTTATATATATATAAAGCCCACGTGAAATTCCTTCTTTTTTAAACTGGAGAACTTCCTTAGGAAAGAATCCTTTTTAACTTTCTCTTGTTTCAGCTGCAATTTCTAAATCGATTAATCTTCTCTAAAACGAGAGAGAGAAAGAGAGAGAGAGAGAGAGAGAGAGAGAGAGAGAGAGAGAGAGAGAGAGAGAAAAAGAGAGAAATTTTATTATTACGCACAATATTAATACAATTAATTTAATAGAGATATTAACTCTAAAAACAATCCCGAAAGACTTCCCAAAGACAAAGATCCTTTTTAAAGATCCACTTTTTTCAGGTTTAAAAAGATTTAGTTGTCAGCGTTTAATAGCATTAGTGTACCTATTTTGTCCACTATCAAATTGCCGACAGAAAGTTATGGAGGGATATTATGAAGAGATCATTACAAACGCAAAAGAGAAAAAAAAAACAACGAACTTATTACTACACGCTACTAAAGCTTGTACGTAGTATGCTAATATAGCGCTGTGTTAATCAGTGTCTCGCAAATTAGGCCTAAATCTAAAATTCACCTCAAGAGAGGCATACAATACGTATTATAAATATAATACATATGTTACACTGAGAGAAAAGTAGTTTGTATTTGTGACTGGATTGTGTTAAGATAATTATTTTTTATTCAGAGAGTTCTATTTTTATAGTTATTACTATAATATTAGTAATAATAACAAGCAATTTTTACACTGACAAAAGAAATTACAATTATTACAATTTAAATATGATTGGCATTAAAAATAATTATAAATTATAATTATTTCCCGAAGTTATATAACTAACTATATATATTTAAATTATAGTACTGGCAACGTGTTTTTTATGACACGTTGCATGTTATTATCCTTATTACTGAAAAAATGGAACATCTAATTATAATTATTTTAATATTCAATTATAGTCACAATACTTTTCTCTCTCGATACATTCTTTTCTCCTTCTCGTGCACGTTGCGCCTTTTCTTGCAAAAAAAGACCTTTACAACAACCGCAATTAAATCTTAGTCCTGCGAAAATTGCGAAGAACGAAATAATTGTGCTACCGATGTAAAACATCTCAGATCTACCTGTTATACAGAGCGATTACACGAAGAGGAGAATAATGTTCGACGTAATATCCTCTTCCTTTTTTTTGTCAACGAGCGAGAGGAAATCAATTACGAGAACCGATTTTTGTGAGAAATGGACGATTGGAAACTGGATAAAAGAGCTTTGGATAATAAATGGGACAAACAAATATGATTTTTCTAATGGCAGTGTCGTTTATTATGCGTCTGAGCAGCATACAACATTCTTTCATATCGCTTAAGTTCATCGTAGTATTTGCAAACAATTTGCAAACAATGCACTGTGCATATTTTTCGCAGGAATATCAATTTCATTTCGTTTTTGCGAGAATATCAACTCGGCTGAATAAATTACCGGATGGAACGTTTTCAATGAATCCGACGTTAATTTAATTCGAATTTAATTCAAATTTTTCTTTACCTTGCTGCCTGAATTGACTTAATGAAAAATTGAAGTCTCTGTGTTTTCAATATTCTTTTTTTATACACACATCTGCCATAAACGTCGAATCGAGAATCACTCCGGTGTCGGTGAAAATCGGGAAGCAAAACTAATCACGATTTAAATTTACATATGCAACACGTTACTTGGGAAAGCGGAAATTTGACTTTCAAATACAGGAGATTCCTATCGCGATCGACGGACAGGACGGTTACGTTAACGTGATAAGAAACATTCGCGCACTGTCACACGTCGCTAAACGTGTCTGCTTTTATTTTCGGCAAAACTTGCGCATTAGTTGGCGTGTAATACAACCATCACAATACAGTAATGTGTTTTCTTTGATGCACCGGCATTTTTTTTTAATTCCGAACGAAGGGAGAAACAAACGCACAGATGAAATCACTTTTCAGTAACAATTATTGCACACTTAATGCGCGTTATCTTAACGCCTACCCACATAGTATATAATATCACTATGATATCATTATAATATTACTGTGACATTGAAATATTATTGATACTACTGTAATATTACGTGCTATGTAGGTAATACCGCAACTTGGGCTTGTTTGCACCAATATAAATTTAGATAAATTTTGATTTCTTATATATTTTTTAATTCTCTCACTCTCACTCTCTCTCTCTATCTCAGAACAAGAAAAAGATAGAAAGCGAGTTAAACCAAGATAGAAATTAATTTATATTGATGCAAACGAGCCTTGCTCACGAATTTCATAGAAACCTTTGTGCACCTTCGCCTAAAGATAGCCCAACGGACACGAGAACGTAGAACTACGTAGTTTCACAGTTTACAACACAGCAGCTTTAAACTCGTCGATACGTGAATTCGAACGACAGACATTTCGCGTGAAAAATTAATCGTAAAGGTGAAAATATCAACCGGATACACGCGTGTGCGCACTGTAAGAGAAACGACACGAGATTCACTCACGCTCGAGACGTCACACGGCAAGTCGCAGAAGATCCTCGCCGCCATCATGTCGAAAAATGCTTCGGACGGCACGATTTGCACGCGCCGCTGTTCACGAATAGAGAGGTACAAAAATCAGAGACCGGCTCGTCTCTGCGATAATATCGTCGGCGTACGAACCTGCGAACGGGAAAGGAAACGGTGCGCGTTTGATCGCTACGCGAAAGCTGGAGTAACGAGCGACACGATCATGCGTGGCTGTGCAGGAACGAGCAACGACCAACGACTGCGAGCGGAGAGGCAGAACGAGGAGGAACGAGGACTACTGGCACTGGCTGGCACTACTGGCAGCAGAAAGCGCCGCGCCGCGCCGCGCCGCGCGCGCACAACGATGCGCGAGGCGAAACGACAGGTGACTAGTCGGCGAGTCCGACCGAGTCCGACGCTACGCCATGCGCGCCGGACCGGACGCCACGCTCTCGGGCGTGCTCGGCGCCTTTCGGCCGCCTTCGCCGGCCTATGGTGGGGCGAACAGTGTATCCGTGACGTCACATAATTAGAGTAAATACAAAGTAGTCTTGATGGGACAGCGGCGTGCGCCGCACCGTGAGTCGCTGGTCCGAGCGCGTCAAACCTATATCGCTCCGATACACGCACACCGCGTTCTCGCGAGTAGCTCATAATATATATATATATATATATTTTTATTTATATATATATATATATATATATATATATATATATATATATATATGCCCGCGCGCACTATGTGTCGTCAGTGTGTATGTGCATCAAAGCATCCTAGATGACTGTGGGAATAGTGAGCAACACTCGTGCTGCGAAGAAATGGAAAAGATAGAGGTGAGAGAACCGAATGGAAGCCGGGTATATATACAAGAGACACACGAATTTTCCGTGTCGCCACTGTTAATTTTGTACCACAAATAAATTTCGCGCTTAACGTTCTCTTCTACTACTCCCTCTTCTCTCTCTCTCTCTCATTTTTTCTTCTTTCATTTTTTTCTCTCTTTTTTTTCCCCTTTATAATCACCGCGCTCCCCCCTCCCGCGCTGCTCCGTTCACCCTCACCCTCTCGTTCCTTCTCCTCCTACATAACCGTCAGATTTACCTCGGCAAATACTCGCTCGACCGTAATGCAGAAGTGACAGCGTGGTGACGAATGGGGTGGGGGAGGGAAGGGATAGCCGACAGAGTGGGGAGATGATCGTGTAGTTAGACATCTGGCAACGAATACCATTGTATGTATCTTCGGTGTGTACCATACTATTAGATGGACTGGTTACTTCTCGTTCTCTTCCCCACTCTCTCTCTCTCTCTCTCTCGCTCTTTCTCTCTCTCTCTCTCTTCTCTCTCTTCTTTAAGCCCCGTCATCGTCTATCCGTTCATCTCCGTTTCATTTTCGATCTTCTCTGTCAAGTTTATGATTCCGTCCTTATCTCGCGCGCGCGTCTCCTGACTCTGCCTTTTGCTCCCTCTCTTCGTCGCACTCGGTACTTCTCTTTCTCTCTCTCTCTCTCTCTCTCTCTCTCTCTCTCTCTCTCTCTCTCTCTCTCTCTCTCTCTCTCTCTCTCTCTCTCTCTCACTCCGTCTTTCCCCTCTTGTATCTTTCTCCGTTTGTCTCGCGATCCTTCTCCGTTTACTTCATTTTGTGCATCTCTCTCTCTCTCTCTCTCTCTCTCTCTCTCTGCGTCTGTTTTCTGTCTTCATCTCTCTCGCGCACCGGCTCTACTCCATACCGTCCTTCCTCTCGTTCCCTCTCATTCTCAGTTAGTGAGGTATTTATAGATGTGCCTTAACCCGATTTAACGCAGCCACCTCAACTGGTATTGTCCTAACGACTATTTAATGAGAAATTGCATTGTTTTCGGTTTCTCATTTCCTTCACCACAAATCAGCTTTCACTGAACGGTAATATCGCATCCCGCCGGTGACAAATGTCCACGCGCGATATAAAAGAATAGAAACGAAAGAAAGAAAAACAAAAGGTAATAGAGAGCGGAAGCATTATCCGTCATATGTCCAAGAAACGAATCGATAGAAGGTTACATTGTTATCGCTGATGGAATAATATCGACGCGTTTCGCGTACCATGCCGAATTGGACAAATCCAATTTCGATGCTTTTAAGATCATCTCGCGAATAAAATCGTGGTTACGGCTACGAGTGCTATGAGGACTACGAGGACGAGGACGAGGACGACGACGAGGACGACGACGACGACGACGGCGACGGCGACGGCGATGGCGACGACGGCGGTGGTGGTGGCGGTGGGAGGCGGGAGGTGACGGCGTCGGAAGAGAGAGAAGGAGGCGGGGGTGGGAAAAAAGAAATGTTTTCGTAGTGCTTTGTCGAAAAAGGCATGTACAGTCCACGGAGAAAATTGATCGCAAGGAAAGTGTTATTTTCGCGACATCGTTTTCCTCTCCGTGCGTCGGAAGAGCGCACGGAACTTGTTTATTTACTCTGCGAGAGAGGAATATCGCCGGTCCAGCTATTCGCTTGCAATACGCGCGTGGCGAGTCATTGACAATATACGGATGTTATACCGATAAATACTCTGTGTGTGTGTGTGTGTGTGTATGTTGGCGCGCGCGCGTGACATGATTTTCTGGCGAATGCAGTTTTTTCAGCGAGCTCTCCCTTCCTCCCCCGTGCGTGTGGTGGTGCTCTGGTTGAACTCTTTCCGCCCCCTTCCTTCTTCCCGTAGGTCTCTCCCTCCCCCGTCCCTCCTCGTCATTCGTCCGGCTCCCCCTTCCCGCATATCGCTCGCATTCTAGCGGATGAATTCTAAGTATACGTTTGAGAATTAAATCGATAAACGAGGACTCGCGGAATTGTAGCAATTATTGTATCGGTGGTCTGCATTTAATTCCGTTGTCGTTTATTTTATCTATTTCGAGAGTGCGGGTAGTGAAATTTTGGGAATCTTGCCAGAATAGATATGCATTACGTAAATTAAATTGCATTAGATGAAATATGAAAAATGAAATATTGTTTTAAGTCGAAATAAACGACTTGTGAGGTAACGTGTATGACTTTTAACGATTTCTATATTCATCGCTGATGTGGGTTACATTCGTCTGTTTCACTCGCGCTCGAACAATGGAGCAGCGCCGTGCCGGCCTGAAACCGTCTCCCGCGAACGAATTCTACGACGAAATCAAATTCCAAGGTGGAAGACGATCGCCGCGATTCCGAGTTGTCCTTGCTTTCGCCTCAGAGTTTTGCGCGATCGGAACTGCAAACGAATCGCGCTCGCACGCGCACATACGCGAAAATAAAATTCACGCGTCGAAAACAATGGGTGGTGATTTATGTCGTTCGTGCGCGCCTAATTCTCCCTCGAATTCTCTTCGTGCCACAAACAAATTTTTCGACCAAAAACGGATTTTTAAGTGCGTAGTGGGATTTTTATGCGTCGACCTTCTTTACGATTATTTTTACATTTAGCTCACGAAAGGATTGCAAGACACATGAAATAAAATGTCGCGAAGAAGGTCACGCAGCTGCATTTATAATGTCACGTATTTACTAACGCGAGATGCATCGTTTCATAAGCAGATCGGAAAACTGATGCGTAGAAAATAATAACGCGCGGGCGTGTGCGCGATTTGCCTTCTACCTTGTATTTTTTCGCATTTAGCAAAAATCGAGTTTCTACAGAAAAACGATTATATTCTATTCAATCATTGTCTCGCAATAATCAAGAATATAAAATTTTCTTTAAAGAATTTCATAATCGTAAACAGACGTGTAATTTGTTCGCGTAAAGAAATTTTGTATAGGTTTATGAAGAAACATACATAGTCATCTTTATCTATTAATAAATTTTCATGAGTGAAGAGGAAAAAATATCGATTAAGAGAAAAATAGTAATATTCCCAAATTAAAGAATTGAATCTTTTTAGTATTATTATTAAAATCATATTCTTCTCTTTAGATTATTATGGAAGTAAAAATATATTTTATTAAAATGTAAGATTATAAAATTTTTTATATATTCTTGCTTATATATAAGACAATGATTGTTGAATAGAATATTATAGAAAGAATAGATTCTCTCTCTCTCTCTCTCTTTCTCTCTGTGCGCGCGCGCGCGCGCGTGTGTGTGTGTGTGTGTGTGTGTGTGTGTGTGTGTGTGTGTGTGTGTGAAAAATGGTAAATTTATCATATTGTGTATTTTGACGTACGCGGTAAATGTGACACTGGCGAATTACGTCGTGATAAAAATGGACATTTTTCCGGACGATCGACGAGAAGAGGGGATCGCGCGCGACCGGTTCGCACTCGCAATAGAAAATACATGTGTTTCGAAATTCGCGCAATGACGCGGCCGTTCTCTCTTCGAGAGTAAAGAATAAAGCCACCGCGAGCGTTTTCTCGCGCATTTATTTACGCGCAAGGTTACCTAACTCTACTTTAATCACCACGTCGATTCTGTTTTTGAAATGGTATCGAGCACCAAGAGCTCTGGAACGATATCACAACATTAAACGCTCGAATATCACGGTTCGTCGCGCGTAAACGGAGACACTGTACGCGAGTTTAATATTTTCGTTACGCTAATCATGCGGAAAAAGCGTAACTTTTAATTCTCTTTGAGTCTTTTTTTTAATCGCATCGCGTGTTCCACGTTAAATATCATCACATTATCTTTACTAATATTATCGTTATTTAAACAATGCAAATGTAGCGTGTTTATATTTATTCATTTATTCATGAATTATTATTGGTTTTGTCAAAGAATGATAAATTTCTTTGCTTCTATATTTCTATATAAATTGAAATTATAATGTATAATTAAATGTTGTTCATTTAGCGTGCACGACGGCCGACAATATTCCGTTTCAGCTAGAAAATTGCTAATTCTCGCTTAAATTTGTAATTATAATATATCTGAAGACACATACACACATGCAGGCGCGCATGTACCTATATTCACGCGGTGTATTTGCACCTGCATACGGAAATTGTCCTTCCTATTAGCCGCGAAGGCGGAGCACGTAGACGAGTTTCTTTTTGTCTCGCTGTTTTCCAAGTATCTTTTTTTATATTAATTTATCCAGTAATCGCGCGTGCATACATGCGCCTGTTACGTGGAGTCGCATATCCGACATGTTTACACGCCTGTATCTCTGTGTGAAATCATCGGGATCGCGTTCGTGTGCGTGTTGTGTGTATGCGCCCGCGCACAACACGCGCCCGTACAGGCCGAGTTGTACAGGACGAATCAAATTTGGCCGACCGAGTGACTAGGACAGGTGTCCCCTCCCCTTCCCTCCTCTCCCCAGGTGCTGACAATAGCCAGGGCGAACAAAAGTACGCTCTGTACGTAATAGGGGATTATATGACGAAGAGCGCTCTTTTTCATTGCAGAAAAATGCTTTCTCTGAAATGTGACCGCGTGCAGGTACTTCTATCTATTACTTTATTATTATGTGTTTAAAAACGCACATTTTTCATCGTTTATCGCAAAACTTGACTTTGTGAGAAGATATTGGTCTCATTTAAATTTAATTTTAATTTATATGTGTGTGATGTTGTGTTTCAAAAGTAAGTCTTGCTCATCTTGTTACCTTGAACATGTATATATACCTATATACTTGTGTGCGCGCACGTGTGCGTGCATGCGTGTATTTGCATGCGCGTGTGTGTGCGTGCGAGCGTGCATGCGCAATTTTATGATATATATTAAATAATATATATTATGTACACGTTACGAAGCTGTTACTTTTTGATTAAAATATAAAATAAGTCTGGCAACGAGTAAAATAAAAACAAAATTAATCACGTTGATGGAAAAAGTTTCACCGTATTTATTCGAATTTATAGCTCGGGCGGACGTGCGTGCATTTATTGATCTTTTTGTGCCACCCATTATCCATCCATAGAATCTACCTTGCTCTCCCCACTCTCTCCCTACTCTGTTCTCTCTCGCCTATCTCTCCAACCTTTTCATCGTAGCACCGCGTCAATGTCTGTAAATATTAACGGCGTTAATCTAAATCCTCGACGTTGACTTGACCCATCTCGTTTCTTTTTCGACCTCTTTTATTTTTCATTTCTCTTAGCTAACGACATTTAAACAGAAGTACCCGTTGCAGCCTTAATAAAATTTACTTTTCAAGTTTCGTAGAGAGCTCAAGTGGCTTGGATTGCATTATGTGAGTTTGAGAGAGAGAGAGCAATGACAAGTCGTCTGTCGACACTAGTTAATTAATCGAAAATTAGGTATCGTTTATTCGTGAAATTACATATTGTCGTTTGGACGGCATTTGATTGTGCAAATCTGGCGCGTCACATCCGACGTAATTTTAGCTGATGTGTAAATGCTGAATTTTTGGTAAGCCGTATCATGCTCTTCATCAAATTGTCGCCTCAACCGCGACGTCAAGGTTATCCCTTCCCTGTCCCGCCCTCCCTGTCCCTCTCTAAACTGTTTAATCGGTGTAAAGCTCAGATTTCTCCTTCTAAACTCTCATTCGAGCGCACGCTAGATTCTCGTCGAAATAAGGAGCGGGCGATAAGAATCTTTTATTCAACTGAATGATAACGTGCGCTAGTGCGAAACAAGGCGGCCAATGAGCGTGCGATGATTCATTCGAATCCATTACCGTTGAAAAATTCCGTAAACCCGAACTATGTATATAACTTTTTAATTGAGCCACATGGTGCATCTCGACCTTACGATCGTACATTGTTGTCCGCAAAATTGCATTTAAATTTAAGTTCCACAGAAAAAAACATTTGTATCAAATTAAAATGAATATATTTTATTTAACAACTATTGTTTTATATGAGCAGGAAATTATATTGTTTTGCTTAGATATTTAATCTATTATTTTTTAAAGAAGTTTAAATTTTAACAGCATATATTTTTCCATTAAAATTATTATCTCTAAAGAATATATGCTTATTTTGATAATTATAGTATTAAAAAATTTCAATTTCTGATTTAAAAATTGATATCTTTTTTTTACACTTTCCTCTCAACTTATGAAAATTATTGTTCAATAATAACAATATATTTTTCTCAATAAAACTATACGCAAAATTTCTTTATATAAACAAGTTATGTCTGTTTAACGCTATACAATCTTATTTTAAGATTTAGCATTTCAAAAACAAAGAGAATTTTCGAAACAATCAAGTTTTTCTGTATACTCCGTGCTCTGCTCTCCTCGCGCGTTGAATCGCGCTCGTCGTGACATTTGAGTTAATGTAATAGAGTTAATGAATATATATGATTAGATATTGTGTCGCATTGCATAGAGAAAAATACTAACCGACGAAGCTTGTTAAGCGCTCGAAAATTCTGCGACGGACTGTACATCATGCTAAAATTCTAATCGGTAAAATTAGTCGGGAGGGGGTACAGTCACGCCAGAAAGTCTGACTGACCGCGATTCTATGCAAGAAAGTTAGGAAATCAATTTAACGTAGGCGCGACTTATATTATATACATATACGTTGTTTTCCAGAGGTATAAATAATGAATAGATTAACAAGCTTAATACTATTAATTAATGAAAATTTTGCTTTTGTAATTAACAATAATTTCGAGAGTAACGAAGATTAATTGTAAATATTGTCGATCTGAATTAATATTATTTAATAAATAGAAAATTGCAAGTTGTTTTTTAATAAATTTGTGTCAAAGAAGCGAGTATAAATTAAATACTAGATATCACAATGTAAAATATCTATACCGATAAATGCGTTGATAAATGCACGAGTACTTTGCTCTTGACTCTACAAATATTTATATAGTGGTTTACATAAATGTCCTTCTCTAATAAGCGCGTTATCACGCGTATCATGTTTTTCTTTTCTCTCTTCCCCCCCCCCTCTCTCTCTCCCCCCCCCCCCTCTCTCTCTCTCTCTCTCTTTCTTTTTTATCGATTCTCCTCGCGCCGCGTTGAAATAATTCGCTGTTCATTTAGTTTCGCGGATATAGCGCGCAAGGTCAACATTCGCAAGTGCAGTTATCGTGATTATGGCCGCAAACATAACGGCGGCGCTATGAATTTTACTGCGATACAATTGCAGCGCTAGATGAATAATCGTGAAAGCGCGTATGAACATCGGTCATTTTGTTAACAGGCGGTAATCTAGATTCGGACCGTGTTGTAGAAATTTTGTCATTACGGAGATAAAGGTACCAAATGCTTTTCCACTTTGAGTCATTAGTCACGTTAACTCGCCATGATCGTCCTCGCAATTACACGGACACGTCACTGCTATTTAAAGTCCGTAGCGCTGTTATTAGAGAATTATTATTTCCATTATTTATTGCTTCGTATATCCGATTCTATCGGTATCTCGATAATATTCACGTCAGTTTGAATCGTAATGCGGCACCAGATTGAATAATATTTCGTCATTAACGTTGCGTCAAATTGTTCTTTCCTTTTTTTTCAATGAGACAATTAACATATAATTTTTTCCTGTGCGATCGATAGTCGTTCACCGAAATGAGAATGTCACCTTCCATTTCTGTTCCGTATTGATATTCCATGGTTATAATCGTAATATAATTCCTTTTACATTTCTCGTTAAATCTTTTTACATTTCGTTTCGTATTACTTACCATTCTACCTTCCTTTTCCGATTCGTTTGCTGCGTACCTGCATTAGCGCGCTTATACGTTTCATAAAAGATCTTATTTCAAAAAGTGTAATACATATATACTCATTTTATTGTGCAGTAAAATCCATACGCTCTCTTTTTATCTACATTCATGAAATTGCGTTCTGTAATTCAAGAATATGTTGACATCTCTCCGTTATGATTTATCACGAGCAAATATTTAATATTATTTTATTAAAATTATAATTAATTTCCTCAAATATTATACCTAGGTTGTATAAAGTTCACCTAATTTATTTATTTTTTAATCTATCAAAGAGAGAGCTTTTTTTAAATTTAGACAGTGTTTTAAAAAAGTGAAATGAATTATAAGTAGAATTTTATTTAGCCTTAGCACCATAGTTATTTGAATCCTCGTTTATCATACTTGTATTACAATGACTGCTACAGTCTTCGTCAAGGGACGGACGCTGCCCTGTGGTGCTTTTTATTTACGATATCCCTCTTATCGATCAATAACAAATTACAGTTCTCTCGTACGTACCGTTTACTTGCTGATGGGACTGTACATCTATACGCGAGTATACGTTCGATTACATTACTCGTTTCAATCGTCCGAAATGAAAAAGTAAAAAAAAAAGGGAAAAGACAAAAACCACGATACATATGTAAGGAAAGAACACGATCATATATTGACGTAATTCTTTTATATCTACGTAAATTATGATGGTGTGTTTGTGAAAGTTTCCAACTGCATTATCGCGAGTGCCGAATCACCGATAAATAATATAAGATCTAATTCCGTAGTTATGTGCTATACGTATAATCATTCTCTCGTCAGGTGATTTAAATGAATAAATTTTCCCACTGTACCCCGCCTGTAACGCCTTCAATATGAATTGGATACAAACATACATTATGTAACAAACTAAATTGAAAAAGGTAAAGTGTAACTTCAAACTTTCTCTCGTTGCGGCAACAAGCGTTTTTAAATTATCTTGTCATATTTAAATTTTATATTTTACTTTTTATCTTAAGACAAAAAACGACACACACACACACACACACACACACACACACACACACACACACACATGTATATATATACATATATATGAAGATGCTGCACCTTTATATAGTTGTAGCTATAAAACATTTATACTGCTATCGATCCCTAGGCATCTAACACTTGTATCTTCTCCCTTGTACGTGCTATCCACATACAGTCGATTCAGAACCAATCGATGGCCTGCTACTCGCAGAGTTTGGCTAAATCATATATCTCGCTTTTGTAGAAAAGAGTGAAACTTGGCCGATTTCTACAATTAGATCTGTTTGTCCGCTTAAAACGGCGATAAAGCGTGATTTGTTCTTTATTCTTTTTCGCCTGACGTAGTCACGTCGGGCAACGCATTGTACAGTTGAATTAATGTTTATTCAGCCTTGACACGTACGCTCTTATCGAGCTGCTCTCTCTCTCTCTCCTCTCTCTCCTCTCTCTCTCTCTCTCTTTCTCTCTCTCCTCTGCTTCGAGTATCGTCACCCGCTCTAAAACGGCTTTAATGAGTCTCGGCAACATTCTCTCCTCGCGCGCTTTCTCACGAAATTCGTCGGTGAACCTTCCGTGTGTATATATATATACATACATATATATATATATATATATATATATATATATATACATACACACATACGAAAGACTTCGCTATACGATTATGCGCTTCAGAATCGAAGTATAATTTAATGCGGATACAAAATGGATATTAGAACTTTCAATAAAACGCAGCATACCTATATATTGGCACGTAATTTTAATAACTAATGTTTTGATACAAAATAGTATGTATAAAATTATAATTTTTTAATATTAATATATTAAGCAAGTAAATAGTTAAGTATACTTGATTAATAATATATAACGATTATTATTATTAGTATTATTATTATATAATTAATATATCGCTTTGTTATACCCATATTTTTTCACAACACACATAATTAACATTGTCCTCGTTTCTCAGTTCTCAAAATTGAAATCAATGATGGATAAAGATTAGAAATGTGTGCTTAAATGATGATGCTGTTGTGAAATTCTTTTGTTATCTGTCCCACAAAGCGCGAAGAAATTGCATTTGCGTAATGCCTCTAAACTCTAAATGTAAAATCAAGCGTTTCGCACCAACATACTAAATGAAACCTGAATAGCTCCTAGTGTTTTGCGATTTAATCAATATCTTTTGTACATGTCGTGAACCAAGAGAAATCAATGGAAACCGTGAGAAATTTAAGAAAGATCTTTAGATTATTGTTTGAGTTTTGCAAGATTCGCCATTTTGCAAAATGCGATATAAATAATATATACGTATATATAATATATACGTATACATATATGTATTTATAGTGTAATTATAATAATATTGGTATATATTTTTATTTACGTATTTATTTATACTTGTACAAAATATTCAGAATCTATAATACGCGATATAAAATCTCTCTTTATGTTTATCTCTTTTTATATATAATTACAAATTATGAATTTTTTCAAAATAATTTTTAGTAAGAAACTTATAAATAGAGCAAATTTTTTTCTTTGACTTTTATTTACTTTTACTTTATAACAAATTTGATTTTCTCTTTCTCTCTCTTTTTCTCAGTTATTTAAATATTTTATATATTTATAAAATGTGTAAATAGAAAAAAGTTATTTTACATTTTTTTCTTATCGAGTGAATTTCAAGTTACTTATTAATAATAACTTAACTTAATTATTTAAATTGTTGAGATTTCTATGCGCATTTATATGGTTACCTAGGCGTGTCGATCCAATTCTTTATTTTTAGTATGCGAGAAAGACGCGCCAATATGAAGAAAGTGCGGTACATGCAATGTTTAGTTGCCGAATATAATCTAGCCGTTAAGCATTACATCGTCGTCTCATTGGGCTTTTCCTTTGCTCTCGGTTTCTCTCTGTCCTCGTTCGTTCGCTGCCGCCTTCCTCATCAACAGTTTCCAACGTAGTCTGGCAGGTAGTCACAGGGGAACGAGGTATCCGTATACAAGGCAAAAAGTAATTGGTAGTAAATTTCCTCGATTCTCGAACTGGATATTACATTGATGCTAAACCGTTATATCTATCAATTCGCGACTGAAGAGATTGTATAAACAACCGAATGCACGCGTCTAATTGATATTTTTAGACATGACTCAAAATCGACGGCTATGCGCGATTGAGAGATGCGCGGATGAATACGTCGTGTTCCATTGTAACGGAATATTAGTTATGTAAGCCGGTCGGGGGAGAATACTGCGCGTTGTGTCCTGATTGTGCGGTATCGACCTGCGACACTGTATCCATTATCTGGTTCCATTTTCAACGAACAGCTCTGTATGATATTTAATTGGTAAAGTGAAAACGCGATGAGTGGCTTTTCAGGAAAACAGATTAATTCTGCGTTCACCGAGCATGCCGATGTGGCCAAGTTTTCGAAATTCCCATTTATTTACTCACGATTTATAAAGAACGGATTTTTTTGCATCGGTTTTATTGCAAATCTTATTAATTGTTTCGGAAAATTGTATCATATATTTTACATTGCATACATCATTACTTTGTGATATATCTACAACATGTAATAACTTATTTTGTATATTTAACGTTTAGCATTCCCCTTTCCCCTCCCACTTTAATGTAAAAAAATTTGAAAATTTTTACTACCGAGTTATATATTAAATTGTTAGTCACAAAAACTTTTTATTTAAAGGAATTATTTAATTAAAGGAATTATTTAAAGGAATCCGTAAAATCCGATAAAAGTAGATAAGCATTCAAAGGTCTTAAAATAATCTTATAACCGAAAAATTTTAACCGTTTATTTAATTAAAAATAACAAAGAAATTGCTTGAAAAATAAGAATATTAATTTTTTAAGATTAATATATAATATTAATTACAAAATTATTAAAATGTTTTATTAAAACATACATAATATCTTGAAAAATGCTGTCGATAAAACACTTTAATATACTATTTTTGAATAATTTGAGATTCTTTGAAATATAACTCATTAATGAAAATATATTTTTCTTGAACATAAAATCTTACAATTGTGACATTCTTCAATCATCTATTACGAAATGATCTAATAAATTGTTTAAAGCGGCTTTGTCTATCTTGTTAACATAATTATGGAAACGAAGCCTAGAAAGAGAGAGACTTTGTGCAGTTGAATTGAATAATTTCAAGCTTCCCGGATTTGCATACAATTACAAAATTGCTCCGCAGTCAATTACCCGAACTGCATTGTGATCGCGACAATGCCGATTCTATCCGTCTCACTATTTTTCTTACTCATTTTCAGAGCGTTCTTCACGTAAAGAATTGAAGTCCTAAAGCCTCGCCGAATCGGGTCAAGTGGGAAAATTGTTCAACCGACGATAAGCATTTCGTTCACGAGGGATCGACGAAGTCCCTCTCGCGCGTGCCGCTAAAATCGATACGCTGCGCGTCAATGAAACTGCCATTTTTCTCCATATTGCTTATTAAATATTGTTTTTGAAAACTTATTGATCTTAGTTATCATTCCAACTTCAGTTTCACAGTTACACAGAAAAAAATATTAATATGAAATTAAAACTAATCTATTCTATTTAACGATTATTATCATTGCTGCTTTATATATAAACAAGAAATTATATTTGTGAAACAATATGACAATTTTGTTTCTATATAAATTAATTTTCTGTAAAAAGTTTGGTAATTTTAAATTTCAACAAAATATTATATTTTTATTTCAATACTACAGTCATCTAAAGAGCACAAAATATAATGTTATGATGATAATAATATTAAAAAATTGTAAATCTTGGATTGAAGATATTTTCTGTCCAATATTGTGTCTTCTTAATTCACGAAAATTATTGAATATTTTATATTCAGAACATTATAGAAGAAATTTTTCTTAATAAAATTATACAAGATTTCTTCAGGTACACAAGTTACGTCTACTTAACGTTACGTAATCTCACTTCAATATTTAACACTTTCAAAATAGATTCTCGAAATAAAAATGTTTTTTGTATGAAAAAAATTGTATTGTGTTTTTGCTTATTGATATAATTTCGTTATCGGTTTCAATTTTGCTTTTATTGATTTTAATTGCATTTTTATTTTGCAATCTTGCAGCAACGGACTTAATAATAATGCTATCTATCTCGTTGACTGAATGTTTTAGTAATTCGAAAGTACAGCTTTTGATTTGCGCTCGAAACAAATCTTTATTTTTATAACGAGCCTCATTGCTCGCGCGCGAGCAAAGAGTGCGAGAATTCACCAAAAATGTGTACAGAAGCAATTTTTGCTTTGACGGCAATGTTCGGGGACTCGGCGGAAGGCGAGACTGGGGCGAGAACGGTATAGTGAGGGAGGATGAGAGAGAGAGAGAGAAAGAGAGAGAGAGAGAGAGAGAGAGAGGGGGGGGGGGGAGGACGGAAACGACGTACGGTGGCACAGCCGATAGAAAGGCCCGATGTAATTACTGTTGGGAATTGGACCAATGGAAAATGTATTCTATTATTGTGCCAAGCTTCTTCGAAAAGGCAGAAGCCGGCCACTAGAAATGTGTGTTCGTCTTCGTTCTCGCATGTACAGACTTTTGTTAATGGATTTACAATTCACGAATCAATTCGTGAGCTTGATAAATAATTCAGATGCGATAAATCCGATAAACGATGCTACACAAAAAAAATTATTAGTATTAAAATTAACAATTATCATTATTTTCACATATACATGTGTGTAAAAATATAAAATTTTCGTTAAAGAGTTTGATATTATCTTATTTATCTAAATGATTCATGGACCATGTGGTTAGAGATTATAATGATTAACTTATTAAATAATGCATTTTTCTCTTAATAACAATAATATTATAACTGAAACTTTAGTGGCGTTTCCAGACTACATTTTCATCTTTGAAGAAGCAACGCATTGATACGTGTTAATATGTATATTGCAAGAAATCTATATCTCAATAAAAATGCGCGCGTAACTAATTAACCGCGATTTATCGGACTTTACGTCACGAATTGAATACGTATATTCTTGCTGATACAGCGACAATCATTTATTTAAAAATAATGATAACGCAATATGCATGCTTAATATCATCCGCAAATATAAATCAATCGAAGCAAGATAATAATTTTAGAATATATTTCATATTCCAAAATTATTTCAACGCTACGAGCAATGAATTGCGACACGAATCGCCGTGTCTTCTAGCTGATGCAACTATATGTATACGCGTCAGGTATGCTTAACCTTGCCGCGAAATGATGTGATTTATAATAATGTTGATTTATAGGTATTGTAAAAGCGAATCTGTTATCTTTTCTTAGATTTTTAATCGTGCAAATGCGAATTTTCGGTGACGGGAATGATGATGAAATATGTTGTTACGCTTGATAACATTTGATCTCTTGTATCTTTTTTCGTTGCTACTATTAATTGTCGCGTTGTAAAAAATTGTTTGCCCACCTTTCGCGTACGGATGAATCGAGGTATAA
Source organism: Monomorium pharaonis (assembly GCF_013373865.1). Lineage (NCBI taxonomy): Eukaryota > Metazoa > Arthropoda > Insecta > Hymenoptera > Formicidae > Monomorium > Monomorium pharaonis. Next base: position 25,858,678 of record NC_050467.1, read on the forward strand.
TCGGCGATAACGTATCTATTATACCTTCGTGACAGTTATGATAATCATTCTGTACCGCGCGTCGCAACGGAACACGAGTGACGACGACTCTATTTTCGGGATAATAAAACGTTCAATCGCATTGCATTATTGCGTGCCTCCGAAAATTCCTGTCCGCCATTCGCGCACATTCTATCGATCGTCCGCTCCTCCTATCTGCTGCGGGACCTGGCAAAACAAGCAAACAAAAAAGTGATAAAATATCCCCGTCGTTTATTATTAAAAAAAAGAGAGCGAGAGAAAGAGAGTGAGGGAGAGAAATGGTAAATTGAACTATTCTGAAAAATAATACGCGCCTTCCGAGGAGGGGTAGGTAGGTTTTTATCGATCGAGTCGCTTTTTTACAAAATGTAATATAAACGTTAACCGCTTCTCTCTCTCTCTCTCTCTCTCTCTCTCTCTGTGCGAGTATATCGCGCGTGTTTGCATATACATATGCACGTGTGTGTGTAAAAAGTCACCTCTCTAAAATTTTCATATTAAAATATTTGAATTTTTGAAACCTGTTTGTTTTATATTAAAAATAAGACAAAATTTTAATTTTTTAAATTATCTTTTTACATTTTTTTAATTATTTGCTAGTCACAATTTTGTTGAAAGAAAAAATTTGTTTCTTTTAATATAAAGTCACGTCTTGTATTTTGTGTACAGTAGGACACCCTGTATAAACAAGAATATATGGTAATTTCTCGTTTACATATGAAACAATGATTATTTCACATGTAATAGAATATATTAGTTTTAATTTAATACTAATGTTTGATATACTGTTTTTGTTCTGTGTATATACGCGTGCATAACATTCTGTGAATGCAGTGCGCGCGCAGCAACAAAATAGAATGGTCGTATAGCATCTATAAGGCAGAAAATTAAACCACCTCTCCCATTCTCTCCTTTTTCCTTCTGTCATAACATTAATGCATAAAAAAATTGAAGATCGCAAACAGCTTCGCGTTATTTTTTCAATCTAGTAGAAACTGAGTGTATACAAAATCTTGTGATTTCCCAAATTATTATTGATGTTGGATGGAGTTATGAAAAACGAAATGCGTTCGATTGTGTTCGCACGGCGCTGGCTACGCCTAGCGAGTACATTAACTCACTGCACAAATATCGTCTTGATAGAACGCGAAGAGAATAAACAGCGCGTCAATTACTCCTCGGCGAGTTAAGATTCGAATTGAGACTTTCAGTATTCGCCCGCGTGCTAAATACTTTGCGCTCTTTCAAAATGCGCTAGAATCGCGTCAAAACTCATTACAAAGGAAACCTTCTGAGATTTGTGATTTTCGTTTGCCTTCGAACTGTCAGTCCGTTTGCTTTTTGAGTGTCAGTTTATTTAACGCGATGTCCCTGGGGTGTCGCCTGGGATGCGCGTATACAGTCGCCATCCATGGAAGAGCTTTTTGTCTTCAACAGTCCCTTCGTATTCACATTTCCTCTACTTTTAGTTCTGCTTTCTTGTTCTTTCTTTTTTTCTACACATTTTTCAATATGTTTTAACATATTTCCCAAAAAGAAAATAATATTTCTCAACGTTATTGTTTTAATCTTAAATCTTTTGCATACATACTTCCGCAAATTTGTTTCTTGTGTGTGTGTGTGTGTGTGTGTGTGCGCGCATGTGCGCGCGCGCATTTTTAATTAAACTATTAAAATTAAAATTAATTTAAATAATTATTATACAGAATAAAATTAGGAAATTAATATTTTAAACAATTCTAATTTTTTTGTATTTTATAAAATATAAATATATAGAGGCCAGTGTTAATAAATATTAATACTTAAGAAACACAGTATTGTTTGCAGAGGTAATATAATATGATATAAAATTTATTATTAAAATTTTACTTTGGAATTACTTTTAATTTTTTTTTTTAATATTATTCATAATTATTGTTATATCTCTTTATTAATTTTAATTCTAATTTTAAGAGATAAATTTAAAGAATATGCATACAATTTTGTTAATAAATTCGCGATGCGTGCAAAACTTAAAAGAGATTTATTTTCAATTATCATATTATATTTACTCTTATTGTCAAACGTGAATTTGCTCGTATTTCGGAATATCTAATGCAAGCCGAAAATAAATAAACGAAGCGAGAAGTCATGCAGCGAGAGTTGCTTTTCGGAGAAAAGTGAATTGAATCCAGTCGATGGAGTAGATACGTAGGTGAGAGGAAAGATGTCTCGGAAAGAGTCGGATCTGTGTCGTGGGAAGAAGAGAAACGAGAGAAAGAGAGAGAGAGAGAGAGAGAGAGAGAGAGAGAGAGAGAAAGAGAGAGAGTGATGGGGACAGAGAGGAGGAAGCAGTAGAGGAAAAGGTTGTGTGCACGGAGACGGTGCGGGCAAAATTAATCTCTTCATGAAGAGCAGAATGAAAAATAACGAAGAATAATATAAATTAACCAACGCGCGGCGCGACAGAGTTGGCGAGACTACTCACACAAAATGGAATTTATAAAATTACATTTCTTTTTTGTAATTTTTAAAATTTCTTTCTTTTTCTCTTTCGCGTTACATGGTAACGCGTGAACGTCATTATGTCGAGAGTGTTGTCAGCAGCGTTGTCGTTAATGGCGTGGATTAATTCGAGTCCGTGAGGCACGTAACACTAGTTAAACAGTATTTTAAATTAATAAAAACGTCGAATTTACATTTTACATACAGAAAATTCATGAGTGAGGTAGGCTTGAAAGAAAAAGAAATGGAAGAGATAATAATTCACCTTGTAAGGGAAGTTTCTCAATCATTGTGCCTATCGTAATCTGTTAATTTTATAATTCGAGCTTGCTTCCCCCCCCTGTGTGTGTGTGTGTGTATGTGTGTGTGTGTGCGGGCGGAGTGAGTGTGAGTGAGAAAACGACGCGTTCTGATTTAATTTTACGCGAGATAAAGAGGAATAAATGCAATTCGAGAGCGCACGCTCGTGGCAGTTCAATAATGTTTTTCTTGTCTCTTTTCTTTCTTTGTTTTAGGATTTAATAATGCTATATCAAAATGTATGACGTGTGTATGTGTGTGTGTGTTTATCTATGCGTATGTATGCGCATGCGTGGGTCGCGTGCGATCATGGATAGCCCTGCTTGTCTGTCTTCTTTCCCTCTATTCCCCTTCCCCACACGTGCGCACGAAGAGAGAGAACTTGGTAGACAGAGTATATCTCTTCTCCTCTCCTCTCTTCTCCGCACATTCACTTCTTCAACCATGCGCGATTGGGAAATCGTAACTGCAATAGCACATTGCATTATCTGCGCGGAACTGCATGTAAATGCAAAAATGAATCTGATGAGGCTGTATGTACTCAATTGGTAATATTGATTAATATTATTGCAACTTTCAATTTTGCTATTGTGATGCACGACAGTAATGCAAACACGATGCTAAATTAGCTTTTCTTTTTTTCTATACGGAAAAAAACATTAATAATTATGTCTGTTCAATGCTACGTAATCTCATTTCCATATTTAACATTTCGAAAATAAAGATTTTCGAAACAAAAATGTTCTTGTTTTTTATTTATGATTTTGAAATTAAATGTTTTGAAGCTGTGATTCTTCCGATTTTTAATTGGTAATTGCATTTTAACGTAATTGTGTATTTATTTATTCTCGACGCGTTTTGTACCTCGTATCTTATCATTATTTTCATTGCGCATAAAATCAGAATGCATGCTGTCCAAACCGCAAAATCATTTCGCAATATTTTTTGCCATCGATAATTTCGTCTTTCTTCATATAATGTATCTTGGTTGGTATTACTTTCTCTCTATTAATGTTGCTGGTAATTTTTGACATTCCACATACTCGTGCCGTAATTGGTTTTCTATATTTAAGCACGAGCATCGTAAATTTTAACAAAGATCGCAATTTGCGATTTACGAACTTACGAATTATTACGTCGAAGTCGCTTTGTAACGTTGATTATTGTTAGACGCGACTTGAAAAATTCCGTCCAGGAAATATGAAACCTTGATCATGTCAGGAATCGCATTGTTTGAAAATTCCAAGAATGACGGACAATATATCAAAGGAACTCATAAATATTAATTATTTATTTTTATATGTTTCTAATTATTTATTCTTATTATTCATATATATGGTAACTCACAAATTGCTTTTCACAAGATTACATTGGTATATTCTTTTATTTACAGGTTATTATAAATTATTTACAATATTTTAAAATTTGATATATTTTTATTATGCAATTATTGACTTTATAATTTATTCTCTTTGCAAAAAAAGATATTTTTTCTCGATTTGCGTTAATTGTTCAGTTTATTCTGACTCGCTGTAAACGCTATCACGTGCAACATCGTTAAAACGAGTATTACGTAAATGAGAGAGAAACAGTTCGTCCGCTTTTATAACTGTTTTACAAGCGTTGACAACATAAAGAACATGCAAATTGGAAACGCAACAACAATTTTACGTAAAATTTTATTTTCGAGTCGCAAACGAGGAGGGAAGCATCGTATTTAATGTAAAATAAATTAACGGTCGACGAGTTGAAAAGTTAAATGTTTTGAAGAACGTGTATTATTTTTTAATAAAAGAATATTTTCCTGTGTCTACACACAATTATATTATAAGCTAGTTGGTCGAGATCATATTAAACTCGTTTATCATACACTTATCGCTGCGTCAAAGTATGTATTGTAGATAATCAGCGGACCATAATCTAAATGCGCTGATAATACTACATAATGACATTGCATTTTTCTCGTGCCTGATAAATGTGGAAATAAACATTGATTGAGAGGCCCCCGACCAAAATAAGGACCCAATTTCATATATTTCGAGAACCGGTTTTATTTTGCTTGCCATCGTCAAGGTGACTTCTGATCTGCAAAATGGGAACTCATCTCTTTCTCTCTCTTTCTTTCTCTCAATTTTATTTGCCGAAGTTTAGATATCTTTTATTGACGATCGACGCGATGTGCCTTTCGCGAATGAGAACCTTCCATAGGAATAACGACGATAGTGACCCTATGCCGTGTAATAATAACTCGATGAGAACGATGCCAAGGGACTTTAGTGAGGAAACGAGAAAGAACGGAATAAGAGGAGGCAGGAAGAGGGACGACGATACGGTCGCAGTAAGAAAACGAACGCTACAAGCGCAACGCGTGCTTTTGAAGGGTTCGATATACATACTCTCGCACGTTTTTTTTTTTTTCATGTATGAATACTTGTTGTACGTAGTTTTTTTTTATTGAGAAGTTAATGATTAATTTTTAATTTAAATTTAAATTGATTTATTTGTAAAATTTTATTATTTTGTTTAACATTTATAAATATTTAAGCACACACACAACGATATTGATAATAAATGTTTAATTAAAACAGCAGGAAAAACAGATAACGTAGTGATTGACACCATTGTTTAAATATATTAAATACAGCTGATAATTTCGCTAAACAACTGCCGATTCCGAATTAAAGGATCTGTAGATTCCGAAAGAAAAGTACAGGGAAGCTTGAGGCATCTTGAGATTCTAGATTTGACATGTACTAATATTATACGTCCTTGGTAGCTTTCAGCGAATGAGCTTTCATGATAACAATCTTGATATTAAGAGATACGTGTCTAATAGCTTCATTTCACATCTAATCTTTCGATGTCTCTGATATTTATTTTCTTTTTTAAATAACAATACAATTTAGAGTATGCTGCTTACAGAACCAAAGGAGTTTTGCTATTTCAATAATTTATTAAATAAATGTACAAGCGTTTCGGCACTGTTTTCGGCCATTCTCAGTGTACAAAAAAATTTCAGTATACAAAAAAGTTTTAAACTTTCTTTTTTTTAATTAAAAGAGTCAATTTTGTTATTGACAAATGATTTATTTATGCGATTTAGTGAATAATTCAGCTTGTCAACAGACACAAGAGTTAGACGTGTGCATCGAGACGTACGCATCGAAGGGATATATTTGCCGGGTTTACAATCGATTTCTAGATGTACTATGTCTGCATATCATTGAAATATATTGTGGTTGGAACTATAGCAGTTTTCTTTGCTATTAAAATTGTTATTAAATCCATAATATCTTCAAATTAAGAATTGCAAATTATTAATATTATTCAACAAAACAATTATATATTATATATTGTGTTCTTTAAATAAAAATATGTAATAAGATATAATATTTTGATGAATTATAAGATTGCCAAATTCTTTAAGAAAGGTTAATTTATATATATATATATATATATATATATATACAAGTAAAGTTACCATTGTTTCATATATAAGAGATGAATATAATTTCTTTATATGAAACAATGATTGTTGTTGTTAAATACAACAATATTAGTTTTAATTTGATACTAAAATTTTTTTGTGATAATACATAGTGTACCAACATCAATTTAACCAAGTGTGTCAAAAACAAGTATAATCATTTAAATTTGTACGGCGTGTGCATCGTTCGTATACGCACTCTTCGCAAACGCACATTACATTTGTTAGTAATATCGTATTATATTCGCTCCTCTATCTTCTACATGTGTGCTCTACTCGCTCAGAATATCTAATGCAGCACATTTCTTTGCGGTATATCGTTTAGCGGCGCGTAATTGATTCATAGCACGCACGAAGGATGAGGTATGGATCAGTAACGGACATAGATAAGCAAAAATCCGGCGATCCGTTTTACGAGACGCAAATCGATAGACTTATTTCGCTATCGCGATGCAACGCGAGGCGAGTAGCGAGTATTCGTTCAAATGAAATCTTTAAATGCCTACGAGCGCTTTGTGAGGTTGACGAGTCAAGTGTGCCTATCCGTTGATTCATGGGCGTCCGTTTTGTCTGTGTGTGTGTATGTGTGTGTGTGTGATGTACCTAAGTCAAATTCCACGTATATTGTGTTTGACCGGTCTATATGCGTTCGTGTGTACGTGTGTCGACGACGGCTACTGACACGCACACGAGAGGGGGACACATATGGGATTCTCCACGTTGACGTGTGTGCATCGTTCAGGGTTAAAGGTTCTTTCACACGTTGCACCGCACAATGCAGTTGAAAGTTTTTAATTAAAAGCTAGCAGGGCAAGATATCAATTTTCTACATTTTAAAAAATTATAATGAAAACAGGACACACACACTCGCGCGCGCGCCGCGCGCACACACCTCGCATTTTAGTCTCAAAGTCTTATCTTTCGGTTTGTTACGTTTAATTTATGAAGCGCTAATTTAATCCGAAGAAACATAAACGCAAATAAAATATATCGCCGATGAGAGAAATATTATATTCGTATTAGTATTTAGCTTCGATATCACAAAAAATAGTTACATATCTAATCGTTGTATAATCAAAAGATGACTTTTATTTTTATTTTACTGCGACTTATACTATTATTTATCTTTAAAAGAAAAAATGTAGAGATGATAAAATAAAAAAGAAGTTTTAAAATATTAACTCTCCTGCGCGCGGCATATAATATTATCATGGAGAATAAACGAATAATGTATTGTCATCTTAACGTTAGTCCGATTATTTTCTGTTCGCTGGATTCTTGAATCTCGGTATTATCGGACGACGTCATTCCGCGCGTTTCTTAATCTCCTGACCGCGGTGATTCATGCGATGTGATGAACGCTTTAGAGAGCGGTTAGTAAAACTCATTCGCTGCGAATGAAAGAGGCGAGAGGAGGAGGACACAGTGAGGCGAAGTCGTGCGAGGGTGAGAAAGACAGCTCGACACGGGTTCTGAAGGAATATCATCGGAAAGCGAGACAGATGGGCAGAAATATAGACATGGTAACAAGGAAGGGAAATAGAAAAGGGGGGAGGAGAGAGAGAGAGAGAGAGAGAGAGAGAGAGAGAGAGAGAGAGAGAGAGAGAGAGAGAGAGAGAGAGAGAGAGAGAGAGAGAGAGAGAGAGAGAGAGAGAGAGAGAGAGAGAGAGAGAGCGAAAAAGTGAGGGACAACACGGCGCGGAAGGCTTACGGGATAGCTTCGTATATATGCGATTACATGCGGCAAGGGTATACAATGGCGGAGGGTAAGCGGGAGAGATGGGGAGCATTGCCCTATATCCCGTCCTTTTTTTTTTTCAATCTTGCCGGGTGTGCGACCACTTTTTTCCGCGCGCTGACCGTAAGCGCGTGCGAGTATCTCTTTCCGCTCTGGGGGATGAGGATACCTACTCGATTCATGCGACGAGAAAGGTTAATTACATAATGCCAACGTCATTTCGCGCAATCACGATCGTCTTAAATGTCAGTCGACGTGGAATATTAAATATTTTAATTTTTAGCGATTTTTTGAGCTGAGAAAATAAATGAGTGACGCCTTCTCAAGATAGTGGAGCGCTCTCGTGTATGAATGGCTCCGATTGCAATTTACAGTTGCTTGTCGTGCGATTCTATTTTTCTCTTTCCTTTTTTTCCTCTCATTTCATTCTTCTTATTCGGTCGTGTTTACCCTGCCGATAAAAGTATTTTGACGATCAACATTTATATTTGTACGTAATACGCGAAGATTGTGCGATGTTTTTCTTAACATATTATATTGTATTACCGATGGTATATACGTGTTACATAAAAACTAATGATCTCGCGGCAAATTATTCTGATTGTGTGGATTTGTTTTAATTTCGTGCCGCAGGATCTCACTCATCATCGTTTCTTTGTAAACATTTTCTTCTTTTTCTCACACAATGTGTTTTTATGATGTGTTCTTATGATACGGTAAGAGTGCTCAACATCTTTTGATCAAATGGTCAATGAACAAAACGTTAATTATTTATAATATTTATTTGTTCTCATTCGTATGTCTGCTTAGTTGAATTTCATTAGCTTTGTATTGTTTTGTTGTTTTTTATCTTTTTTCCCCACACGTTTGTTCCGTATATATTTACTCGGTTCAAATAAAGCAAGATGTAAGTAATAAGATATAAACTTCATGAAAGAGGACAAGATGCAGAATAAACATGATATGAGCATAAATTATAGATATTATTTCATTAATTATGAGCGATTTTTAAATATTATGTGATATTTTAAAATCGCTCATAATTCTACCTTTTTTGTATTTAGTTATTTTGGATTCGATCAATATCATAATATTGTTATTCTTATTGATTCATTTCATATACTTTTTTATTACTATACTAATTTTTATTATTGTACAAATAGATTTAAAACATTAAAACATGAGATTCTCTCTTTCTTCGTTCTTTCTCCGTCTCCTTTTTTCCCTTTCTCTCTTTCTTTTCTCCTCTTCTAATTTTTGTTATCTCTCCTTCTCTCTCATTCTTCTCTTCCTTCCCTTCCCTCCTTCAGTTGCTCTAGAGTTCCGAGTGTTTCTGTTACAAGAGGAAAACAGACAACGATCATTATATAAAGCTGCAGAAGTTTCAGGCGTAATATTACAGTATCCCCGACGGAGAAACGGATAATGCATTATTAAGAAAGATAACAATTATTTCTCCGCGTCATATATATGCAGAAAATAAGAACGTTTTAAATGTTTTTTGTTTTTAATGTTCTTTGAAGAAGGGTTTTAATCTCAATGTATAAATATTGATAGTAATATTATATAGCATTAAACAGATATAACTTGCTTACATGGCAGCATTTTATAGTTAGCTACAAGAAAATATATTTTCAATATCTAAGAATTTTTATGGAAAGGAATATCTATTTTAACAGAGAACAATATAACTTTACACAAACTGAAAATTATAATATTTTTAATTTATAATATTTTTAATTTTATTAACAATTATTTCAATTTGATTATATCTGACTTTTTAAAATGTAGCTGAAGCTAGCAGCCAAACGGCCAGTGCCGAACGTCATATAGGCGTTTCCAGGGGGCACCATTCAATCAAACGTTAAAAATTTCCTGGTTATGAGTTTTTAACAAACTTTGAAAAATTTGCATAAGGTTTAGTCATTATAATACATAATCGATCATTTGCGACAAGACTTGTAATTTACCAATTGTTATAAATTTTTTAAACTAATTTTTATCGTTTTTTGCGCCTCACGCCTAAACGCAAAATACGATTTCCACCAAATTTGGTGGAAATTTTGACTGCTAGCTTCAGCTACATTTTTTTAAAGTCGATTTTTGTATTATTAAAATAAAAGTTTTAATAATTAAAAACATTAATGTAAACTGTAATGTATTGTTGTTTATACATGAAGCAATAATTGCGGTAACTAAATTATATTAGTTTTACGTTGGTACTAATTTGTTTTCTGCATATAGCGACAGAAAAGAAACATTTCTTCAAACATTTTGAATTATGCACGCCTTTAAGGAATGAAAAATATACCTCTCTGCTTTGTTTTTTCGCGCTATTAGCGTTGTCCTGTTTCGAAGGGTAAATACCCCAAACTGTAATTGTAGAAACGAAAGACGTGTTCTACTCGTTGTTAACGCAACACGACATAAACGTCCGGTTGCGCTTCAATACGTTGTTCCTCTTATTTTTAAACAATTCGCATCGACATGTGGCAGCATTTTACATAAAATTTATGCTCGACATGCTTAGCCGCTATTTCGCTCCTCCCTACAGCATCGAAAAATAATTAATAGCAAGTGAATTGGCTCAGAAACACGACGCCACATCTGCGCATTGCGACAGATATTTATTTATGTAAAAGTGTTTTTAACGAAAGGAAAGAACGCACGTATGTCATCCTCTGAATAATGCATGACGCACCATTGTGCATTCGTGCGTGGAGAAAAATATTTGGTGACTTCTAATAGGACATCTAATTGGCACGTTCCAATAAATGATAACGGTAACAGTAGGATTGAAAAATCGGTGCGCGTGCGCGTGTGCTTCACGGATATACACGAAAAATTTTTCTCTTAGAATTTACCGCATCATGATAATCATGGCTCAATATAAACATCGAAGAATTTTACTGTAATTTTTATAAATAAAGAAAAAATTATATTATGGGTACAGATTTATAATATAATTAATAATTACAAAGGCTTAATGAATAAATTATTATAATTTTTGTAAATAAATTATAGTAAAATTGAAAATTTTTAATATTTTTTAACTTTAATTCAATGAAACTTTACTAAAATTTCCATAAAATTTTTCAATGTTATGTTGTCTTACGATTACTATGATTTTAAGGATAATTATTAAAAGAAAATTTTCTCCATGTGTATGTATATATGCGTTTGTCTCGCGCCAATGCACTTGTCCATGTAGATAAAAGAGCGTCGTAGATGCAATCGCGATATCAATGGCGGTAAGTTTCGCGTGTTGTGTAGCGCGCGCGCGGTGGCGGAGAGAAACGAGATTAACTACTATAAATACCATCGCCGGCTGATCTCTCTCTCTCTCTCTCTCTCTCTCTCTCTCTCTCTCTCTCTCTCTCTCTCTTTCTCTTTCTCTTTCTCTCTCTCTTTCTCTCTTTCTCTTTCTCTTTCTCTCGGTCGGCGGGCCGCGCGGCCGTCCTTAAGCGGAACTCTTGGCTGCGACTGTACTCTTAAAACATTGGAAATAGTTATGGCAGTGGTGCTCACTCAATGTTGGAATCATCCGGTGCCATTATTGATTCAATTATGTAATGCGAACGTGATTGATAGTGCGACGCGCGACACGCTCGTCGATTTGTGCGCGGTAATAAGCGACTTTACGACAGTTTTGCATCGAAACGCGCGCACTCGCTCGTTTTCATCGAGCTTCGATTGGCCAACCCGCTCACGCCTGAAGACTAAACGTGACCCAATATCGGATTCACTTAGTCGGCAATTAAAGGACTTTGTTATTCGAGACATGCCTTTCGGAATCATCTTTCTCCGTGAAATCGATACATCGCCGGAACCGCGCCACGCTCGCGTTACGCTACAATATAAAACGTTAAAGCAATAAAAAATCGCGCGAGAGAGAGGATTTCTATATTGATTTGGTTAAAAATATGGGGCATTTTCACGTGAATATTGTAGCATCGATCTTTGCACGGCTGTCTCTTTTACATCCAAATCCGATCCATTTGAAATTTCGCCCGGATAAATAAAGCAAAGAGAGTAATGGACAAGTCTCCGCTGCAAAGCAGCAGACGCCCGTACAGTCCGCGCTACAAAGCACCACTGAATCTCCCATCTCATGTTTTCATCTTCACCCTTCATAGATCAGTTTGAGCTGTATCGAGTACATATTCTCAATTACGACAGACCGATCGATCTCACAACCACGAAAAAGCTTGCACCGGTATTGCGTCATATTGACATCTGCAACCGTTCTATCGCGTACTTGACACATAGAAAAATAAAATATTAATGACGAATTATTATCTCATATGAAAGAATATAAAATCTTGTTTAAAGAGTTTGATTTTTATTTTTAATTTTAACAAGATATAATTTTTATTTCAATATTATAACAGTCGTCTAAAGAGTGCAAAGAATATGATGTTTTGATAATAATTTAAAAAATTCTATTTCTTTGGTTTTCAACTATTGTTATTTGTTATCCGATATTTTTTTGTTTTCTCTCGGTTCATGAAAAACTTTATTAAATCAAATATTATTGAATAAAGATGAATATATTATTCTTAATAAAATGTACAAAAAATTTTTGTATGTAAGCAAGACAATCCATTTAAGGTCATAATTTTGATGGTCCAACAATGAAATTATTGATAAATTCTGTATTTAGTTAAATTTTTAAATACTTTAGTGAAACCATTTTTTCCGTGTATGCAAAATTGAAACGGCGCATCTGAAGCCGGCGTTGTACTCTTCACGTACTTTGTTAATTACAGACACACTGACAATCTTGAATCTAAACGAAAAGAAAAGGCAGCGGAACAACATGAAAGATCCAAGCGAGTCATCGTTGAGCATCGAAAGGGCCATTCATCGGAAATTATGTGATGGACTGTACGCGCCGCGTGCACGGTTCGTTTGCTCTTTCGTTTGCGGAATTTTTTTCAGCAGCCGGATAATAAACATTTTTCTCATTGAATAATAAATAGTTTTTCTAGGGCACAACGGGGAAAGAAAACTGCAACGTAAAATCAACGTCACGTATATTGTTCGAATCTTTGTTTATATCTTTATCATTTATTTACTTCTTTCCTCGCGAAATGCGAATTAATCGCATTCCTCTGCCAAGTGCGAGAGTCATTCTTATCGGATGCCTCGCATATGGACAGCACTTCGACAGGCAGTTAATTAATTTTTTATACGCACCATTTATTATATTTTCGGTCACGCTCTATCAATTTTAATTGCACGCATTCCAACACAAAAGACATTCATGTCTTGAGAATATCTTTATTTTTAAAATGTTAAATATTGAAATAAAATTATATAGCGTTAAAGACATAGACATAATTGCTTACTTGAAAAAATTTTGTATGGTTTTATCAAGAAAAATGTATTTTTATTATTTAAAAATAATTTTCATAAGTTGAGAGGAAAAATTATTGAATAAAAAATAGCATTATCTTTAAACCTTTAAGAATTAAAATTGTTTTTAATAATATCAATATCAATACAATCACATAATGTGCTCATATATATATTTTTTTTTGCATCAATGTGAAATAATGATTGTTAAATAGAATATATTAGTTTTAATTTAATGCTAATGTGTCTCTAATACGGTCTTTATGTGGTTCGAGTTGCGGATACCTGCGTCACTTTTAATGCGAAGATTTTCTCTCGTTCCGCGAACATGTCCGGATTTTATCTCACGTTACGTATGTGCGTGCATGAATGCGTGCGAACGTCGCCTTGATGTGCACGTGTTTCGTGTTCCGTGGTACGCTGCAAATACCCTTTGGGGAGCCGTACCCTCGTCTGTCCGCAGTCTCACCCCCCACACCGCCACCGAATCCCTCGTGACGATCCCCCGCGATTTCTGGAGGAAGGAAAATGGTATTTTAAAAATCGACTTGAACGAGCTCTTGTCGGTTCGAAAAAAAAGGAAAGCAAGAAGGAAAATATTTTGTAATCAAATATTTTTTGAAATTTATCTTTTGTTGTCCCGATTTTTCTCATTTTAACGCGCATATCCTGTCTGTTTATTATTCGATTAATATTGTATCGTAATACATTCTAATATTCAAACGCATATTTCTCGTTAAATATTAATATATGTTAATTATAATATATTAATAACACGATACGAGAATAACTATTAAATGGCATGTACCGCGAGCGTGTTATTATAATAGGAGCGACGTTGCGGGAAATTATATAGAGGGAACATATTTTCTTTGTATATGAAACTTATTTTTTCGTTAAATTCAAACGTTGAATTTATTTCTAATGTTGAATTTATTATTATTCTTTCAGTTATTAGGCAGTGCTTGCTTCAGCCACGGCCCTTACACATTTTATAAAGCAGTAAGGATAAGTAATGGTCGCGTCCTTCGTCTCGGCAGTTTCTTCCTCACGAAATTGTGGAGCGATGCCGATCTCGTCAGTATCGGCGAGCTTCAGCTACTGTGGATGGATAGTCGCGGACCGAATCAGCCTCTGGCATCGTTGCGGCTCTATTTCTTACCTGAAAACACGCCGGATGGAAGGAGGGACACGCACGGAGAGGTATGTTTCTTGAAAAATAACTAAACGAGCGGAAAACGAACTCGAGAGAGAAATTTTAACAAAAATTCTGGTCAAATAAAATGCAGACTCACGTTAAGGGTGGACGTCGTTTCATCTCATTGTGAGTTTACTTAATCCTTCTTAATTCTAAAACGACACGGTAGGTAGAACCAAACGTTTCTTTCAAAGGTTGACACTCCTTTAATTTTGAAGGATTGCTAATCTACTTTGTAAATTTAAATATGTTGGAACACTTTTTTTAAATAAAGATCGGCACAAATCTCGGTTAATTGGCAAATAATCTTTAAATAATACCCCCAAAAAGTACATTCTCGTTTTGAGAATATATTAATTTTTGAAATATTAAATATTTAAATGAGTTTAAGAAAAACATAACTTGCTTACATGAAGAATTTTGTATAGTTTTATCAAGGTAAATATATTTTATTATTCAATAATAATTTCCATTGAGTCGAGAGGAAAAAATATTGAATAAGATTGTATAGCAATCTCTTTAAACTCTAAGAGCGTGCTCTTTATACATGATATTATAATATTAAAATACAAACATATTATTTTATATTATTTAAAAAATTTTATTTTAAAAAAATTGAGAAATTTGGTAACTAAAAGACTTCTTAAAACAAAATCTCGAAGAAATTAATTTTTAAATCAAAGATAGAATCCAATCTGGCTTACATCGATTTTAACTTAATTTAAATTTAACATTTTATGAACGTTGTAAAATTTTGATGAACACTTGATAAGAAGTTAAGCAATATAAATAATAATGATAATGATGATTTTAGTGATTTTTTTAATGATCTAATAAAACTTTAAGAAAAATATTTTACTCAGGCGACATTATATTTTATAAAAGAGCGCTCGCAAAATCGTCGATGAATGAGAAACAGATTAATATAACACTGTCAAAACGGGGTTTAAATAAATATTCCATATTTGAATGGGACTTGTTAAAATCACTTCATCGGCGTATATTCATCACTGCGATACGTGTAAACAGCTTCACTGCTATAATTTCTGCTTTACCGACTATCGTTGATAACGAATCTTCGCGTGACACTTTTGGCCTTATCATTTTTCCATCGTCTCGTATTATTTCATCAATGCCGTTTCGATGCATATGACTCTATGGAAATTTTATAGAACGCCGCTCGCCATTTTCATAGTCGAATATATCGACTTCTTTATCCGTTTAGAATACACGCGGGCATATATGCACCCAAATTATTTATCTTGTTCTAATATAAATTCAAATATATTGTTGTGTATCTACCGTGCAATGCACATTGTATCGTCACATGTATCATTAATTCAGTCGCATTATAATGCAATCGAAATGATTACGTAATCGCGCATTGTCGCGCATCATTGTAACTATTTTCGTGTGTGAGATGAAATCGAACGATTACGCGAATCACGAAGGAGGCATTATTCAAATATGCGGAAACACGTTGAGCGCCCCGGGGCGAATAAGTGAGCGGAAAGGCCGGGCAAACGAAACTCGTGAAATATTGGCATGGTCTTAAAGCCACTTCGAAGGCTGAAAGGATACGACCTACGTTCGACTAACCCCTCGCCTCGTCGATGTTAGGGTGGGCTTTTGGGGTCGTCATGCTCTACGCCCTGTTGTTCCATTGAGACATCGTCAATTAAGCGCACCCCTTCGCCTCGTCATTTTCACTGTTTGCAGGGCCGATTATTTCGGAAGGGACAGCCAATGCTCGACTGTAATCAGTATCCGCCCCTCGAAAACTGCCGTCTTTGATCCTTTGCTTCCACTTTTATTTATTAACTATAAACGCGTGTGTTCTTGGCTGTTTATCAAATTTAATTTTTTTCTATTTTTTTCTCCTCGTTTGAATTCCGCGAAATAAAATGTTTTTGTTGCTCCCTTAAGGCGATCGATACGCGTTTAGTGTGCGATGAGGGAACAAATCTATATACAACGGAGAAAAATGTTGTTTCTCTTATTCGTAGCGTGTAGGAGAAAAATAATGCTGACGAGAGAGAGAGAGAGAAAGCCTAGTGAGAAGGGTGCGCGCGGGTTCTTCTTTGATGAGAATATTATTACGGACGTCGATAGCACGAGTATCTCTCCCTTCACCGTCGCGTCGTCGTTGTTTCGAGTTTGCGTGCGAGTTCAGAAACTGTTCGTAATGACCACTTTTTTAAAAAACAACAGGGTAGAATATAATCCACAGAGAGAGAGAGAGAGAGAGAGAGAGAGAGAGAGAGAGAGAGAGAGAGAGAGAGAGGGGGAGGGAGGGACAGCGAACGACTAGAGATAGAACCTGTAATTGTGGCTGTTACTTTTGACCCCTTTGTTCTTCGTAATTGCTCCAGAAAGGAACAGAACATTTTCTCGCCGATAATCATGTCGAACAACGCGATAGAACAGCATTGTCTCGAATCGGCGCCATTGTAGTACTTTCTTTGTCTCATCTTCAAAACGATATCATGATAAATTAGGTATTTTACTTTTTTAACTCTAATATATATACGTTTTATATACAAAAGTGTATGTATACACACACACACACACACACATACACACATATATACACATATCTTGTCCTTTTATTCTCTCTTGTGCGCAAGCGTGATATCCCGAATCGACTATGTCGTATGTAATTGACGTGATTGATGAGCTCGACTGGGATAGGGACTTTACTTCATCTTGACTATCGAAGTAAAATATTTGTCCAACAACTGCTGGTAATCCGGTTTTTCAGTTACTTTGCAATAAAGAGAAGATTTTTTATGAAATTTTTCGATAAGTCGCGTAACAATCAAAAACTATTTTGTTTTTTTTTTACAAAAATATTATATTGTAAATAATGAAATGTTAAAAATTGGAAAGTGCATAATATGAATTATTATTTTAAACAAAATAAATCAATCACGTTAATTAAATATCTCGTGCGCATGTTTAACATAACAATAATTTATATTGATTCGCTATTCTAAATAATATACCACATTGTCTTTTCTGTCACAACATTAATGTATATTTGCAAAAATAAAATTCACTTTTATTGTCACAATTTGTACAAAATTAAAATATATTGTAATTTCTGCAAAATATTTTAATTACCTCGTTTAATTATTTCGTAATAATATTTCTTATATTAATTTAATTATATATTTTTTAAATTTCAATAGTTTGTAATTCGAATAAATTTTGTAACTAATGAATTTGTATACTAATCTCGAACGGAGAGGAATGTTAGTGCAGGTGCAATATTCGCATGATACAGTTGATTATTGGAACGGAACCTGTGTGGTTGCATTAGCCAATAATTATACCTCGTATTATCGCAATCGGCATTTGCGCTGCAATAATACTTTTATATTATTCCATCAGTTTGGCTCTAATTAAAATTTTATCGAGATTGTTTACTCCGCAATTCAAAGTTGATTACATTGCATTCTCTATTTTTACTCCACGATGCTGCCAATCGAAAGTTGGCGCAAACTCAACGAGAATCCGTTTCACGAAACTTGCTATTCGAGTAACCGCTATTAGTTTGCATGAAGTCATGAGAAGTTTCACTATGGTTAACATTTATTTACAACATTACTAATCTGCGAATATATATAAATCGGAACAAATTCAGAAGTATTGAAAGGAGTATTAACCTTCTTCTTCTTCTCCTCTCTCTCTCTCTCTCTCTCTCTCTCTCTCTCTCTCTCTCTCTCTCTCTCTCTCTCTCTCTCTCTCTCTCATACAAATGGATTTTTATTCGTTAATACAATCCTTTAACAATAAATTTGAATGAAAAGTGATTTTACATTAATTATTTTATTGTATTATATTATTGACCTGTCTCGATAGTTTATAGTGCAACACTTAAAACATTTCTATTACAAAGCTGTCTGAAGCTGCAGTTAATCGACTTTAAAATCTAGAATTACGGGATAAGATTTTATTAAATTCTGCAAGAAAGCGAATATTTAATTAAATCGTCCAAAATAAAAGTAAAACATATTATCTCGCTGAATCGCCGTCGTGTTTGTTTCATAAACATTTTGTTGCGATGAAAAATTTCTTCGCTACCAGTTTAGCCAGTTTAGAATGGCGAGACGTTTTTAACTCTGTCTAAAGTAATGCAGAATAAGCTAATTAATTATTCGAGCGTGATTACGTGCAGCAGATACACCTAGTCCGCGTGGAATGCGACAGACTTGTTTACGTGTGTCCAACACCGACACGCGCGCTTGCGCGCGCGTGCACCCGCCTGGCTTTTATCAGATGCAGCAACGATTTTACTTTCCTACCAACGAAAAAAAAGATAGCGCGCGCGCGTCCCGCCTCGTTACTTTGTAATAGTTCAAAGAACACCGCGTGCGCCCACACTCCTCCCGTAATTTTCGTAATTTTAATTAGCCTGCTCGGTACGTGCGCGCGCGGCCGAAAGTATCTACATTTTTATCCGTCGTGCAAAATTTTAATTAAAATTCTCGTTCTTTTGCTCGCCCGATTCGTTCGATAAAGCAATTATGCGTGTCATTATCTCGGCCGTACGTGCAGTAGCAGGCGAACGTGTAGAGGAAGAAAGTTCAATCCCCCGAAGTAAATCCGAGAGATAAGATAATTTTTCGCCCCGAGTTCACTCGCGAAAAAAAGCAAACGCGTTATTTTTTCGGCTCTGTCCCTCTTTCGTTCCCTTCCTTTCTTCATCGATTCGAGTTTACGATGTACCTCTTCATCATGCTATGAACAATGTGTTTATCGCTCTATTGTTTTTTTTTTGGCCCCGCACACATGAGTATGTAAGCGCAAACTCGTCACGTTAGAATAATTCGATGTTCTAAATAAAACTCGTGGAATTCGCGTGCACATGCGGTTGTTCGGTCGCTGGAGGATGGTGGAGAATCCACGATAGGTGAATGTACCCTTAAGCCCGTCACACAATGAAAGATCGTATGATTAAGACCCATTGCTCGGGCGGTCCGTCTTGACAAATGTCGAAAATTTAACAAGGTTCTCCAATCCTTTCACATGATATAAAAAGGAAATCTTGAGAAAACTTAAAGATTAGTTTACGATCATTTATATAGATATTCCTGAATTTTTTCAAATTTTAATCCGTAAAGATTCTTTTAAATAACTTTGTAAAAAAGTAGCATTGAGAGGGTCTTATGAGAAGGAAAGAGAGTTTAAAATAATTTATTTGCCAACATTTTTCCTTATATAAATTGCGATTGTCGTTACGTATTTTCTTTTTCGTTGCAAAATCGCGATATTGAATCTTCCTGTTTAAATTGGAGTTAGCTTTACATGCGAAAAATATATTAAATTTCTTCCTGAAATACATATTTATTGAAATATAATTATTCTATACGCCGTACATTAAATCCACTCGAATGGAATAGCTAGAATTAATAGAATCATCGAATATTTCATAGCGATTCAATTAAATGGTAAAACGTACGTCTATATATGTACGTTATACGGATTAAATTGCAATCCATGAAATTATATTACATTTATATACATTGCTGCTTCTATGATTTCAATCTCGTAAAAATTTCATTTTTAGAGATTTCATTTTATGCGCGCAAAAACAAGCAGAAAAACAAGTTTTTTCACGAGACATGTTATGTTTCCTGCATTACAAATAGCAAAGTAATTACATTAAGGATAAGGCAATCTGAAAATCTACACTAATTGAAGCTAAAAATTAAACTACGAGAGCATACTTATCGTGATTATTTTTTCCATTATCTGTCAATTAAAATCAGATATTCTCATGTATTGCGCGCGCTTTTCTCGCAGTGAAAACACTGGAAATAGAATCCGATATCTAATTTCATATTCCATTGAGATAATTTAGTTTCCCGAATGCAAGGCGGAAAACGTAGGTACGCGGAGGTATTAAATACGATATACGGGGAATAAGTCAACATTATATAACGCTCCTCCTTGCGACATTATCATTAGCAAAGCTCTTCTCATTAACGACAACAATGTCGACGTAGTTACCAGTATTATCATTATTATTGTCGCAACTTTCCTCATTAACGAGAAAATTGAAATACTTCGTTTATGTGCAGCAACGTAATATTATAGAGAAAAAACGGATCTCTCAAAGAACAATTTAATACGTAATAAAACGATTATTCTTTTTTTTTTAAAGAAAGGTTTGAAGTAAAGGAAATGTTAACTATTGACACTTTGATGGGAATCGATAATCGATTGAGCAAAATAAATGATTTCCATGACATACCTATGTAAAGGCAGTTTTCGTACGCGCGTGGAAAAACACAACTATTTGAATTTTTCAGTTGGTTAACTGTAAATTAATTCTAGAATCATACTAAAAAGGGACAGAACTCTTAACTTGACGAGCGCATCTTAATATTAAACAATTTGTCTGGTATATTTAATTAATCGATCAATTCAAGAAGCACGTTGTGTTTGCATCGGGAAAGCACAATAGAGTAGTGCACGTCGATAGAAGGTCAATGAACGCGTAATTTCATCAGTCAGCCGCCGTTGTGTTACAACAAGGCAATTAATATATTCATCGAGTCGATTTGATGAATTAGCAAAGCAACGAGTGGTCGATCGTTGCCGAAGTTCGGATTTGGACGACATGCCGGACATGTCGGCCATCGATTTTCGGCCGCGCCGCATAGCAATGTCTCTCCCATTTTAATAATTTGCATCTCTCTCTCTCTCTTCATATATTAATATTGAAAATATTAATTGCGACTTATAGTTTCCTTTATTACATTGCATCTCGCCAACGAGGATTAAATCGCCGAAGATAATAAAATAAAGCATAGATTCTCGCTTTTCTCTGGCGACTGGTATTTGGCGGGTATTAGGCATTCGAGTGGATTTATGCGAATGCAGTTCGGCGTGTACGCTTTGCTATGATACAGTAGAGCGCGGCGCTCGCAGTAGTATTAGTGCGTTGCCGTTGCAACGTGGTTGGCATGGTTGGCGGAGTGGGCGACCGTGGGCATGGAAACTGGGGAAGGGAAACGAGGACAGGGGGATAGGCCACGGGGGTGTCGAAGAGAACCTATAGAACCGGGGGAGGTGAGGTAGTCCGAGCCACCGTGCTGTACCGGGTAACTCTGTGAGAGAGCGAGGGAGAACGAGGGAGAGGTAGTGTTATTGGTTTTTGTTGCGCATGCCTACTGCTGGCGCCAATCTGGCGAATTATTAGCCAAGTTTAACCGGCCGGAGGTGAGATAGATTATGACAGGAGCTGGCAATTTAATACCTTCCTCCCACTTCGTGCAAACCTCGAATCTGGAATCGGGAAAGAATCATTCGATAAGTTCTCGATACGATGGGAATGGGCAAGAATTCTACTCGTCCCTCCATTCTTTCTACGATATTTCCTTCCTGTACAAGTAGCAATACTTTTATAGAGTCTTAACAGGTTTCGCAATCATTTCACGAGTTTTACGATACATTAATCATTACATTTGAATGTACAAATTGCTTTTTATAACAAATAAATAATTAAATACACTGACAGAAAAGGATGCTTGATTTAAATCAATAATTTTTTGAATAGTACCAATGACATATGGTATTTTATTAAAAAATCAATAATTATTTCAATCAGGTAATATTTTAAATTGTATAAAGTATTACTTGTTTGAAATAATTATTATTAATTTTTTTATAAAATATTATTGGTATTATTGTTATTAGTACTATTCAAATAACCATTTATTTGAATAAAATATCTTTTTCTGTCATATATTAAAAGAATTAAGCTATATGTGATATTTCCTATTTTATTTTCAAGCACCATAATTATTTACGTTTTATCAGTGTTCTTGATAAATTCATTTAATTTACACGTCATTACGAGTCACAAGCTAATGCACTCTGCTAATGCAGAGTCACAAAAGTTTATCTCAAATGTGGTTTTGTGTAATTAGACTATAAAGTAATAATAATTATTATAATACAACAATAATAATAATAATAATAGACACACGTAACACATTCATAAGAAGCAATAAATAATTTTAAATCAAAAGATCCTTAAAATATCTTTGAAAATTAAAAATTTATTTGAGCCTACTGCTACATTGAGATGTAGCAGTGATATCAATGATGATGATGATAATGATACAGAAGAAAGCGTTGCCCCTAACAGTGACATTAGCCTTTAAATTGCTGCAGGTTGCATCCAAACGATTCAGACGAGGAACATCTTGACAATAAATGCGCGTGCATGTGTACATAAGCCAGTGCTGTACGCTCGTGCGTGTACGCATACATATATGATGCGTCTTAACCACTTTCACGGTGTGCATTTGATACCTGCAGCGGTTCTTTAAGGCGCATTCACAAGCATCTCGAGCGTATTTTGCTTACTTACGATCAACGAGATGAGATCCTCGTGGAATTGTCGAGACTTGCTCTACTAACAGTATATCCGCTCGCGTTTGAATATGCAACATGTTTCCCACGAACACTGAAATGTAGATGGAGTAAAAAGCTTTTAATGCTACACAAGAAAAAGAACATATCTTTCTTTTTGAAATGTAAATATTGAAATAAAATTAATATATGTTAAACACAGATATAAATTTTATAAAGAAATTTGGTATAATTTTATCAAGAAAAATATATTCATCTTTACTCAGTAATAATTTTCATGAAAAAATGTCGAATAAAAACTAGCAGTACTCTCAAACTAAGAAGATTAGAATTTGTTAAATACTATTATTATTAAAATAATTATCACATGCATATTTTAATGCTATTTAAGGCTATTAGAATATTGAAATAAAGAGATTTTTTGTTGAAATGTAAGATCAAATGCTATAAAGATTATTCTTATATGTGAGACAATATTATTATGTTAGATATAGAATATATTAGTACTGTTTTTTGTAGTAAAAATTTTTTAATTTTCTATTTTACATCTACACACACACACACACACACACACACACACACATTTTGTGCTTTCTTTTATTCTTTTCTATTCTTAGGGCTAAGGAAAAATTTGTGATTAATTTTGAAATTAATTTACATAATAAATTTGATGCTTTTTTGCCATTTTTAATGACAATGACGAATTTGTTTAACATATGCGAAATTTCTCGTTGGTAAACATTGTTTTTAAATCGTTTGTAACGTGCGTGTTTGATTCATAGGTACGATTAAATGGAGACATGTATTTTGATGCTAGCGATCGGTAATTTTCGCAAGATGGACTAAAGTTTATATATACCGTGTACATTCTCCCGAGCGGGAAGGGTCGGAGGACGTGGCGTTTCCTCGAAACGTAACGTAACTCCATCGAAGTTTGCGCGTAACATTACGCTAATAGCTTTATTACGTTGCCGCACCGCGAGCGACTTGCTTGCCCAAACTGTTTCCATCATTTTCAAGATTGTCTGATCGGCTAATTCCAACGTGATACGATATAACCGTAGAGATACGTCAGCGTATTCCGACATGTATTATAATTCTTCGATCGATCGGCGCGATTTTGCCAACTCGTACGTTGCGCGTAATACTCTTTGCTTATGACATCTCATTAAAATTCACAGCTATAATAATTACAATTAAAAATCGCATTTATATAATTGGTTTTATGTTTACGATTTTTTTTTCAATGGAGACTACGAACCTGTGCAGTTTTGTTTTATGCATTTTCTCGTTTTTGCCTGCAGTTGAAAATTGCAATTACTTTGTTTGCCATTTCTCGACGATAACAAAAATGTGATTTATTGATAAATTGATTTATACATCTATTGACATTTTGCATGTAACAAATTTATTCTTTTACATTTTAGCTTTTAAATTTATTATTGTTTGGATTATTTGATATCGACATAAAAATAAAGTTTAAAATTGCGAAAAAAGATGGGCGATACGTGGTTTAAAAAATGATTTTTACGCACCGAAATGTCACTCTTCACAAATGCACTCATGCAGCTCAATGCGTATCGCACGGGCGTGGTAATAATTATTATACTAATATCATTAGCGCGGTGCTTGTTTAAAATTCGAATTTACAGCTCCCCGTGCGGCCCGGCGATCGATGCAGCATTAAATTACCCCCGGAGTCGGGGCTAAAATTCCGCGCTGAACGAGTCTCGCGGAGTGCTTGGCTCCGTAATAAAGTCCGGCGTTGTAACAAAACATTAAGCTCGCCGTTGCTCGACCAAATTGTTACGCCCAGACTGACAAACGGAAGAGGCGCGTTTCTTCGTGGTTTTTTGACGCTTCTTGATACGCTGTTGACTACGAGTCTTATTGATTGAGGTATTAATCGAAGCGCAATTCGCTTCGATATTAAGATGGAGGAAAAGAGGAAGCAATGAGGGGGGGGGGGCGTAGAAATAGCACGAAAGAAGCAATATAATTTTACATGCTGCCTGTACATTCCGTGTGTATGGCTCACGCAGTCCTTTGACGAGATTGGATAATTCTAATACAGAGTCACGCGCACACTTGCTTGTATAGCTTGTATAGCTTGTATGCTTTGACCAACTCCAACAACTGTACGGATTCTCCCTACAGGAATGTGGCAGGGATTTCTCCTTGCTGCCCTCTTCGTGCCCACTTCTCTCTTCATCTCTCTTCTCCCCCTTCTCTCTCTCTCTCTCTCTCTCTCTCTCTCTCTCTCTCTCTCTCTCTCTCTCTCTCTCTTGCTCGCTCACTCGCTCTTTCTATCCACTTTCTCATCATCCTCAGCTTCTTCTATTTTTATCTTAAATAAATTTGAAAGAAAAACTTTGAGCTTTTCTGAACTCTTTCTAGCTTTGTTCTCTCTATCTATATTTTATATGTATATCTAGCATACATGTATGTATATAGATGCGTATATGTACAGGTATATATACAATTGTACATGTATATACATTTGTAAAAAAATCCAATTTATATTCATTGAATAGAAAATTTTTTAATTAAATCTATTACTTTCATAAAAATCATAACCTTTGTCACTTTAATGAGAGATAAGGATAAAGATAAGATTATCGCCCACCGAAAATATTTCAAAAGTTTTTGTTATCAAAAAAAGCAGTTACATTTTTCTAATTATTTAAGATAATAACACTTAAAAAACGTTATACTATACTCGTTTTATAAATCAATTAGCTATGAATAGGTATTTAAAATATGAATAATTGTCCTCTAATGAAAATGTAATGAGTTTTTTTATGAGAAATATTAATTATTACACCAAAATTCACACAGTACCTGTACAAAACAAATATTATATTTTTTATATCTTTTAGATCTGAAATTGTTTAAGAATGTTATGAAATAACGTAATATCATCGTAAGATCTTTTCCGGACATTTATATGCGGTAAATTAATTTCGTTATTTATCGCTCGCACAGATTACGTACATTCGCGCTCTAATTGTGACAAACGCATAAATACTCGAAATGGTGCGTTTTTTCATCGTTTTTAACCGCGCTACAAAATATATTTGCCGATTCCCTTAATCCTCGACTGGCGGATCGACCGCCGCGCCGCAACATTTTCGCGGTTGCAATTTTTCTCGCGCGGAGATTTTATTTAAAGCTCCGGGTCGCAAGAGAGTACCGGTTATTTTCGTTTCTCCCGGTATTTTTAAAGCCGATGCTCTCTCCTTTACAGCGAACTGATTACTTGTAGCAGCGGGTATGGGCGGAGTGATAACAAATTCCGAAAGTCTATACCAACATCGGTGTCGCCGGTTTACTCTGCGTATTATCGGCGAAGAGAGTTACACGCTCACTATTACATATACACGTATATACACACCACATACCAACTATCCTCGTTTGTGAAGATCGTTACCTTGTGTGCTCGCCGAAGAAACGGCTTTCCTCCGTCTTTATATTTTTTCCCCCTTAAAAGTATTGCTAGTACTGCCGTTACACCTATTATTTCGAAATAACGTCTAATCGATCGAGAGAACCACATCGTGCAATCGTTACAGTTTCTTGCTATCTTATGAATAAATTTTGCCGAGCAAAATTTTATTTTTATCATGTACCTGACGCAGATTTAGCTACTTTTTTCCTTCTTTTAAAGTTGATTGCAATCTCGTGATAAATTGTTTTTTGCTCATTGTTTTTAACGTCACGTTTGAAGCGTATGTACGCGCATGGTGGAATATTCAGTCACCGAACACTATCCGGCGAAATGGAGCAATTGGATCTGTATTATTTTATATCGCAGAGTGTCCCGCCCGGGTGTGGCCTCATTTTCGTATTGAACCATTTGGACGAGCCCGAACACGCAAACGTGTTTCGAGCTTTGCTTTCGATAATCATCTGCCGAATGAAAAGCACGTACGCGCCGTTGCGTATCAGCTTACTGTCCATTTATTTTATACCGATCTTTACTGAAAAATGTTTACTAACAAATGTCTAGAAATTACAAACATAAACCGATTATTTAACAGACAGAACAACGAAAATTTTCAACGGTAAATTGAGTTTGCTGCACTGATTTTATAACATGTGTTTTTCCGTAAATCGGGATTTCTGCGCACATTACTTTCGAAACAGAGATTTTTTATAAATTTGACAATCTTAACATTTCTTAATGTTTTTTATAATGCACGTTTTTATAAGATAAATTAATTATACTCCAATATTTGTAGGTACGCACGTATGTATTCAAAAAATATTTTTTAGCCAAAGATATTAGAATAAATGTTAAGATATCAAATAGATATGTTATATATTATATAATAAATCTTTCTTTGGTATAACTCGTATATTAAATAAATATATAAGTTATATCAAAGAGAAGAATCTTCTAAACTGATATTCGTAATAACACGAAAATTATTATTTCTGTAACTCTTTTATTTGCTCAAGAATAACATTTCCATTTCATTTTTGTTGTTGAGACTGAATTGATGCGCCCTAGAAAGTTTCATTTAATTTTCTAGTCGTGATATATCTATATATCTATATCTATACACACACACACACAAACCATATATATATATATATATATATAACTTTATATCTTTTCCTTTGAATTTCACTTTATTGAAAGATTGCATTTATTTCTCTGGCACAATGTATTATTGAGATAAACTGAATGTCGACGTATATGTACGTCTAAACATTAATTCCGAAATAGAAACGTTTGTCAATTATGAAATAAATTTATAATAATCTATAATATATGATATCTATATCTAATATAATTACTAATATAATATCTATAATATATAATAATATACAATATATAATCTATAATAATCACAAACGCACGCGTTTAAACGAAATTGAAACAAATCACGGAACAAAAAGAAAAGAATTTTCTACAATAGCAATAAATCTATTTTAATGACACAAGTGTTATTATTATTATTATAATTAATAATGAAACATGCTCTATCATTCCATAAGTGAAGATAAAATCACGGTTTACGCCTATGCGGCTTGCCCTGTCGTCCATTAAAAGTCGTCGGCCCTTGTCTCCCTCTGTGAGGAGCACAAAAACCAGAAAACGTAAATGGCATGGCACTCGTTCGAAACCAGTTCACGCTCCGGGGGAAGCTGTGCGTAGCACAGAGCGAAATAGACGATTGTTAACGAATAAGATGCGGGGGAAGGGGAAAGCTTGACATTAACACGTGCAGGGGAAACAATCACATCTCGTTAATGATGCGTTCATAGGGATACCGATAATTATCGAGTGTCTCGAAACGCGGTCTCTTAATCTATTTAAAGAATGGAAAATGTTATAAAGCATTGTATTTTATAACTAATGACAATTCTTGTATTAATAACAAGAAGAAGAAAGTGTAAAGAAAGCAGCAATTTTTTAATTTAAATAATAATAACAACAATAAAAGCTATTGTGCTATTAGAGATGGTAAATAGATAAGTAGAGAGAGAGAGAGAGAGAGAGAGAGAGAGAGAGAGAGAGAGAGAGAGAGAGAACATATAGGTATTAATACAAATAAAAATATTCGCAAATGTGTGAAACAGATTCACGAAATAACGAAAGTTGTAACAAATTAACGATTGACAATGTATGAAACTTTTTGTGGTTGTAAATAATACTTAATTTTTTATACTCTTAGTAATTTTTTATACTTATTTTTTTATTTGCAATTTCTTCATAATTACTTGTATCGTTTGTGTATATTTACGACAAAAATTTGATATTCCGTTAAATTTCTTAAAGTTAAGTCGCCATTCAGCCTTCATTCGATGGGTCTATAGAGCATTTTTTGGTTGTATCACTTGTTTTCTTTGCTTTGACTTGAGAGATCGATACATATATTTACACACATACACACATAGGCGCGCGCGCGTTGGGTATTCAACGAATTGGAATATTATGGCAAGCTTTTCTGCATGCCTCACTCGTACATTTACGAGTAAGTATTTTTAGGTTGAAAATATTCATAAATATTTATGAATTTAAATTTAACGTATATTAATCAGATAAATTGTTATTTAACGTTGTATAATTATATATATATTATTCGAAATACAGTTAAAACATCGTTTTAAGATATGCTTTTTGATTTTTTCCAAATTTCTCGAGCATGAAAAATTAAAATAATTTTATAACATCAGATTTTTCGTTAATAAACTTTCACATATTGTATTAATTTTATGATAAATTTTTAATCAAGTTATAGACTAATTTGAGTTTTATAATATAAGTGCAAAAGGTATTCACGCGAAAAATCATGATTTGCATTGAGCGGCATTCGCGGCTGTTGACTCTTAGTCCATATGACACATCGAGCAGGCAATTCACGTCGGCGTGTGTCACATAATCGCTTTTAAATTTATTGAATTTCTATTTTCGTCGACGTTGGTCTACGCCAATGTGCTCTCCTGGAGTCCGGCGTGCGCGCGCGCGGCCGGAAGACATGAGAACGTGGTATTCCTCCTCGGAGTATCCCTAAGGCCCCATTGACCTACGAATCGTTCATCTTTACACGCGACGCCTTAGATTTCCACCTTTGACAGGTAAATGAAGGGCTGATGAGATTCGTCTTGAAAATTTTCGCGAGCAAACCGGATTACCTTATAGCACTCGTAGCAATTAACGCAATATAATTTCGGTGCAGGAGGGCTACGTTTTGGTTTTCTTTTTGTCCAGCGCTGACTTGACTGTCTTAATGACAATCTTAATCCGCAGGACTAGAGTAATAATTGCTCTTGAAAATGTACAATTGTAACTTTTACAACTGTTATTGCTAAACAAATGCCACCTTTCTGTGTCGTTTTGTTATTTTACTTCCCTCTTTTTTTTTCGCTCTGACGCTGCAAAATTTTCTCGAGTTTTTAGTAAACGAATAATTATGCCAGAGTAATTTCGATTTTGCCATGACTCGAAAGCATTATGAAAATGAGGAAGGTTAATTTAATATAAATGCTAAGTAGTATCGGTGTGCACACTCCACCGTGTTCAACGCGTCGCAATCTGCTACACGTTTGCTCAAAGCGAATGACTCGAAACTCAAAAGGCGGATAGAAGAAATCTCGGAAATACGATCATTTCTTTGAATTGTCAATTTATTCACGATGGATCTTCCTTATATTACGCTACCGCGCTGGATACGTAGAAAAAGAAATTAGTATTAAATTAACAATTATTATTTCATGTATAGGTAAGAAAATAAATAAAATCTTTAAAAAGTTTAATCTTGAATTTCAGAATATTATATTGCAAAATATTATATTTTTATTTCAATACTATAATAGTCATTTAAAGAGCGCACGATATAATATTGTTTTGTCATTTCCTAGCAAATATTTTCTCTTTTCAAATCATAAAATTATTATTAAATAAACATGTAAATTTATTTTCTCTCTTGATGAAATTATCAAATTTTTTCATGTAAGCAAGCTGTCTCTCTGTTTAAGATTGTGAAATTCTTCAAAAAAGATTTTAGATTCTTGCTTGTATATGAGACAATGATTGTTGATTTGATGCTAATTTTTTTCTCTGTGGATGAATTCAACGTACATCTAGAGAATCATGATTAATAATTCTCTTTCTCTTTCTATCTCCTGAAAAAAATGCAAATTAAATCCCACAACACGTTGTAACGCAATCCCGAACGAGAAATCGCTTTATAAAATATGACCTCTCCCATACGAATGCTTGCCACTTACACTATATTACGGTCCAACGTATGTATATAATACAAGCGTGTGTAAACATGTACACCTATATATCCTTATTCGAGTTGGATGGGAGAGAACGACGCGTTTCCATGGTAACTCACCCCTCCTATCAAATTTCTCTCTTTCTCTCTCCATCCTTTACTCTCCCGTTTCTATCTTTTCCTCTCTTCTCTTGCTTGCTCTCCGTTTATTCTCGTCTACCAGTCTCATCTCCTACTCCTCACATCCCTCTCTCTCTCTTTATCTTCTCTCTCTTCGTGCTCACCCTCTCCAGCTTTTCGCTGCGGAAGAAAACTATTCATTGTCAATACTCCAAGCCCGACATTCTCCGACCGTGAAACCAACTTTCTCTTTTTCTGTTTCTTTTCACGGCGACGAATTCCCTGGCTAAAGGCATCCTTCCTCTCGCCTTCTTCTTTCTACCATCGTTCTTTCTTTCCTTTTTCTAACGGCCCTACCCTAAGGTCGATGATCTTTTATCATACTTTGAAGAGAATTATTGGGGAGAGCAGAGGAGAGGGAGGAATAGGAGAGGGAGACCTCGAATACGAGATCTTCTCGTGATTACGCACTACGAGCATTGAGCGAGATAAACTCACTCTCCTGGATTGATTTACCTCCAAGTAATTACGAGAACACGATTACGGCTACGTAATTGTAAACGATCTGGGGCTCTATTCTTGAATTCATTCACAAGAAAACGTATGCGCAAATACCCGCTCTAACAGAAAAGTTGCAAGTTTATTGGTTAATAGCCATACGATAGCCAATAAATTTCCAACTTTTCTGTAAGATCAGAATTTGCGAATACGTTTCTCTTGCAAATGAATTCAAGAATCGAGCCCCTGGCGCGTTGCATGCGTGCATTATCCCATCATGATTTTCCGCTATGCAATCATTCATAAATTGACACCGAGAAATTTATTAGATTGGTGGAATATCCCGGTAGGGGCAGTAAGTATGAGAAAATACCTAATCTACAAAAAAGGAAGGAATCAGAAAGAATGACAGAGAAAGAGACAGAGAGAGAGAGAGAGAGAGAGAGAGAGAGAGAGAGAATATGACAGTTATGGTTTCGAATTTCACGTATCCACGTAATTCATATTAATTGGTATTCAGAAGGGTCAGCCATTGGTGTATCTTTCAAAAACAGCCTGGATCTGTCCGCCCGTCGACAGCTTCTAAACCTGACCCTCGACATCCCTCTCGGGAGTTGGGAGTACAATCAGCGGCTTCCCCCCTTCCACTTTAGTCAATGCGGAAATCTTTCGCTTCGCGACTGATTTCGATAGCTGACTTCGAGAACCGACTTGCATTGAGAATCGCATTGAAAAACCGGAGTAATAATTATACGCGTTCACTTGGACCGTGTCCATGAGATGCATATTTCGAGAATCACCTTTATTAAAGCCGCAGAAGATGGAGGGAGATAGAAGCGAATCTTTCGCGCGCTACGAGGGTCGCATTCAGTCATCGTTCAGCTTAATAACTGGCGTTGACAGAATTGCGAGTCATTCCGCTTTTAGGACTTTAAATATGTAGATAATTGTATTATTTTTAACTTGTTAAATAAATTTGCATACACGACATTTCCTCATGCAATACATTGTATTTAATATTCACATCTTTGAGAGAAACCCCGGAATATTTTATTGCATATGTGGGTTTATCAAACGTTTTTATTTGGTCGTATATGATCCAAATATTTAAATATTGAAATCAAATTGTAATATTTAAATATGCTAATTGACGAATAATAAATCAACATATATTCAATAACCGAATGCTTTAAATATTTCGAACGTTCGGATATTACTTCAATTTGATTGTAAAATGATTCTCAATGTTCTGAAACTAAATGCTATTTGCCAAATTAAATGAAGGCTGCGTTACGATTAGCGCTACACAATGTTTATCAAATACACTCGTATGTTCAAACTTTGAAACATACGAGTCTGTTTAAACTCCTACAAGTGAATCGACCGCGAGGATGAATTTGCGTGTCACGGTTATGATCTCGCGCATTTATGCGGATAAACGGCAGAGTCATTCAATCTTGAGATTAAAACAGTACAATTATGAAGATTGAATGTGATTCGACGTGCGATTTTCTTTGTCGAGGTTTACACAGTCGAGAAACAATTCAGTCAGTACATTTTGATTCCTCGGAACATCATTTGCTATTTTAAAGTATCTGTAAAAGCTCGAAGAATTGCTCCCATGAGACTCTAACACGAGAGTATCCAAATTATTAAGTATGTATGTGTCACATCTCACACAAAGTATTACTAAAGGTATATAAATTTTTTAATTTTTTAGATTGTTCTATTATTATTTTTGATTTAGAAATTACTTATTTACAAATTTGACGAGAAAATAGCATTACGAATTAAATCTTCTTATATATGTTAATAAAACTCTAATAAATATTCATACAAAAGTTTATTTAAATCCATTCATTTAAAAGTTATCTCTCTAAAACCGCAGCAAAATATAGTTATTTTTTATGTGTAAGCCAATATAAGTCAAATTATTGGTTGTTTTGTTATTTGCAATTAGTTTCAGAATATTCAAAGTTCGAATATTCACGATTAAAACTTTTTGTTATCGATTATGAAAAAACAGAATAAGAAAATTAATAAATTTTTACAGATTTATTAATATATACTATAAACACCCTGCAGACACTCAATATTATTAATCTGGGAACTGTGTTGGTTTTTTTTTTCCCCCGAATGTCTGAATGAGAGGAATAATGTAAAATATTATTTTACAATATTATTGATCATCTAAAGACTAGAAGTCTGCAGTTTTCAAATTTTGATAACTTTCTGCTGATAATTAAAACATCCTAAGGCGAAAAAAAGAACGTTATTTGGGTAACTTATAATTAGCCACGGAGGCGACGATCGATAATAAATCTCGTCCGTGTGTACATAGAAAAAGAGGCATACATGTAACATTTTCTTTCGCGTATCAAAATCGCGTGATTTCCCACTGGATTACGGTAAATAACTTTCATTGTTGGTTTATTAGTTCGCCGCTTGCATAATCTCGGTCAAGTGAAACGATGGATTAAATACTCCAGCGTGAGCGTAAAGTGGCGCGGCGTGTCCCTGTCGCGAAATGTTTTGCATATGAATACATAAAGATGACCATCAAGAAACGTCTTTTTCGGCGATTGTTCTTTATTCGGATGTAAATTTCAAACGAAACTGTATACCCAAGAATACATTTCACGGAACATATTATCGTAGAAATATTTCCTACGGAAATTTTTATACACTGTCACGAAGAGATAAACGAAATTTTAAC
Organism: Monomorium pharaonis; assembly: GCF_013373865.1. Classification (NCBI taxonomy): domain Eukaryota; kingdom Metazoa; phylum Arthropoda; class Insecta; order Hymenoptera; family Formicidae; genus Monomorium; species Monomorium pharaonis. The sequence continues at coordinate 25,892,719 of NC_050467.1, forward strand.
ATCTAGTTTATCTTGCGCGCGTCGTCTTTTCGTTTTGCGAAATATCCTGTATGCCCTCTCCCTATGCGATCTTTTAAAATATTTAAACGACCACACCAATATATTGTTTCCACTGTGAGAGAGCAAAAAAAAGAACTGAGAACGTAGAATACGTTCATTTAGGTAGCTTGCCAACGAAATGGCGGCGCCACATCGATGATACAGATCTTCTTCATATTGCGTAAGCTTAATTTCAAACTGAGAAAATTACTGTAAAATCTGATGTCCTTCCCTCTTTCCTGATATCACGCAAGACGAAACATGTATACCAAGTAATATCTAATGAATATTTTAAAATCGAAACGTCGATTGTACATTGTTTTATCCGCGCAACTTTTTTTCATTTATAACGATGGCGAACGTTAGCGAAACATTCTTCGTGTTTTAGTAAAAATTCTCGGGCGAAGTATATGCGTCATTAAAAATACTATGAAATTTACCCGTCCGTTACGCGCCGGAAATATAACTTGCGCGCGTACGAGGCAGAATAAATATGCCGGCTAAAGAGATAACAGTTATGATAACGAAAATATGGAAAATGTAGAATACCGCACTGGGCTTAATGTGGAGTGCTTCGTCGAAAATATGAGTGTATTTCTCTATATATTATTTTATATGTTATTTATGATTTACATATTCGTCCGCGGTGGATTTAATTAAGCAGTCATATGAAATATTCTCGTATTAATATACATGCTGCAAAAATATGAGAATAATGGAAAATAAAATGACAAACTTTTTATTAACAGTGATTAAACTTTATGAATGTTGTTTTGTCTCTAATCGTAAATAACGCGAGAGAACGTTTGCGCAATTTTATTTCAGAAATAACAATTTCAAACAAAAAGAGAGATAATTAAACATTTTAATTATTTATTTTAAAAATGGTATTTTTTTTCATTCAATTTTGCGAGTCAAAGCTAAAAACAATATAAGTTGTAAGTTGTGTTTATAGAGATTTTGATTTATTTTAAAATGCGCTACACTAAAACTCGATTAGTTTTGGAAATTTCATATTTGGTCACAAGCACATAATAGTTAAACGAAAACAACGATTTCGATAGGAAATGATTGTGGTAAACGGGTAACGTGTTACGCCGGCAAACACAGTAACGATTAGCGGGACGTTATACGCCAATGGTGATACAGGCGAGGCTGCAGTCTGTTTAAAATCATTGGCGTGGCAGCACGCATTTTGGTGCTCTGCATCGTAATCACATGTTTTTTTTTTTATTTACGAATTGACAACTCGTCGTTGATAATCAACGCCTTGGTCTTCCGTTAAAATATTCTTATTGCGCAAATAACTCGCATTAATTTTTTAATCTTACAATCGATCGACTGGGAACGAACGAATCGGCGCAGAGTTAGTTTTGAAATATTTTACGATCAACATTTATTATTGCAAAAGAATAGAAATGTATATGTCATAAAGGGCTTATTAACGATCTTCGAACCGTGGCGAAATAGCCCGTTTAATAAATCTTGAAGGTACCTGCGCTTTACCATTAGTAAATACAGTGGTAACGCGCGCGCTCAAAGGAATATCTCGTTGCCTATTGCAAGGTATGTGTATTGTATGAATCACCGTTCCGGTGTGCATTCTTTCTATATTTTATAAGCGTTCCAGCAGAAGTTGGGCTCTTATATCGATAAAAAAGAAAGTTTATGAAATAATATATTTTTGCAAATGTATTTTAGTTATTTGAAAGATACATTATTCCTCATCTATTTTGTAATTACTTGACGCGCACATACATGTACAATTGGTATTGGGTGATCGATAAATGCAATTTCCGTTGCTTCTCCCATCGCCGATAACGCTGCAACGTTGCAAAACTTGCGTAAAACAAATGTTTCCAATGTTAAGAAAAACATTTTTCTACACTTAAATATAATCTGTCGAGTAATCGCTGGCGGTGTTTGTTTTTCTTTCCGATGCGTGTATTTCTGTAGCACAAGCAGTTTCTAAAGGCTCGGCTTTTCTCGCGCGAATTAAACGTAATCTGTGCCCAGCCAGCTTCTCATCTCCGAGTTTTTTGATTTTATACGTGTAAAATATAAAATCGGTTGAAAAATAGAAAAAGCACGACCGGACTCGCAGCCACTAATGCAGACGCCTATGTACCGTCCTTGGTACTCGGCCACGCCGATCAAGTATTGTCCTCACGTAAACTACTCAACGTGATCGTCGACGGACGAAACATCGCCAACACGCTCGCCGAGGGTTTCACAATAATAGGAAAAAAAGACGACCCTCGCTATTCAGACCCAAAGCGGTTATTTCTCACTATAATTTAATAACGATCTGTATTTTGATAACGATATTATTTCACATTGTTGGAAAGAGGATCACTTTCAAAATTTTATAAATGATTTATACAGCACGAATAATTATATTACGATGTAAAGAAATACTCGAATTCATAAAGGATTTCAACGAAAAAACTTATAATCTTTCCAGTTATCTAAAACCAATTAATACAAACGATACGATAATGCGACTATTTTTGAGACTTTTCATCAACATTATTCATGTTTTCGCAGAGCAAGATATCGGGTCACGCGAATAAAAGTGGAGCGAAATGCTTCTAGCAGAAGATAAAAGTAAAAGCAGTGTTGTTTTGAAGTAAAAGCATGAAGCGAGAGCGTATCCTACATTTCGCATGAATAATCTCTTGCTTTTACTGCGAAGAATTTGTCTCGTATTTTAAAGTACGTACGCACCGATATCAAAAAGTTAGTTATAATAACTAACTTTAATAAACATAATGATATAATATCCAATTTTTTATTCTTTGTACCTTTTATGTATACAATATTTTCTGCAAACTTTTATGTATATGTATATCCAATATAATATCCAATTTTTTTATTATTTGTACTTTTTATGTATACAATATTTCCTGGAAACTTTTATGTATATGCGAGTCTTTTCATCGCAATTGCAAGAATATCGTTATTTATATTTTTCAAAAGCATTTGCTCTAGAATAGCAATACACTAAGGGAAAAACTGATTGTAATTGCTATAATTTAACTGTAATTTTGTCGCCATTTCCGATGTCAACTAGGTGTTAATTTATATATTTGTAGCTGTTTTAATCTTGCAAATAATAACTATTAGTTATCATTGTTACGTAAATAGTAGGCGAATGTTTGAATAGTTATATACATTATGGTTGAATTTCTTACAAAAAAATGTTTTATCGTCTATATTTTACTATATTTAAAATTATTATAATTTATAAATTTTTTTACAATTGACAGAACTATAAAATTCTTGTTACTAACATTATGTAGTAGTGGCTACATAACTGTAAAAATGGGAACAATTCTAGCCACAAATACTAAACATCGTTCTTTTACATCGGTGCATCCGATCCATTTTATTATCTACATGGCCGGTTATTTGAGAAATATTCTTATTAATTTCCGTTTGTGTTCGTCTAATCAATTCCTTTATTATATCATAGATCATCGTCGATGATTGAAAAAGTTTTTCACGACCGACTGCAAAAGCAGTTTAGCGTCTCTCGCACACGCAACTGTAAATGTAGACGCACACTTAAGCGAGCCATCTCGCCGACGATGACACATTTTGCATGTGCGTCGTGCGTATAGTGCCAGAGGCTTACAGGTGTCGCGATGTATCGTTCACACACGGCGCGCGCTCACACGGCCGCATGTGACAGTGACAAAACGGACAGTGACGCATTTACGCGTACGTCGTCCGCGTGTGTACGCTATGGTATATAGATGTAGACACGCATCTTCCCCCTCCGTGTGGGATAAAACGAAGAAAGTAGCGAGCGATCTGGCCGCCCGAGAGTAAGAGTTCGAAGATCTCTAAGCGGTTTCTCTACATCCGCGAGAGAGAAGCGCGATCATTACCGCACATCGTGATTATGCGTGAACACGGAAAAAAGGAACAAAACTGCCGGGAGACGAGAACCGTGGCGTGTAATTAAAGTAGGAAAGAGGGGGAAAAGAGCAAATAGCGAGCGACGGTTTAATTAATGCGCGGAGCTTTGTGTACGGCGCGTTTCTGTGTGTTAATTAAAATTAACTGATTAAACAATTCGATGTTCTCTCTCTCTCTCTCTCTCTCTCTCGATTTACCTCTGATAACGGGTGACACCATCTTGCCAACTACTTGATTCGTATAAGAACGACGTATTATCTGGGTGAGAAAATAACTAATTAGTAATGCACTATTGTTGTCAATTGGCGACAGCTGTTGCAATCATTTTTCGACGAGTTACTCGACACAGCATGGCCGCGCGAGCGTATCGCTCAAAGGAAAGCGTCGGTCATATTAGAGTAAAAGACTATTATTTAGCGTCAATTCTCAGGAATGTATATCTAATTGAGCCGTGGCGGCGTCATATATCCTTACCTCGACGATCGGGTACACGCGAGCTAAAAACTTTCTCGCGCGTTACTTATTCAAGCAGGATGACTTAAATAACACTTACTTGTGTAAAATTTTGTATTTCTAGTTTATTCTTTTTCTAACATGCATAATTCAAACTGAAAGTCTCTCATACCCGATTTCATATCAAAAGTTGTTTTTTTTTGTTACGCTATGTAAAATCATCAAATCGTTATGTTAATTCTTTTGCCTCTATTATTATTCATATTAATTTATACTAAATACAATTATGTTATTAAATTCTATATTAAATTATATGTTGAATTATATACTCAGGTTAGAAATCAAATTAGTATTTGCTGTGACCTCACCTCTTGTCTGCAATTAATATCTGTATTTATACTACATATATAATACATATGTATTATTCAACAAGCCTGCTTATTATCATTATTTGCATTCTATAAGGTTATTATTATTTTAATTAAAAAGTTAAATTAAACTTTAAATTATTTAAAATTCTAGTATTTCTGGATATCTCTCTTAACGCGTAAAGCCACGCTTGCATTTATATTTTTGCAATTTTCTACTTGTATTTTTTAATTCTGTATTAAATTTAACGATGTGTACGCGCGCGTGCGGAATACCGTTCGCATTGCACAAAAACTTTCGCGAAGAAAAAAAAAATTTGTCGACGCTCCAGTTGCACGTCGCGCGTAATCTCGCGATCGCACACACTTTCGCAAATAAATATTATACCATGCCGTTTGAGAGAAAAACATTCAGGCATTCTGAAAATGCGCTAGCTCACAACGAGAAACGACTAATTACTTGTTTTTGATCATTATTGCACTATTGGAGTTTCTCTATGTACTCCCCCCCCCCCCCTCACTTTGTACGCGATACGCGTTAATCTCGTATATCCGGAACACGAAAACATAAATATAAACGAGAATAAGATATAAAATTATCAAATTTAATAATCAAGATATTACATGGAAAAAGATACGGCAAATGCATATAATCAGGAATTGCGAGAGAGAGGGAGAGAGAGAGAGAGAGAGAGAGAGAGAGAGAGAGAGAGAGAGAGAGAGAGAGAGAGAGAGAGAGAGAGAGAGAGAGAGAAAGGGAGAGAGAGATTAACAATATGACTCTTATTAGTTCAAATTTTTACAATAGCACAGAATGCAATGAAAAATTTGATTGTACACATATATAGTTGCAAAAATTTGTGTTAAATTTAACATCGATATATCGCATGTCTACTCCATTTTGTTGTTCAATAGTAATTTAACACAAGATGAATATGTTAGAAAGTAATAGAAATATTGCACTTTGACATAATTTGAGACAAATTTTGGAAACATATTTCTTAAAATTAACATTTATAATATGTTGACGCGCATACTTACATACTTATTTATTTTAAAATGTCAAAACTTTATTATTTTGTTATTTGTTTGTTTTATTTAGTTAAATGACATTTTAATACTAAAATGCTGAATTATCAATTTAACATAAAATTTTTAAATAACAATTACGTTATGTAAAATTAATATTTGAGCGTGTCAAAAATTTAACGCGAAAATTTTAACAAGGATTAGTTTTAATATAAAACTTTATGTATTATATAATTATTTATTGCAATTCTGAATTATAATTTATGAAGTGGAAATGTTACAATTCAGTATTGTTATATTACAAGTATTGAAATCTTAAAATTATAGTTAAGAAGAATATGATATGGTATAAATTTTAGTTTTTTATTTTTGTTTCGTGAATTATTACGTTCTTACTGGAATTCCATTTTGTGCTCGCGCTGAACCTCGAAAGAATCATTATTCGCGCATATTACGCACACGGGCACGTTTGCACGCGTGCGTATATGCTCTGGCGAATGGGCAGAGGGGATAGAGGCAGACCGAGAAAGGTGGATAGGAACGAGATAGAACGAGAAGGAAGAGAGATACCGTGGGATCGGAATTTCTCGAGAACATTATTATCATTGGAAATAACGCGCGTCAATTTGATCCAGTCGAAACGCGGTCGCATATGTATCTCCACGAGTACGCGCCAATCACTTTGCACACGCGTTTGTATGTGACGTATCGTAGTAAAAATTCACCATATTATGTTAATCCCAGACGGAAAGAGACATGAAATCGAAAATGCCTGACATTCTCAGTATATATAATGTTTTGTTACGATACTTTCGACATTTAACTTTATAATAATATCATTTTTAAATTATTTTCTGATTTTACATTTTTAGAATATATATCACTATAAATGTAGCATATTTTTGCGTTCTTACTCAAATAATGAATTTAAAAATTATTCCAGCGTTTGCTTGATTTTATTTTTTTTCCTCTTTCTTTTTTACTTTGCTACTTCAGTCCTTTGTTTCACGGTTGAGATAATTTTGCGGGAATTAAACGTTTATCGTGCATATATATAGAAATACATCGAAGGGATAGCTTCGTATTAGCTGGTGGGCGTAGGTCAGGAACGAAAATTATTTTCAGAAGTTATTCACGATCAGAGAAGCATGGGCGCGTTATTTCGCAAGTTATTTCATGTTGCATATCAAGATAAAGTTATTTTCGCTTTGATTGATCCATGATCAATGCGAGTCGCGGTATCACGGCCATTAGCTTCACAGATACTGTTTTCGTGATTACGTGGTGAACGAACAAGTGGAGGATGTAAATGGAAACAAAGAGGAAAAGAACGTTTCTCTCTTACATTTTAATTGAAAATAGTGTTCCATATGGGTCGCGTGATGCTTCTGTCATTTTTTTTTCTCTATTTTTCTCCGCCCACAACGTTTACATATTCTTTCGTCTCACTTTCTATTTGATATGCGAACAAGAATCACATACCTAATCTGCGCCGCCCGAGCCATTTGAATAAATTGAAAAAATAAGATTGACGAGTTTATCGCTGCTTGAAAATTAGAGCACCTCTTTTTCTATCTTTCTTTTTTTTCTTTTCTTCTCTTTTCGTTTCTTTTCTTTTCTTCTCTTCTCTTCTCTCTCTTATCTGTCCCTGTCTATTTACTTTACCGCATAGCCATAATTTGGTTACGCGCGCAACGCATGAGGAACTTATGAGGAGAGACTGCGGTTTGTTGCGCGCAGCGCGAGCAGCTGTTCTTCGAGTGGTTGAACATGATGATATCAAAAGTTATTTATAATGCGTCATTGCTCTCGATCTGTATATAATGGAATGGTGTGCGATCATGATAGATCACCATCGCGCAATACTATCGTCCGTAAAAATACACAGAAAACATTAAGTATTAAATTAAAATTAATACAATTGATTTAACAATCATGAATTGTTTTATATATAAGCAAGGAATTATATTCTAAAACAATAATGATCTTGTTGATATATATTTTTATTTTATTCAAAAAAATTTGATATATAATCTTAATTTCAGCAAAATATTATATTTTTATTTAAATATTATAATAAACTCATCAAAGAACACAATATGATTATATGATAATTGTAATAATAATAATGTTAACATTAAAAATATTAATTCTTAGCTTGAAGGTATTGTTGATATTTTTTCTCTCAACTCATAAAAATTATTATTGAGTAATAACAACATATTTTTCTTAATAAAACAATACAATTTTTTAATATAAGCAAGTTATGTCTATTTAATGCTTTAGAATTTCATTTTAATATTTAAAATTTTGCCGCGATAAATCGGACGCAAAAAAGGTAGAAGGACATTGGAAGAAGCGCATCTTTCTCTCGTCATGGTTGACGAGAGCAATACATTACTGAGAATCAAGCGTCGATTGTCGATTTCTATTAGGCAGGAACGTGAACAGAGAGAGAAAGAGAGAGAGAGAGAGGAGAGAAAGAGAAAGTTGATAGTATTTGTTATGTGCTTGAATACTATGTATGATGTGTCGTGTGCAAGTACGTGCCTATACACGTTGCACTTCGCATAAAGCGCAGTTAGGTCGAATCAATAATCCGTTTAACGCAAAAAATATCACGCCCCCAATGAGAAAGAAGCCACAAATGCTAAAAGTTAGTTTTCCTGAAGTTGTGATTGGAAGAGAAAAGCAAAATTACGTTAAATTATGCATTGAACCTTTTTTTTCGCCAGCCATTGTTAAATTATGCATGTGGTCGTTATGCATGAGTTAACCGATTTGGAATGCTCGTTTTATAAAATGTTTCCATAAAGCAATATACATAAAACGTAACGTATTCATAATATGCGCAAATAAATTTTTTAATTTTTATCATCTATTTGTTTTTTAAAATTAATAAATCAAAGCCGAATAATATTTTATATTATTTTATTTTATTTTCTTCTTTCCCTCCCTCCCTTCCTCCCTCTCTTTCTCTCTCTCTCTCTTTTTAAGACAAAATAAATAATATTCTTGAAATTAATGCAATTAAAAATGTATTTAATTTCTATCGAATTTATCTAAAGGTTAATAACTATCTAATAAATAACAGCCATTCCACGCGCCTGATAAATAGCTCGAGAAAATGGCACTATTACTCTCCCGAGCCCAGTAATGGCGTCATATTCATGTTTCTAGTCGAAAGCTCGATCGTTGCCAATGTTCACGATACCTTTTTCTGTGTAACAACGATTTTGCAATTGTGATTCGTTTTGAAATGCACCCAAAAATGCTAATCGATGATCTTTGAGCAGTTAACCGAAATTGAAATGTCAGGGTGCGACGTTCGATTTATACGATCGATTTCCGGATGATAAATATCGAGGGAAATGCTCGGTTGTTTAAACGAATTCTCTTCCTTCGCTTCCATGCTCCATATCTCTCTTTCTTTCTCTCTCTCGAATTTCTCTTTCCTCCATCAGTTCTACGCGTCCGAGTTAAACAAGCGAAACCACCTAGTGTCGAGCAGCAATGCGGCTGATTTGTGAGGAACAACTTCGAGACCAGATCGGAAACTCGCAGAGAAGTCTAAACGATTCTCTCTGCTCGTGGTTGTCCCACGATTTTACAGCGCATACGAAGATCAGCAACGCGTAACAGTGACGTTTACAGGAAATTTGGTTAAACTATTCTCACGTAAAGCTGGAGTCAGGAAAAACTTCAAATCGGATTTTTGTCATGACAAAGCCGCGAAATAAACTAAACTTTTGACCGTCAACGCAAAAATCTTTTCTTTTAATCTTTGTAACATCAACATTACGTGAACTAAAACAAAATACGTTTATAAAAACGAAGTTGTGTGTGTGTACACGCACGCAAACACACACACACACACACAATTTCATTTTTCAAATGTTCTCCGTGCTTTGCAGACAAAGGTAAAGCGACGAAGAAATATTCGAAAGTAATATTTCAATCTGTAGTTAAATTACACGATTTTGCATGATGCACATGCATTGATATGTACATATATTCGGTTAAGAAATTAAAGTTTAGTTTAAAACCGGGACAGGGTTAAATGCATTCAAGGTTTGTCCATCATTCACGTTGATTGCACGCGAACGCTAAATTCGTCTAGCCGGAGAATCGCGCAAGATCACTCGAATCAACTTCGCTCTGAGGAGAACAAACGTGTAGCAGCGGCGTTTGCAATCTCACGGACGTATTAATCGAACGTATTAACTTAATTAGGCGTCCGGTCAGCTCTTCCATATGTGTTTGTTGTCACGGAGCTTCGCAGATCGATAGAGCTCGCGCGTAGAATTCTTCCGCGCGTTTTCTCAACTTCGCCTCAAAGCTCTCTTTTACTGATTCGGAAGAACTTTCATAACTTTGAGCACGGTCACTGCTTGTCGTTTCACCTCAAAAACAACAATATACAATGGACAATAATAAAGTAGCATAAAAATGTGAAGTAGATATCAATATACTACCAAAATCGAATACCGTCACACAATACAAGATAAAGATACAAAATGAAAAAATATTAATAATTAACTTTTATTATAGAATGCATTAATTCTCTAAAATGCTTAATTATGTCGTGGAATAAATAATCTATTTAATTTTTAATAAGAACATTGTTCATTAAAAGTTATACTTTAAAATATTTTCTGAGCAATATTTAATTGTTCAGAAGTAACTGAAAGAATAATATATGTTATTTTATCACTTCCAAACGACTAAACTTTGTGCTATTGACAGAAACAAACAGCAATATTAAAATTTTTTTATTAAAATAATAGCGCTTGCAAGGTAACGATTTTCTAAAATTACTCTCATAACATGAAAACGCGGAAGTGTTATAAAGAGGAAAAAAGCTGAAAGTTACTTCTGAATAAGATTTTCTGGTAGTAAAGCTTGACTTTTTAACGAGTCCCTGTTGTGAATACCGTCAGAATCGATATTCTCGGAACGTTCTTATTAAGAGGACGACATAAAAAACCAACTATGTTTATTTGTAGTACAAATTTTGCACTCGTATTATAATTAATTCTCCATAAATCATATTTAATTTATTTAGAAATTTATTATTTTATAAATCCATATATAACCTTTTACGAATATTTTTAAGTGACGGAATGTTTGAACAATTACTTACCACGACAAAAAACACGAATTATACTGCAAAAACTTGCCCCAAATAATTTCATAATGAAGTCGAATTAAGAAAAAGAGGAATAGAAACGAGAGACGAATTGTTGATTATACGATATAAAATATAAAGGGGAGAGAGAGAGAGAAAGAGATGAAGAAGAAAAGAAAAGAAAAAGGAAAAACGAAACGGAGAAGAGGATGAAAGATAAAGAGGATAGAGCACAAGCGGAAAGTCGAAATGAATGGCGCGAGAATTTTCTTTCGCATAAGCAATATACGAAACATTACAAGCGTTGCAGATGTATGCTCGTTTATTCGATTCTTGGGGAAGGTTCACGAAGCAATTGGGCCACAGAAGTCTCGTGTCTACTATTAAATGTTCACAAATTTGTATAGAGATGGAATTCGCGAATCGGGACAAGCGTGCACGTTTACTTCGAAATATGAAATATAACTGAGAATGGAAAGAAGGGCGAAAAATTAAATTTAAGCATTTATTGTAATTAAAAATCTTAATCATAAGCGGAATGTTACAGTGCTACAGTAATTGCCTCTACATACACAACCGCATACTTAGAAATTTTATTTTAAATTTAACATATATTACATGTTTTAAATCATTTACTCAAATTTTTGTGCTAATTTAGCACAAGTTGAATATATTAGAAAGTGACATAAATACTATAAATTATGAAAGTATATTTCTTCGTTGAAATTAACCTTTATATGTCGAAACACATACATTTTATTCATTTATCTTAGAATTATATTTCAAAATTACATTAGTTTAACGTTATTTATTCATTTAGTAAAATTGTATTAGGAAAAATTGATTATCAATTTTTTAACACAAATAACAATTACATTATATTAAAGTAACATTAAGGTATGTAAAAAATTGAAGACAAAAATTTTAATAAAGACTGGTTTAATACAAAATGTTTTCTACTGTATAATATACACGCGGTTTTTAAGTCATATTATAAATATTACGATGGGCGAGACACGTCGATCTCGAAGATTTATTACGCGCGACGAAACATAAAACCGCGGGTGACACACGCTGTAATTTACGCAATGGGAAATATAATTCTTTGTGGCTCGTCTGGACTTGCGGCTGGTCGCAATCTAATTTGAAAATTCTAATTCTCGTTATTATACCGAAGTCGACAAGGAATATTTACCGTGAAAACAACTAGGAACGGTCAATAGCGAATGATATAATGCGGCGCGGCCCAGTAGCGCGCGCACGCCCGGCTTGTTCTAAATCTGAATTTCATGTTGCACGAGAGGACACTAAATTTGCACGTAATAATCTGAAAGTCAACTATCCCGTTAAAGGCGAAATAGAACAACAACAACGAACGCGGCGACACACTGCGTCTGGCTAGTTACGACGGTGTAACATTTACGGAGAAATTGTAGAAACGTTTGCGCGACACAATACCCGTTCGATAATTTTATCTAAATTGCAAAAATAGCTTGCCATTTAACATGTACCGAACGTATTCTCGTATACGCGTGTTACAACTTGGATGATTCTCGATCGAGTGACTTATCCTTCTCGAAATCGATGCGATCGTTTGATGCTACAATGTGATTGTGCGTTTGTTATTTCGCGACTACACACTACATCATTGACACTAAGATCTTTCTTCTTTTTCTGTTTCAGGTAAGACGCATCAAGTTGATACTTAAAAAAAAAAATAGATCGTTTCCTTCTATACCGAGAGGTAATGGGATCGACATAAATCAGCAGCGTGATGTTTACGGGAAGTTGAGATACGTACGTTTTGTTAGACCGCAATTTCGCAGGCTTTAGGTCACTTCAATTAGGTCGCTTTAATGTTTTATCATACCACTGGAATATTCATGTTGGAAACCTGACTTTGTCGATATGCTTAATTTTGCAAATTGCGGAATTACTACGACTAATAAAATAAAAATTCTTGCGGATTTTAGTGCACTAATTGTATTCATCATAATAATCATACATCAGGAATATTAAGAGCCAATTAAACAGAATAGAATATTATAATAATATAGAACGCAGGTAGAATTTATTCGCGCGAAATAATTAATTTATTAGTCATCGAAATGTTTGCATAATTTAAACGGACGTTCGGGCACAATCGCAGCGAGGTCGAAGTAAAGATTAAATACAAGCAATTGCATCATTCTCGATTAGTCACGTTAGTGTCGACGTCGACAAGCTGGAATTTTAATTACATCCATCAAAATTATTATCAATCTATTATACTTTTTGGAATACATGTAACGATTTAGCACTAATTTCGTATTAACTTCGATTTGCAAAATATACACGCGCGCGCAGTAATAATTTCCCTAAATACAAATTAATTATTCCATCTACATGGCGCCATTTCCGCGGAATATTCGCTGTATCGAGCAAGTTTATTCACAGACTGGCAGTATTATCAGCCCGGGAATAGTGCACTACTGTTGATTGCATGTTGAATTTAAACTACATTCAAGCGGTATCTTATTCGATTTTGAAAATGAATTGCGTGGCAACAATGTTATTCTTATAAAGGAAAATATAGAATGCATAATAATGCAATAGACGTCCGTATCTTTTTTCTTTTAATTATTAAGGAGGATATTAATGTCCGTTATCGCATCCATTATTATTCAAGCATGTTCAACCTTCATTACAATTCTTCCGCGAACGGTCTTCGCCAAGACTAACCGATAAATTCTTTCACGATGCGGTTTGAGATAACAGTTTCCTTTTTTTTATCGTACACTATTAAATTTATTAATTGTATCCAATTCGAATTATTTGTTGATCATTCCTATAGTTATCATTGTCATTGTTGATACTCAATATGTCATTGTATTAATTTAAGATTAAACAAATGCAATTAATTAATTTAATCTGAAAAATTTATTAAATTTAATTAAAATTGAAAATTTAGTTATTTTATTATTTACATTAGGTATATATGTTAATATAAAATAAATACCACTTACTTTGAAATTAAACAATTCAATCACAAAAATGGATTGATTATACGAGTTGTTTTTTTAACTACATTTGCTTTTATTAAAATAATAAATCTTGATATATATGACGGTTAAAAATAACAAAATATGTCATTTGATTTATGGAATTGATTATTAAATTGGACTTTTTAATATTTAATATTGCAAAATTGTATTTACGAGGAAAAAAGAAAGAGAAGCAGCCGTGATCGACATTGTGTATTAGACAGTGGATGCTTGATGCGACGACATCGCGCTTTTTATCGCCCCGGCGCACTCGGGAAATAGCTCTTTGGCTTCCGTACGTGATTGCATTTACAAGCGCACAAGTCGCACATACAGCCGCGCGAGTGCAAACGTACGTGCGAGCCTCTGTTCTTGCATTTGTCCTCTTTTATTTCACTGTGTGCTTTCATACAGCGAGCACAAGCGTACGATCCTATTCGCAAGATATCGTAATTTACATACACGTTTCGGCCGAACACGTTAGCCCGTGCGCGCGGATATAACGAGCGGATCATTATTTAATATGACGGAACTTACGTCATATTTATTTCAATCTATCGCCACGTAGCGTGCGTCGCGTGTATACTCGGCTTTTCGCTAGCGAATCTGAAACGAGTCACGGAGTTGACGCTGATTATACTGACGAGCGTATGAGTAATTCCCAGAGCGAAATTTTCCAAGTAAAAGTAATTTTCTGGTTGCGTAACCATTTTGACGATACTCGTAATTATCAATCTCGCGTTTCTCTCACATCTCGACTAAATTGAATAAATCTGTCTAACAGAAAGAATGAGAAAAAGCAAAAGAGGAGGAGGGAGTGTGGGAGAGGCAGTAATAAATGTCAACTTGTTTACCGGGAATGGCATCGATTGCTACACGTTGATTGGGTGGATAATTGTAAATTACAACATTTCCTATAACTTTTATATGTATACGAACGATATATATCTTTTATAAAGAATTAATTTATATGATGTTACTAATTAAACTTATTGAATCGTGATGTTAATATGTTACACTATATCGCGATTCAACTCCGTCGGCAGCTAGCAATCTAAAATGAGCAGCAAAAACCTGTTTCCTACGTATGCGTATCAAAAGGTGTTAAGTATTCCAACAAGCGAATGAACGAGCTCGCGAATGCAAAGCAAGCAAAACGAAAACGGACTGCATGTCGCTATAATGGCTACGAGAGATCTTATTTCGTTCTTCTTCGTATTTTGCCATAAATATTCATAAGCGGGTATCACACTGCCGCGATTCTCTCGCATTTTACAATCGCGCTGCATAAAAACTAATGCCAGATAATTTATCATTTGCAACGATTTGTGTATATAAAATTAATAGCATTAGAGAGAAAGCGGATCTTTTTCAATATTTTATAATATTTTCACGCGGTTTAAAAACTTTTTTGTCTAAAGGACATGGCAAATTTTCTTAATCAAAAAGCGAGAATAAGATAGTAAAAAAACTTGTAATATTAATAATTTATTAAAAAAATTAATTACGAGGATAAATTCTATATGTTAATAGAAAAATATTTTTAACCTATGTAAAATAATTAATCATAAGAAGTGTGTGTGTGTGTGTATGTGTGTGCTTTTAATAGATAATACACGTCAGGTGTTTTTAACTGGTGAAACATTTTTGATCCAATTTATTTACACTATTTATATTTTAAAAAATATGCAATCATACTTTTATGATTAAAAAAAATATACAATGTAAAAGTAATTTTAATTGGTTATTTCAAACTGCTAAAAAACACAATATGAAATTCATGCTATAGCCTGAATCAACATGTATAATTACGCATTTGTGTACATAAGAAATATATGTATTCTTCCTATCAACTTTTATGATAGCCACAATGATTTATCGCGTCTCCACTTTCCTGATTAGGAATGTCTAACGTGCGTATGTGTATATCGCGCATCGGTATCGGCACACATGTATCTGTTTGTGCGTGTACACGATATTAAAAGAAGAGTAAAAATGAATGTAACAGCGATATGCTCGTTTCTTTGTGCCGTAAACGCATTAATTATGCAAGTGCGTTACGTCCACAAGAAGATTAAAATCAACGAAATTGCACAACGGAGCGGACACGCATATCTCAAATACGGCAAACAAACTCTGCTGATCATCACTTTCGATCGCGTATCGGTTATATCGTATAAATAACGCAACCGCACATCGTAAATATTCTACAGTCATCAATTGTCGATGTTACGTTTTTCTTCTACTATTGTTGTCTTTTAATGCAAACAAGAAATAAAAATGGAGCATACGGAACATACCACGTATTTCGCGATATTTTCTCTTTTATCGATGCATCGTTGGAGATTAGTATTATTACAATATTTTTTATATCGTTATTTTATAATTTTACTCCGTAACGTTTTATTCCATTTATTTTTGTTAGTTATTTTAATTTTATTTTTAAATTATTAATCTCAATATTTTTGTTATAGCATGTACATATACGTATAATTAATATAAATAGTTTACAACACGTGTTGAATGATAGAATGACGTAGATTTTACGAGATACGTTATTTTTACATTATAAAATTTATTTAAAAGGTAAATAACGACCGTGTGATATTTTCATTTTATTTGGAATGCCATTATTTAATTATTTGACAAGATAAAATAAAAATTAACGTCGATTGATGTTATCGATCTCTTTTCCATGAATTCGTCTTTCATTGTGAACTTGTTAATCCTTCTCTAAGCGGCTAACATTTATAAGTCACGCTTGTTCCCACTCGCTCTTTATCATTCACGGTTCTTATTAATTTACAGCGTGAAATTAAACGGCAAAGCACAAGAGTCTTTGAAAAAAATTCGCAGGAAGAGTGTGAAAGAGGATAAAATAAAAGTGAAGACACTAAGGGAAGACAGCGAAAAAACTTGCAAGAAGGAAAGAGACATGCAAAGAAATTGCTATCGGTTGATTATTGGCGAAAAAAAGCAAAAAAGATAGAGATGAGGATAGCATAAAAAAATAAAGGTGATGAGGATGGAACTCAAATTTATCGAGTTTTTCTTTGCTGTGGTTCATTATTCTTTGTATTACTTTGTCGCAAGCGCGCGCGCACACACACACACACATCATTATTCTTTGTCCCATCTCGATGCCAGAACATTGCATTTGTTTTTACGATCAATATATTTGCATCTGCAAGTTAAACACAGGCGTTCTTTAAAACGATGACTCTTCATCTTTCCTTCATGTTGTTTTCTATAACTTCTTCCGGTCGATTATCTCGTCGTTAATTTGGTTTCGACATTGTCTCTATATCGATCGATGTCGAGTCAGCGTTTCCGCGCGTGGCGGTAATCGCGCGTGAGCGAACCAAACGTCGTGCAAACTTAACAAAGTCGCATTTCAAGGCAGCTCTTCATTTTCCTAAGTGTCATCGGCCTGATCGATGGGCCTACTGTCGAGCGCGCGCGCCAAAATAATTGCTATTACAGATTCTTGGAACACAGATTGCGTGTTCTACTGATACAAATATTTTCTATTTTTCTATTTTCTATTTTGAGAGATAATTATTAAAAATAATATTTTTTGCACACACATATGCGCGAAAAAAACATTCATTTTAAGTTAACTCATTTTGAACAACAATCTTTTCGTGAAATATTATCTCTTAAAAGAAATAATTACTTGCAATATTTTTTTTTAGTAATAATAAAATATTATCCTTTAAATAAATAATTTTGCAATAAATTAGAAATTTTACTATAGAAGAGAGAAAGAGAGAGAGAGAGAGAGAGAGAGAGAGAGAGAGAGAGAGAGAGAGAGAGAGAGAGAAAGAGAGAGAGAGAGAGAGAGAGAGAATCTTTTCTTGAAGCAAGAGAACTATCATTTTCTTTTCCGGAAAAATAATTTAATTAAAAGTAATAAATCTATATACCTAAATCTAAAAATGATGAATAAGTAAATATGTTTTTTTAAATTAAATTTCAGTATTAAAAATAATTTTTATAAGGACATATTTTTACTCTAAGATATGTACAATAATAACACAAAGATTATGCTCTTGAATACCTTAAATATTTTTTAAGGATTATTAGGGTTTCTTTGAAATAAAGTAATATTATTAAAAAGTAATACATTTTTCTACCATATATGATTATTAGACAAAATTAATGGATCAACTAAGATGATTAAGTGATATGGAAACTTGGATAGGTTACTTAAAATAAATATATGAGAACATAAAAAGTTTGGAAGTGATCATTTATTTATCACGGAAAGAAATAAAATTTCTCGCCACGCTTTCTAAAAATTGAATTTAACCTTATTATATGCGCACTGATCTACTGCTTTTTAACGGTCGTTAATTAGGTTTTCATCTTTCACAAGCTGAATTAGCAAAATGCACATAGTCGCTATTTTGGAAAACTCTAAAAAAAATTCTAAGAAAAATTCAAAATTTCTAAAACAATGGCGAATTAATAAAGAAAATAGCGTAAATAAATGATCCCATCAGAAAAGCTGAGCTAAATCGCAGTATCAATACGATAGGCACGCGTTTGATCATTTGTATAACATGGATGCAACGCTTTATCGATATATATATCGCGCGTTTGATGCGTTTGTTTCAAGTGCAAATGCTTGTTCTTCTCCCCTTATTTCTGTTATTATAAATTTTTGAAATAAGAGAAACAATTTAATGTTTTTTAACAAAATATATCCTGCTTAAAGACGTATTGAATTGCCTGTACAACGCTTAACGCAATACAGTAACACAGTACAATGCCTTCATTACAAATGCATCGTGTCTAAACAAAGTTTACAATCACTATTCTTATCAGCGTTTTTCGCTACGCTCTCCGACATTATTTATACTAACATCTCACTCCTTGCTCAAACGGCACTCGCGTTTCTCGAGATAGTTGCACAACTTTACGAATGCATTAAGTCTTGCGAGTGTTATATGCAGACGAAACTACTCGACATACTCGACGTACTGTGCGATTTAATAATGCGCGGAGTACACTTGGGCGCGAGAGATAAAATCCGACCAGCACGATAAGAGCGATAAAAGCGTCGAATATCATTATTTTCGTATGCTATTGCGGGATACGGACGTGCCAGAATAAATCACCTCGTGGTGCCGCGCAGGATTAAAATAAAATTAACGGAAGCTGAAAATACATTGCGGCATATCAATCTGAATATTCACTATTACGTTCTAATGCACTGTTTTCGCGCGCGTAGAAAAAAAAACAATTTGACCGATAATTACATATTCAATCGCGTGGCATTCGCAATTAACATTGTACAATAACATTTTTTTGGGCGTCTTTCATCCTTCAATTATGATCTAACGTAACGTTCCACAGGATAATACGTAATTAAAAAATTATATATATATATATATGTGTGTATATAAAACCGTAAGGTAACACAATCAAAATCTAGATAAGATAGGTCAACAAAGAATTTTGGTAGAGTACTCAATAATATATTTCGTATGTGATATTTGTTTTTTTTTAATGATTATAATAGATGCTTGTTAGCATTAATATTATTAAATCAATTATCAATTTAATATTGTGATAGTATACTATTCTGATTCAATTTAAGAACGTTTTAAAATTGAAAGCGCGCTAATGGCGTGCAGAAGAAGAATTAGAAAAACTAGAAAATGTATATAAAAATTACATATGAAATATATTCTTCGGTACTCTGCTAAAATCGCTGCTGACTGGCTTCATCCAGTTTTTAATCGTAATATGTAATTTGTTTTGCAAAACTCGAGATAATCGAAGAATCCGATCTTTTCCTTCATTATTCCGTCCGCGGAAATACATTTTATGAACTGACACAGATCGTTAAATTTTAGATCCTTGCATTTACCTACATGTATCTTCGTATAGTGAACAATTTCTTCAAGTTATCTCTCGACGAACAAGTAAACGAACGAACTCAATGAGTTGTAATATTTTTATATTTTTATATTTGCGATGTGCGACACGTCTTTTTCTGTGAATCCTGTACATTCGATTACAAACTAGTAAAGGATGAGCTCGTCGTGACTAAACATGAGTGTGTTCTATATTTTATCTTCAATACGCGATAAACATGTTGTTGAAATAAAAAATTTTTACGCTGTTTCCAAACGTCAATTTTAAAAAGCGGTTCTTCCATCTCTTCACTCTGCGAAGTTAAAATTAAACATATGTTAATATTTGTACTTAAAAAAACTATATATATAAGAAAGTTGTTTTGATTATATTTTTATCTTAAATAACATATTTTGCTTTATTTGATATTAAACATATTAAATTATTTTTTTAATATTGCACATATAAAAAATCTCGCTTTTTTTGTATAAGTACTTAGACAATTTAATTTTAGCAAAGTTCTATTGCAATTTTGAGTTGTTTTGTAAACAAATCTTGTTTATTTGCAGAGCAACTAATCTCTGCATCGCAATAAGATTGATCATCATAATGTTAGATTTCTAGTTCTTATTAAAATAATTTTTAATCTATAAAATCATCGTCAAATATTTATTATTTTCAAATATAAAATAATGCAATTTTTTCATTTATATTTTGTAAGAAAATTTTGTAAATGAGAATAACAGATTCTTAAATAACATTTTGTTATCTTTAACTTCTATGTGTGTAAAAATAATATTTTAACACAAAAAATGTCGCTAAAAATTACATCTAATCTAAACTCATTTAACTAAATTGCTTTCAAAGTAACCAGTTTTTATATTATATTGATAAATAATAAACTAAATTTCAAATTTAGTATACATTTGTTGATTTAAATTGTTTAACCACTTACTTTAGTTAAATTAATGGTGTGAGGAGAAGCAGTGGTTATATAAAAATGATTAAAGAATAACTCAAATTAGATGCCATTCAACATTAGGAATTTACAGTATGATGAATCTCGGTTCCCTCCAACCACCGTTAGTTATTCCTACAATTGTTTGAGAAATGTAACACCAGCTAACACGCGTTACTTTATATCGCGCGTTGTATTAAAAATTATGACGAAATGGACGTGCGCGTAACGATAACACAAAAAAGCGCGGCTGCTCGAAGAATTACCGCGACGTACGTCGTGATGCAACTGGGGCTGAGACCCTCAGGGAGGAAGAAGGAGAAATGCATCGCGCGAACGAATCGTGACTGTATCAGACAGATTATCCGGTCGCGACGGATTATTCGTCCGGACTGCGTACGGACTGCTGTACAACTCGATTAAATTTCATCGGGACTTCCGTCGCGCTACGGTATAATTAGTATCGCGAATGTTACACTAGAAATTGTGTACGCGCGACGACCTCGCCCATCTCGCCATTCTATCTATTATTAACGAATGATCGAGCAGCGTCGAAACTACGTGATATTATTAAGTATGACAATACGGGCGTGGTTTTACGTGGAGCAGCGACTAATGTGCTGTCGCAGAATGTTTCGCTACTACTAAAGTTGCATTTATATAGAAGCTGTGCTGTAATTACATCAGGGTATATATAATCATGAGACACTATTTGCTACAAATTTAAATATTTAACGTTATGCATTTTGACGATGACGGTATTAAGATTGAAATTAAATTTCGACGCTATAATTTGTTTAAGATTAACTGTACATTCTTAAGTGATAAAAGATTAAATTTTTAAAAATTTCTCGAGTTAAATAACAGTTTGTTATTTTTAAAACGTCCATATATAAAATATAACTATAATACAAATAATACAAAACAATGTGCTTAAAAAAACAATCTCATCTTACCAATGCATTTCTGATTTTCATTTATTTTAAAACTAGCGATCATTTTAATATATAATACCGTTAATAAATAATGAATTAAATTAGAGTTAAACGTAATTTTTTAATTGTTATATTTTATTGTTTTTAATTAAATTATGTAGCTGAAGCTAGCAGCCAAACGCCGAGCGGCCAAAGCCGAATGTCATATAGGCGTTTCCAGGGGGCACCATTCAATCAAACGTTAAAAATTCCCTGGTTATGAAATTTTTAACGAACTTTGAAAAATTTGCATAGAGTTTAGTCATTATAATACATAATCGATCATTTGCGACAAGACTTGTAATTTACCAATTGTTATAAATTTTTTAAACTAATTTTTATCGTTTTTTGCGCCTCACGCCTAAACGCAATGTACGATTTTTTTCAAATTTGGCTGGAAATATCTTTCCGTAACGTACAATCGACTGATCGATCATTCGCGAGAGAACGTTCATTTTCCTAATTGTTATAAATAATTAAAAAATTAATTTGTATCTTTCTTTGCGCCTCACGCCTAAACGCAATCTACGATTTCCTTCAAATTTGACTGGAAATATCTTTCCGTAACGTACAATCGACTGATCGATCATTCGCGAGAGGACGTGCATTTTTCTAATTGTTATAAACATTTAATTAATTAATTCTTATCGTCTTGTGCACCTCACGCCTAAACGCAATGTACGATTTCCTTCAAATTTGGCTGGAAATATCTTTCCGGAACGGACAATCGACTGATCGATCATTCGCGAGAGGACGTGCATTTTTCTAATTGTTATAAACATTTAATTAATTAATTCTTATCGTCTTGTGCACCTCACGCCTAAACGCAATGTACGATTTCCTTCAAATTTGGCTGGAAATATCTTTCCGGAACGGACAATCGACTGATCGATCATTCGCGAGAGAACGTTCATTTTCCTAATTGTTATAAATAATTAAAAAATTAATTTGTATCTTTCTTTGCGCCTCACGCCTAAACGCAATGTACGATTTCTTTCAAATTTGACTGGAAATATCTTTCCGTAACGTACAATCGACTGATCGATCATTCGCGAGAGAACGTTCATTTTCCTAATTGTTATAAATAATTAAAAAATTAATTTGTATCTTTCTTTGCGCCTCTCGCCTAAACGCAATGTACGATTTCCTTCAAATTTGACTGGAAATATCTTTCCGTAACGTACAATCGACTGATCGATCATTCGCGAGAGGACGTGCATTTTTCTAATTGTTATAAACATTTAATTAATTAATTCTTATCGTCTTGTGCACCTCACGCCTAAACGCAATGTACGATTTCCTTCAAATTTGGCTGGAAATATCTTTCCGGAACGGACAATCGACTGATCGATCATTCGCGAGAGGACGTGCATTTTTCTATTTGTTATAAATATTTAAATAATTAATTTGTATCTTTCTTTGCGCCTCACGCCTAAACGCAATGTACGATTTCCTTCAAATTTGACTGGAAATATCTTTCCGTAACGTACAATCGACTGATCGATCATTCGCAAGAGGACGTGCATTTTTCTAATTGTTATAAACATTTAATTAATTAATTCTTATCGTCTTGTGCACCTCACGCCTAAACGCAATGTACGATTTCCTTCAAATTTGGCTGGAAATATCTTTCCGGAACGGACAATCGACTGATCGATCATTCGCGAGAGGACGTGCATTTTTCTATTTGTTATAAATATTTAAATAATTAATTTGTATCTTTCTTTGCGCCTCACGCCTAAACGCAATGTACGATTTCCTTCAAATTTGACTGGAAATATCTTTCCTTAACGTACAATCGACTGATCGATCATTCGCGAGAGAACGTTCATTTTCCTAATTGTTATAAATAATTAAAAAATTAATTTGTATCTTTCTTTGCGCCTCACGCCTAAACGCAATGTACGATTTCCTTCAAATTTGACTGGAAATATCTTTCCGTAACGTACAATCGACTGATCGATCATTCGCGAGAGAACGTTCATTTTCCTAATTGTTATAAATAATTAAAAAATTAATTTGTATCTTTCTTTGCGCCTCACGCCTAAACGCAATCTACGATTTCCTTCAAATTTGACTGGAAATATCTTTCCGTAACGTACAATCGACTGATCGATCATTCGCGAGAGGACGTGCATTTTTCTAATTGTTATAAACATTTAATTAATTAATTCTTATCGTCTTGTGCACCTCACGCCTAAACGCAATGTACGATTTCCTTCAAATTTGGCTGGAAATATCTTTCCGGAACGGACAATCGACTGATCGATCATTCGCGAGAGGACGTGCATTTTTCTAATTGTTATAAACATTTAATTAATTAATTCTTATCGTCTTGTGCACCTCACGCCTAAACGCAATGTACGATTTCCTTCAAATTTGGCTGGAAATATCTTTCCGGAACGGACAATCGACTGATCGATCATTCGCGAGAGAACGTTCATTTTCCTAATTGTTATAAATAATTAAAAAATTAATTTGTATCTTTCTTTGCGCCTCACGCCTAAACGCAATGTACGATTTCTTTCAAATTTGACTGGAAATATCTTTTCGTAACGTACAATCGACTGATCGATCATTCGCGAGAGAACGTTCATTTTCCTAATTGTTATAAATAATTAAAAAATTAATTTGTATCTTTCTTTGCGCCTCTCGCCTAAACGCAATGTACGATTTCCTTCAAATTTGACTGGAAATATCTTTCCGTAACGTACAATCGACTGATCGATCATTCGCGAGAGGACGTGCATTTTTCTAATTGTTATAAACATTTAATTAATTAATTCTTATCGTCTTGTGCACCTCACGCCTAAACGCAATGTACGATTTCCTTCAAATTTGGCTGGAAATATCTTTCCGGAACGGACAATCGACTGATCGATCATTCGCGAGAGAACGTTCATTTTCCTAATTGTTATAAATAATTAAAAAATTAATTTGTATCTTTCTTTGCGCCTCACGCCTAAACGCAATGTACGATTTCCTTCAAATTTGACTGGAAATATCTTTCCGTAACGTACAATCGACTGATCGATCATTCGCGAGAGAACGTTCATTTTCCTAATTGTTATAAATAATTAAAAAATTAATTTGTATCTTTCTTTGCGCCTCACGCCTAAACGCAATCTACGATTTCCTTCAAATTTGACTGGAAATATCTTTCCGTAACGTACAATCGACTGATCGATCATTCGCGAGAGGACGTGCATTTTTCTAATTGTTATAAACATTTAATTAATTAATTCTTATCGTCTTGTGCACCTCACGCCTAAACGCAATGTACGATTTTCTTCAAATTTGGCTGGAAATATCTTTCCGGAACGGACAATCGACTGATCGATCATTCGCGAGAGGACGTGCATTTTTCTAATTGTTATAAACATTTAATTAATTAATTCTTATCGTCTTGTGCACCTCACGCCTAAACGCAATGTACGATTTCCTTCAAATTTGACTGGAAATATCTTTCCGTAACGTACAATCGACTGATCGATCATTCGCGAGAGGACGTGCATTTTTCTAATTGTTATAAACATTTAATTAATTAATTCTTATCGTCTTGTGCACCTCACGCCTAAACGCACAGGACGATTTCTTTCAAATTTGGCTGGAAATATCTTTCCAGAACGGACAATCGACTGATCGATCATTCGCGAGAGGACGTGCGTTTTTCTAATTGTTATAAACATTTAATTAATTAATTCTTATCGTCTTGTGCACCTCACGCCTAAACGCACAGGACGATTTCTTTAAAATTTGGCTGGAAATATCTTTCCAGAACGGACAATCGACTGATCGATCATTCGCGAGAGAACGTTCATTTTCCTAATTGTTATAAATAATTAAAAAATTAATTTGTATCTTTCTTTGCGCCTCACGCCTAAACGCAATGTACGATTTCCTTCAAATTTGACTGGAAATATCTTTCCGTAACGTACAATCGACTGATCGATCATTCGCGAGAGAACGTTCATTTTCCTAATTGTTATAAATAATTAAAAAATTAATTTGTATCTTTCTTTGCGCCTCACGCCTAAACGCAATCTACGATTTCCTTCAAATTTGACTGGAAATATCTTTCCGTAACGTACAATCGACTGATCGATCATTCGCGAGAGGACGTGCATTTTTCTAATTGTTATAAACATTTAATTAATTAATTCTTATCGTCTTGTGCACCTCACGCCTAAACGCAATGTACGATTTTCTTCAAATTTGGCTGGAAATATCTTTCCGGAACGGACAATCGACTGATCGATCATTCGCGAGAGGACGTGCATTTTTCTAATTGTTATAAACATTTAATTAATTAATTCTTATCGTCTTGTGCACCTCACGCCTAAACGCAATGTACGATTTCCTTCAAATTTGACTGGAAATATCTTTCCGTAACGTACAATCGACTGATCGATCATTCGCGAGAGGACGTGCATTTTTCTAATTGTTATAAACATTTAATTAATTAATTCTTATCGTCTTGTGCACCTCACGCCTAAACGCACAGGACGATTTCTTTCAAATTTGGCTGGAAATATCTTTCCAGAACGGACAATCGACTGATCGATCATTCGCGAGAGGACGTGCGTTTTTCTAATTGTTATAAACATTTAATTAATTAATTCTTATCGTCTTGTGCACCTCACGCCTAAACGCACAGGACGATTTCTTTAAAATTTGGCTGGAAATATCTTTCCAGAACGGACAATCGACTGATCGATCATTCGCGAGAAGACATGCATTTTTCTATTTGTTATAAATATTTAAATAATTAATTTGTATCTTTCTTTGCACCTCACGCCTAAACGCAATGTACGATTTCCTTCGAATTTGACTGGAAATATCTTTCCGTAACGTACAATCGACTGATCAATCATTCGCGAGAGGACGTGCATTTTTCTAATTGTTATAAACATTTAATTAATTAATTCTTATCGTCTTGTGCACCTCACGCCTAAACGCAATGTACGATTTCCTTCAAATTTGGCTGGAAATATCTTTCCGGAACGGACAATCGACTGATCGATCATTCGCGAGAGAACGTTCATTTTCCTAATTGTTATAAATAATTAAAAAATTAATTTGTATCTTTCTTTGCGCCTCACGCCTAAACGCAATGTACGATTTCTTTCAAATTTGACTGGAAATATCTTTCCGTAACGTACAATCGACTGATCGATCATTCGCGAGAGAACGTTCATTTTCCTAATTGTTATAAATAATTAAAAAATTAATTTGTATCTTTCTTTGCGCCTCTCGCCTAAACGCAATGTACGATTTCCTTCAAATTTGACTGGAAATATCTTTCCGTAACGTACAATCGACTGATCGATCATTCGCGAGAGGACGTGCATTTTTCTAATTGTTATAAACATTTAATTAATTAATTCTTATCGTCTTGTGCACCTCACGCCTAAACGCAATGTACGATTTCCTTCAAATTTGGCTGGAAATATCTTTCCGGAACGGACAATCGACTGATCGATCATTCGCGAGAGGACGTGCATTTTTCTATTTGTTATAAATATTTAAATAATTAATTTGTATCTTTCTTTGCGCCTCACGCCTAAACGCAATGTACGATTTCCTTCAAATTTGACTGGAAATATCTTTCCCTAACGTACAATCGACTGATCGATCATTCGCGAGAGAACGTTCATTTTCCTAATTGTTATAAATAATTAAAAAATTAATTTGTATCTTTCTTTGCGCCTCACGCCTAAACGCAATGTACGATTTTCTTCAAATTTGACTGGAAATATCTTTCCGTAACGTACAATCGACTGATCGATCATTCGCGAGAGAACGTTCATTTTCCTAATTGTTATAAATAATTAAAAAATTAATTTGTATCTTTCTTTGCGCCTCACGCCTAAACGCAATCTACGATTTCCTTCAAATTTGACTGGAAATATCTTTCCGTAACGTACAATCGACTGATCGATCATTCGCGAGAGGACGTGCATTTTTCTAATTGTTATAAACATTTAATTAATTAATTCTTATCGTCTTGTGCACCTCACGCCTAAACGCAATATACGATTTCCTTCAAATTTGGCTGGAAATATCTTTCCGGAACGGACAATCGACTGATCGATCATTCGCGAGAGAACGTTCATTTTCCTAATTGTTATAAATAATTAAAAAATTAATTTGTATCTTTCTTTGCGCCTCACGCCTAAACGCAATGTACGATTTCTTTCAAATTTGACTGGAAATATCTTTCCGTAACGTACAATCGACTGATCGATCATTCGCGAGAGAACGTTCATTTTCCTAATTGTTATAAATAATTAAAAAATTAATTTGTATCTTTCTTTGCGCCTCTCGCCTAAACGCAATGTACGATTTCCTTCAAATTTGACTGGAAATATCTTTCCGTAACGTACAATCGACTGATCGATCATTCGCGAGAGGACGTGCATTTTTCTAATTGTTATAAACATTTAATTAATTAATTCTTATCGTCTTGTGCACCTCACGCCTAAACGCACAGGACGATTTCTTTCAAATTTGGCTGGAAATATCTTTCCAGAACGGACAATCGACTGATCGATCATTCGCGAGAGGACGTGCGTTTTTCTAATTGTTATAAACATTTAATTAATTAATTCTTATCGTCTTGTGCACCTCACGCCTAAACGCACAGGACGATTTCTTTAAAATTTGGCTGGAAATATCTTTCCAGAACGGACAATCGACTGATCGATCATTCGCGAGAAGACGTGCATTTTTCTATTTGTTATAAATATTTAAATAATTAATTTGTATCTTTCTTTGCGCCTCACGCCTAAACGCAATGTACGATTTCCTTCAAATTTGACTGGAAATATCTTTCCGTAACGTACAATCGACTAATCGATCATTCGTGGGAGGACGTGCATTTTTTTTATTGTTATAAATTTTTTAAATTAATTTTTATCATTTTTTGTGCCTCACGCCTAAACGCTAAGCGTGAGGCACAAAAATACGATTTTCTTCAAATTTGGCTGGAAATATCAAATAATCGATTATGTATTGTAATAACTAAACCCAAATTTTTCAGAGTTTGTTAAAAATCTCATAACCAGGGAATTTTTAACGTTTGATTGAATGGTGCCCCCTAGAAACGCCTGTATGACGTTCAGCCCTCTGCCGCTCGGCGTTTGGCTGCTGCTTTTGGCTGCTAGCTTCAGCTACATCTAAATTTTATTTAAAAATTATAGCAAATAATTATTTGATGTTTATATGGTTTTATGATTATTATAATGTTAAAAGTAAATTCTGGAAGAAAATTCTTTCTATGTGAGAACAATAGCAACTTACAGAAATAATTAAATATGAGTCAAATTCAATATATTATAATTTGACGTTTCGAATTTAACAATGTTTATCGCAGCACGACATTGATGACTGAATTGAATTCTTATACGTTTATACAAATATGCTTTAATAAAAAAAAAGTTGGATCATGTGCCAACACGTTAATGAATAATTAAATAACAACGATATCAGATCCAACTGTCGTCAAAATATATTTTGTGAACGCATACGTATACGTGATTATTACGCGTTACGCTGCCTGTTCGTCTGTAATCGCAACGTAGTCTGTATCGATTCAATATATTTCATTTATTTGCAACATATATGATTCTGTATACCGCATGCTACATCAGCAAGTAATTCGTAGGTTTTAAACTCGATAAATAAATGAGGAGCACCTCGTTTTCGGGATGTAATGGATGTGACTTGTTTTGAATTCACACGGAAACTTGACTGCAGTAAATGATGATCCGTGCAGTAGTAACATGTTACACATATGGTCGCAGATTTATGTATACCGGAAGTGTTTATTAATTTCGTTAAAGATGGATAAATATATATATATATATATATATATATATATATATATAGAGAGAGAGAGAGAGAGAGAGAGAGAGAGAGAGAGAGAGAGAGAGAGAGAGAGAGAGAGAGAGAGAGAGGGGAGAAAGGGAGGGAGAGAAAGAGATCAAATTACAATAAGGCACAAGTCTAACATTTGTCGGTAATAAAACAGTTGATCGTTAAACATTTAGGGCCGGTTCCAACTTTTTGATAAACTTACTTATTAGGTAAATATATGTCTGTATTTATTTAAGAAAGAAAAAATGAAGATAGACACGTGGTTACCTAATAGGTAAGTTTACCAAAATGTTGTAATAATTTAAAACTTTTAAATTATTAATTTTTACGCGCTAATATATCAATAATTGTTATTGTAATATCAAGAACCTCGATAAAACAGATATCATGCTTGTCGACGGTCTTCCGATATCTTTTTTTCTTCTTGAGGTCATTGGTATCAATATTTCATAGTGTATTGTAGAGAGAGGATAATATTTTTCATATAGACGTTTATCATATTTTTCTAACGTCAATAAACATATTAATTATTAATTAATCCAATTAACTTAACGTGTAGTTTTTATAAACATGTATTTTTTTATAATTGGATATCTCAACTTCTATAAACGTGTAATGCTTTTAGTTTTCGATGTTTACATTGAGAGAAAAAAATGATTGCAATTATAATAATTTAACTACTAATTCATTTTCAGTGATTTAATTATTTTCAATAATTATATATTTGCTAGTTATACTTACAGTTATAGTTATATTTATGGTTGTTTTAACTACCCAATTTATAGCTTATTATTGCAATGTAAAAGGAGAGGAAATAAATGTTTAAAAATTTAATATTCTAGCTAATACTATAAAAATTGACTCTTAACCATAATTATTTTAACTTGGATTTCATGCAATTATAATTACAAAATATCAAACTTTCTTCTCAGTGTAGGACATATTTTAATAAGAACATTTCTTGATAAATATTTGCATTATATTGAAATTTGCATAATAAAATGATAAATGGATGTTGTACAAAAGATCACGATGAATAATAAAGTCATTTGTATTTTACACGAATCAATGCATGTGTTGTCTGAACGTTTAACCGTGAAGCAAATATTGTCATGATTTACGATAAATCTCATAAATAAAAAGTATTGCAAAGCAATCGTATGAAATGGAATGAGTTTCATTCTATTGAAACGAAAGCGCACGCATGCAAAAACAATGTGGCAAACGACAAAACGGTATCCCTAAAAATACGTTCCCTCATCAGCCCTGTGTCGCCTCAATTAAAATTTGAATTTTGCACAACGCCTCTCTCCTTTCATACCGACGATTGACGTATTGCAATATTAATTTACTGTATCGAAACAACGCATCAAGCACGAGAATGCGATGTGTCGGACATGAACAGCAATCATTTGATGATCTCAATGACTTCTCTGTCCGATCTTCATCACAGCTATTCAGCGAAATGCATTATTGATTATCGATATGAAAAACGAAAAAAGTAACTTTTAAATGGGATAGAAAGGAAGTCAAATAATTCAAGCAACAGCAGTTTAATGATAAAATATAGCATTTTATGAAACTTCTTTTCGAATAATTTTACTGCAGATATTACAAAAAGAAATTCCAATTTCATTTTATGCATATAGCTTAACAAAATTATTTTTAGATCTGTGTTCCTCCCCTCTCCCCCCACACTCACACAGAGAATGAGAGGGGGGGCATACATACATATATAGAGCTAATTTTTTAGATATTTGAGTAAAAGCTTCTTTTTTAATACAGATTTCATAATTCGTTTTTCTGTACATTTTTGTAGTAATTGCGATGTTTGTGATATCGCAAATTGCAGTCCTCTATGCAATAGCATAGAGTAAACGAAAAAAATTGACACGTGACAAATCGAAGGAGTGCCTTTTCGGTAAGAGACAAATATTATGAGCGGTCAATAGTTTCGCGATGGCAGGCGAGAGACTCATATTTTCGGTGAACGTAGAAGATTTAGGTCACGTTGGAAAATTATCGACCGAAGTGAGGTAAAACGGAGAGATGGCAGAGAAGAGAGAATACCGGTGTGTACGCGTGCGTTCACGTGCTTACCGAATCGAAATTAAGTTGGTTTAGTGTAGTGTTAGTTTGACAAAAATATAGGTAAGAACGAAAGAAATGATATTGTGCGCGCTATATTGACGGAATCGTAATTTTTTACCACACGATTAGCCAACGCATATGTTAATAATTATAAGAACTCAAACGAATTAGATTCTAACGAATTGTCTCGTGACTGATTAATGTTCAGAAATGGAAAGTAATACGTTGTAAGTAAAGAGAAGGAGGAAGAAATATTACTTTTAATTTTTAATAATAACGATTTAGTAATGACATCTCAATTTTTCATAATGATAACGAATTACTTGTCAAAAGTTGACCATTTCATCCCTAGTTTCACTATTACTGTTATGAAATACTGTAAATCAAATCGTTATTACAAAAAGTAACGATAAGTAAGCGTTACTTTTTATAATTTTATTAATGTTAATTCGTTACTTTTCATCTTTATGAATGATGTATTTGTTCGTTACGATGACATGTATTGTTACAATGACTTTAAAATTATTCTTTATATTTATTCTTTATTTGCAAAAATATATATCTCTCTGTTGGTATATAACCAAATAAATTCTGTAGTAAAAGAATAATTTATAGAAAAACAGATTCTATTTATATTTTATTTACTTTCGAAAATTAAATTCTATTTAATTTGATAGAATATTGATAGAGAAATTTTTGTTTTCAAAACGACTTTATTTTTGAAACATAAAAATATTGAAATAAGATTATATAGCGCAATAAACACAATTTGCTTAAATAAAGATATATCCAGTTATAGTTATAGTATTAGCAAGAAAAATAGAAATTCTCATTATAATATTTTTTATGAGTTAAGAGAAAAAAATATCGAATAGGAAAAAAATATTTTTAACTCAAGAAATTAAAAATTTTTAACTATTTAATTATTTAAATAAAATCACATTGTCATTCTCTCTTTAGATAACTATTGTAATCTATTGAAATAAAATTATAATATTGCTGCAAAATTATAATATTGATAAATTTAAAATTATCAAATTCATTAAAGATTTATGTTATTACTTATACATGAAACAATGCGTAAAATATAATATGTTGGTTTTTTAATTTATTGAATTTTATTTCTATGAAAACAACAAGAAGGGAAAATAAATATTTTAAATTTATTATAATTATTATATATATAGAATCTTCCTTTTTAATAGTAATTATAAAAACAAATGTGCACAGTATGTGTAATTAATGATATTTATATTTCTAAATGATGATTAGTAATATATTTCGTTAATCATGCCTTTAATCATTGTCGCGCAACCTGTTATGTCTTCACTTCCGTGTCGACATTTTTTGCATAGATCCACATAGTCTAGTGTCAACGTCACTGATGAAATAAAAGACACAGGCGCGACGCAACGATAGTGAAACACAGATGGTTCATGACCAAAATTAATTCTAATGATTCATTCAATCTCGTTACGACAAAGCAGTGGCTGCGCCTAATCGATTAGTGATTGGAATAATGGTTAGCAGTTGGACTAATTCGCATAGTCAATCGCGCGATCGGTAATTCGACTTGTTTGATTGTATCTGTATTGTATCTTCTTAATGCCATGGCATATATTCAATTCAGATACGTAACAGTTTCATTTATTAACTTTAAAAGTATTAAAATTTATGCCTTTATTTCAATGAGCTTTGAAATTGAAGTCGTTGTTAGAAATAGCAGTGGATTTTAAGAAAATTAAATTAATTAAACATCACAAAAATAACTTTTTGACATAATTAATTTAACCGCGTACGATGTTCAAAGAATAATGCCGTATAAATTATATGACAAATTTCTCCATGATATGGTAGCTCCTCATTTAAATGAAAATTAAAACTGAGAAATTATACTAAATTATCACGTAGATTTTTTAGATAAAGAAATAAATAAATCTAACGTTACTTTTTCATACTCTTGAATCGATATCGCGCTAAAACTTGTCTAGAAATAAATCTATTCAATTTTCACGTAATTCCGATATTGGCATTTATACACGATAAATGTTGTAATAATATTCCATGCGCGCTCGCGTTGAGAGCCTTCGGCAAAATCGTAACTTTAATGAGATTGCGTGTACCAGTTACGAAGGTTCATATTAAAACAATAATATTCAGAGATATTCATCATGGCAAAGGTTAAGCGTCGTTAGCGCATTCGACTTTTAATATCGAATATAATGGGAGAGTACTAAATGGTATATTTGTTCGATTTCTGAATTTTCCGCGAGAGGAAAGGCAAACCGCACGCGTGGAGGCCGGTGGCGTGCGAATTTCCGATAAAGCGTATAACACTTAGAGCGCGAGATAACGTCGCGAGACGAGAGAGGAACAGCTAGGTTTTTTATCGTCAGGCCGCGGCGCTGCGCTTTATTGTCGTTGCACTCGGAGAGAGTGCAACCTAGCTCTCGTATGGCTGATTAATCACCGCACCAAAAAAGCGTGTTGTACCGCGCGCCTCGCGTTGGCGTGTGATGATGCGCGTGACAAACAAGCGCGCTTTACATAATATATTTTCATTCCGCGGCTTTTTAGTTTTCGTCCCGGAAACAACTCTCTTCCTGAGTACTTGAAGAGCTTATTTAATAGCCGCGTGTATATACGCGTGTATATATTTGCCGGTTACGCGCGTAATTACGTCGCGTTAGCGCAACGGGAGTGCGCGCAGGCCATGTTTGAGTAAACGCATTAATCCGCGCCGTCGAGTCCCCATTTTGATTATTTCCAAATGAACGGTGGGCGAATAATTACTTCCAACGTTGGCAGTTTACCTATTGGGGAGCAAACAACTATTCCTAATCAGGGCGTAAATGTTGCCGGCTGGAATGGCGGTGACGTAGCTTTCGATTACGACTCAAGTGGACGTTATTGCAATATTAAATCCGCGCGGTGTCGTCGGGTTCATATTACTTTTTAACGAATAAAAGAGTACCCACGCGCACGGCGCGCGATGCGGCGCGGCGGAGCTTTGATATTTCGCGAATTTATTTCTCTCGACTGTGCAGTTACCCGGTGAAAAATAACCGTTTCGAAGAAGAACGGGAGAGAAAAGGAGAGAGAAAGAGTCGCTTCTGCTTTAGTTCCAAAGTTCTGACAATGATATTCGCGAAGGAAAAAGAAAATCTCCCTGAGATGCATCAGCGGCAGTAGCAAGTGCGAATTGATAATATAAAATTTGTAATCTTGTACATGGAAATAAGAACGGTCTTGGTTTGAGAATATCTTTATTTTCAAAATATTGAATATTGATGATGAAATGATAGATTATACAGACGTTAAACAGACATAATTTGCTTAAGAAGAAAAATTTTGTCTAATCTTATCAAGATAAAAATATATATATTCTCATTATTTAATAATAATTTTTATAACTTGAGAGGAAGAAATATTGAATAGAAGAAAACAATATAATAGCTTTAAGTCGACAATTGGAATTTTTTAATATTACATTGATATTTTTGTAATAGGATATTATTATGTTACCATAATTATTATCAAAACAATTATATTGTACTTTTTAGATAGAATGTTATAATGACTGTTATATTGAAATATAAAGTAACATCAAATTCTTTAAAAAAGATGAAGTAAAATATACGAGCAAGATTATCATATTATTTATAAATAGAAAGTAAACAGTAACAGCAAATTAAAATTAATATATTTTCTCTAATAATCATTATTTTACGTATAAACAAGAATCAAGAATATAATTTTTCGTTTGTCTTTGTTGTATATAATTTCTCAAACTCTATCTTATTGTGAGGTGCTTTTATTCGCTCGCGCGAAAGGACATGTTGAGCAAGGCACATACTATTCTATTCAACCACGATACTCTGGGAAATTGATAGGTGTGGCTCCGCTCTAGCTTTATTACATTCTGATATAAACTCATGAAACGCGATATCGACAAAAATGGAGGTAGAAATGCTCGCCAATATTACCTCTAAAAAAAGATCGTATATGCATATAAACAAGAGTGCAAACTGTGGCTTGCGATAAGGGATGAGAAATCAAATTATAAGCAGATAACGATGCGCGGGGAAGAGGAGGGGGAGGGGGGATCGTTGATTCACGCATTACGCATTGGCCGGTGGAGGATTTTACCGCAGGCAAACGCAAAATTATTTTTGGCGTTTATCTGCCATCGGCAGAAGCAGCTGGATATCTATCCAATTAATTTTTACGCGGCACACGTTGTGTGCCGCGCGCGACCCTCTTTGCGAAGATGCTTCTAATGAATCCGATTGTGTGAGCTTTAAAAAAAAATGTCCCTCCCCGCGCGCGATCAATCGCGCCGCAGCGCCGATTACATTTTCGGTAAATGACACGCTCGTGGAGGTCGGGGGATCGCGAAGTGTACGACAAAGGGGACGGATCGGTTCGGCTGTGCTCGTAAAAGCGATTTACCGTCCGTTCTGTCCCTGTGTTTGACATATGCATACAGATGCGCGTCATCGGCCACGGTGCGCGGCGCTCAAAAGTGTATACGCGCGATATGCCGATCGAACTGGCCGTGTTACGCGTGCATACACGGTTACGTCGCGGCCAGAAACCCGTTTTGCACGCTTAATAAAACAAGTAATAATAGTCTCGGCACATCCAATATTTGTTCGTCCGTGCAGACGGGCATAAAATTGCGAGACGCCGTAAAAAAAAGATCACTTGCATTTGTGTGTTTACGCAATATTATTGATAGATAGTTGTTTATTCGCCGTTAAATATCACGTAATATTTTTTTGTCCGTTTTGTATAATGCATGTTTACCGCTTTAGCATATCGAATATTCTTGTGCATGGTGCGCGCCGATTTGTGTTGTGCAAATTACAGCTTAACGAGAAAAACATTGATAATGCGACAGTACGTGAAATAAATAATAAATAATAAAAGACGATCGCGCGTAAAATGCATTATTTTGCAATAAATCTATCAGGAGATTTCTTCGCTTTCTTAATTATGATTATCTCTTAATTATGCTAATAAATCCTAGTTTTTAATATCTCTCGTCAATTGTGTATACATATTACTTAATAAATAAAATGTGTTTCAATTCTGCACAACAAACATGACAAATTCATAGTCTATAAGTAAATTACACGATACACACTGCGTGATAACGACAATCGCTAATAAGTCGCTCCGCGGACGATTTAAATCTCTCAATACTCGCAGAAACGTAGATCGCGATATGATCGCATCGCGAAATGTTGTTGCGCGAAAGCGCTTAGAGATAAACTCGATAAACAGGTTTGCGGACGGCTATGCAGATCGTTAAGGAGCCATTGAAATGTATATCGCATTGTTATCCGTCACGCCGAGTATTACCAACGGCCGTTCGCCCACACCTGTGGAACTTCATTTTTAACTCGATGGAGACGCGCGCTCACGGGAAAATCTGCGCGCTTCGCAGAACAGATAGTTGAATAAACTGTTAATTACGTCCCGCTGACGTGGCATATGACGCCTTTCCAGACTTAACATTTTAAAAGATCATCTTTTAATTACTGTTATTTTAAACAGGCTCCAACTAATTATTGGAAAGCGCAGCCAAAATATTTATTTATATAATATAATGTTATTCTATTAATTATAATTATAATATATAATAATTATATTATAATATTCCATAATATAATAATTATAATATTATAATGTTATTGTAATATTTAGCCGTTTTGAATAAATAAACAGGTATATTAATTATAACAACATAATTACATATTAAATTCGATAAATAATTAATTTTCCTTTTTATAATTATATATATTTTTATATTATACTATCTCTACATTTCTCACGCGATATATATATATATATATATATACACCCTTATCAAATATTGTTTATTTTATTATAAATATAACTCTGATATTAATATCTCAAGCCTTGGTGTAAATCGATTATTATATTTAACTAAAGAAAACGGTGCTAAATCCAATAATGTAATTTCTAGCATCAACAGCAAATTAGTGATTCTCGGATATTATATTACCTTTTATTGAATTTAAACGAAAATTGAATTAATCTAAGATTTGAAAGTTAATTTGGGATTTTGGTTGTCATGATGAAATTTTATGCCTGTGACATCTCTCTATATGTTTTAATAAAATTTTAGAATGTGCTACCAAGAGCTACCTAGCTCGTGTATGCGTCGATCTCTACCCCAGCAATAATTATTTTGCATTGTATGCATAATAAGCAATAGCAGCACAACAGTCCCGCCATCGCGCAATTTGAACTACCGACGCACACGTGGCACACGTGTGTGCTTGTGCCCGCGCACAACGGACGCGGTTACACTCGAGAGCATGATTCATATGCCAATTATCCTGCACACACTTAAACGGGTTTCGATGCACGCGCGCACGCACGGATTGCAGCGGTTTATCTCTTTTCGATTATCTACATATCTCTCTTCCCTCGCACCCCTTCTTTCTTCAATAACATTGTCATTATCTGTTATTCTTTTTTAATTTAACTAAAATTAGAAAATTTAACGATAATTGAAGAAATTGATCTGCACGACAGGTATTCGCGATTTAATATAAAATCCACTTTATTGATTTTGTTTCTTTTAACATTTTGTTTAATAGAATTTTTAAAAATGGAATCTTTAATACTTCCACTTAATAAAATTTCTTAAAAATGAAGTAAATTAAGTGAACCTTCTTCAGCCCAGATATCTTACATAGAATATTTCATCGATATTTTCTTCTATTTCCCGTATTACCTTTTTATATTTATAGATCCAAACTTGATTAAATATCAATAAATGGGAAGATTAAGATAATAAGATGTTTCTAAGAAAGAGAGATATATCTCAGAAAAGAACAGATAGATATACTCCAATTTATTTATCGGAGTTGTGTCGTCTGACGCAGCGTGACTCATACACAACGATGACGAGAATTTCACGAAAAGCGACTGACACAAATAGCTACATAAATGTGATTGTGCGCGTCAAAATATTGGACTCTTCACCGTCGATATGGCATTTATTTTAAAACGCTACAGAGATCCGAGAAAATTCCGCCGAGAAATATTGCTGCCGAGATATCTGGTGATTTTGCTATTACGCTAGCTATTGCGGATTTTATGGATAATGCATGAGCGTGCGCGAGATCAAAGTTCGCGTCCTCACGTGTATTTATTATATGTTCGCAGTTTTTCTTGGACTCATATTTAATCATTTAATACATGTATTTCGCTTTAAACATTATTATTAATACTACAAAACTACATTGTTATATCTTCCGAAGGATAAATAAAACAAAGAGAAAAAAAGAGATAAATTTTACGTAGTTCTAAAGAGTTTATATTCTTCGCTTATATATTGATTCGCTTCAGAAAGGACACCTGCAGAATTTAAAAAGAATTTACAGAGTATTTTGCTGCAGCTGCCATGACGGAATTTAAATACCAAGCGTCTAAAGGACCCCGCCAAGACACGAAGACAGTCTGAAGAGTGATCAGCTAAGCTTTATAAGAATAAAGATTTAAAAAAGTAATTTGTAATCCTCTCCCATAAGAAAAGTTTACAGGCGCGCAATTGAAGAGTCTGAAAAGTAATCTGAAACCTTACATCGCAGATATCTCGACGTCGAGATAACTTTTAATTAATTGATCATGCGGGGTCATGGTCATTCGCTTGTACATCGAGCAAAAAATATGCTGAGTGAGAAAAAAGTTATGAATATATAATATCTTTTCTTATGTGAAAAATGATAATTTCAACAAAATATTACTATATTTTTATTTCAATATTATAATAATTATCTAAAAGGAGCAATATACATATATTTGTTTTGTAATAATAATAATAATAAGTTTTTGGTTGAAAAACGTTGCTATCTTTTATTCAAAATATTTTTCCTCTCAACTCAATAAAAATTATTGAATAATAAAAATATATCTTTTTTCTCGATAAAAGTGTATAAAATTCTTCATGTAATGCAAATTATATTTATTAACGCTTTGTAATTTCATTTCAATATTTAATATTTTGAAAATAAAAATATGCTTAAAACAAGAATGTTCTTTTTATGTGTAGCGACTATGACATAGTAAAAGAAATGTAATACCGTGAGTAATGACTTGATACGACTAATTGTGCTACACGAGCTGACCGCGAGTAAAAGTTAAATGATGAGCAAAATTCGGGATTTATTCGCGACGCGGCCGCACGCTTTGTCACGCATGACGCGATAAATCGCAGCCGTCGTTCGTGCGACTATCATCCTCGAATATCGGACGTATGACGCCGGAAAATAAATCTAAACGGATCCGATTTTTTCTCCACGGTATCCAACGTTTATTTCGGAAATTTTACGAAATTCCACGGATTTGCTATGTTACTTTATCCGTCGGAAGAAGGCGGCCGTCTGTTCATTCGGGAGCAATTACGGAATTTTCGCATAATCGAAACTCTCGGAAGGGCTGTTGCTCCATTATTTCCGATAAATTACGGGGCATCGCGGCGATTGACGGCCGTAGATTTATCACAACGATAACTTTCGCGATAGTCATCACGTGGAAGGACGAAATTAACCGGATGCTTCGTAGCATTCCAAGAACACTTGCGAGTTGCAGATAAATATAGAAATTGCATGCTTCTTACAACGTTTTTCGGTTTTTCAATGCTACAAAATTTTTAATGTAAGTCTGAAAATGCAAAGAGTCGTGTAAAAACGGAAGAAATGAAAAGTATAGAAAGGCAGTTGAAATATATCCTTTTATGGACATAAATAATGAAAAGATAATTCACACGGCACACATTAAAAGAAAACGAGTGAATCGTTCGTTCTATCGAAACCACATAAAAATTGCCTTTATCTCCGACGATGAATAATCTTTCAAGGCCACTTTTTCAATCTGTAATACATCGGTTTACCATCTGTTTCCTCAGTTTAATGCCCTCTAAATCCTGCACACTTGTGTTTCATATTCTGTGCATCACCATCTCTACACTGTGAAGAGGTATAACATCGGCGAAATAATTAATTCTAGGTCTATATAAAGTATAAGCTATGAATA
Source organism: Monomorium pharaonis (assembly GCF_013373865.1). Taxonomy (NCBI): domain Eukaryota; kingdom Metazoa; phylum Arthropoda; class Insecta; order Hymenoptera; family Formicidae; genus Monomorium; species Monomorium pharaonis. The sequence continues at coordinate 25,933,524 of NC_050467.1, forward strand.
AAGTATAATCGGAAAATTATACATACTCAAATACACTCGGAATTAGTAGTGTTGTTTTTAACACCTGATTTGAAATATTTCACTGAAAGTGAAACGAGTATATTATAGGCTCATGTATGTAATTAAACCGTCCAATTAAAAGCCACGCAGCCGCTAATCACCGTTTCGTTTTAATGGACGTTCTTGCCATATAAAGCCGCTTAGAAATACAGAATCGAGTCGCACGCGCGATCGACTCGCATTTTTACCGCTCACATGAGAAATTCATCGAGCATTAAGTGGAGTTTCGCGGAACGCCCCGTAGGAAAGTAAAATGCTCCATTGTTTTACGCAAAATCGCCTCGTAAACGGAACACAACGCAAATTTCCCGCCTATTTGTCCGTACTAATGGTAATTTGCGTTCATGCTTTCACTCTAGTTGATACAACTCTTGTTCGATTTCGTAAGTCGTACAATTAAGAAGATCATGGTAAATGTAGTGTTGTGTATGTGTGTTTGTGAGTGAATATATAATAACTGTATGTACGCGATATAATAATTAATAAATTTTATGAACTTTGAGAAAAAATGACATATAAAAAATGACTCGTACTCTACGTAGAAAGAAAAGAACGTTCTTGTTTTCTAAGAATATCTTGGAAAATTTTTGAAAATATGTTTCTTTAATGTTGAAATATTCACTGAAATATTCACACAACTTGAAAAAATTTTGTACGTGTGTATAGTTTTATCAAGAAAAATATTTATTGAAGAGAAATGAGTCGAACGTCTGCGTTCTAAATGTATATACATGCGTTATAGAATTTGAGTAACAGCCTTGTTAATTTATTTAACTATTTAAGTCATATATTCTCATACATAAATCCGCGACTGTGCCGGCTGTGCTTGGCATTTTTATTCATTGATTGAATTTAATTCGTAGCCTATGATGTTATACTAATGTAAAAAATGTTTACATTACATTGTTCATTATATTAAAAACGGGTGGAATTAGGACAGTCTATATATATTCATGTTTATTTAATAATAATTTTCATGAATCGAGAGAAAAAATATTCGATAGAAAATAATAATTTTTTAAACCAAGAATTAAAATTTTTTAATATTATTAATAAAAGCAATCATATTATGCAGAAAAGAACCGTTAATATCAAATTAAAATTAATATATTCTATTTAACAATTATTGTTTCATATAAAAGCAAGAAAATAATATTTTCTTTCTGTGGGATATGAAACAATAATTGAATAGAAGAGATTAGTTTTACTTTGATAATAATGTTCTTTTCTGATATAATAATTAATAAATTTTATGAACTTTTTTTTAGGAATAATCCTTTCAAGACTGATTTGTTGATAAATACCGTAATGTTGGTGTGCTCGATGAAATTCAAATAGAAACGTTTATTCCGAGATAAACGACTCACGGTTGCTTTTATTGGCTCTCCGCAGAGAAATCTATCGCTATCTGGAAATACATCCTGAGTAGTTAATCGCTCGTAATCCACTTTGGCGTGATCTATGCCGCTCAGTCGTCGGTAGGTAATGCTGCTGTTTAGAACGCTGTCGTGCCGACCATCGCACGGCCGGCAAGCTCGGCTGGCTACAGTTTCGCCGCTATCGATTCGCGCTGGCTTTACTCAATAACACACTATTCGGGAGCTTTGTATGTATTTGATAAGCCAAATTGCTTGAATCTTTTCAATTTGTTACTTTATTTTATTTCTGCGTGTGCATATTAAATAATAAATATGTCAAATACCTCCAATTCAACAAACGTGTAGACACAATTAAATTAGATAGATAATTAAATGTGCGTTGATTGTTACGCGGGATATGGCAAAATCGATAGATTCCGACCTCATTTTGCTATCCCTTGGAATACAGCCTGAGGAAACTAAATGTTGCCATTTGAAATCTTGAATATCGTGTGGCTTGAAAACCACTGGGATACGCAGACAGTGCCGCGCGTAACATACACGCGCACACGCACACGCACACGTACACGTAGTACAAATTTACGGAGGAAGCCGCACGATCTTGACGCACGTTCTTAAGCTTCTAATTAAAAGCCACGATGCCTGGCTTTAATTTGGCGTGCTTTCATTCACGGTTTCTCGCGATAAGTAAACCGGAACATAGTTCGCGCACTCGCGCTAGCATCTCGAAAACTAATCTCACCTAACAATTTCATGATTCATGTTAACGAGAATTTCATTTCTTGCGTTTCATTGTCTTCTATCCATCGTGCCGAAAATAAATAATACCGTAACCACGATCGTTTTTTTTTTCAAACTCGCGCAAAAATGTGCAGAACTTGTACATGTATTTGTAATTCTATGTAGAAGAAAGAAATTTATTAAAATTGCGATTTTAGCCATTTACCTTCCGGTGACTTTGATAAACGTACTTTATTAAAGATTTAAAGCGTGCGCCTCTTTTTTAAGTAATTACGATTTAACTTGGAAGGATTAAGGAGATTCTCAACGACTCATTACTCTTGCTTTTGTAATAGCACGCTGATCGTGATCGATTCGAAACATCTTTCATTCGCGATGACACATCGGGCGTCTTTTGCTGATTAATTATGTGGAGACGTTTCCGTGGCTTTTGTTCCGTCGGAGTGATTTATCGCTCGGTGTTAAATGATGAGCGGGGTCATGCTAAATATCGGAGGTTTCATCGGCCGCGTATTTTAAACTAAACAACATTGCGAGTGACATTAAACACCGTCCAGATCGATACTTGCATCGAGGCCTCCACGCTCGTGTTGTATAATGAAATAAATCCGAGAATAGCAAATGGCTGCTGTGTATACAAAAGCTACATATTATATAATTAAGATTTATATAATTAAGATACTCTTGTGTTGAGAGATTAATTATTAGAGCTGTTGTTTATTTCACATATATCTTCTCAGCGTTTGTCATTATTTATGGACTTATATAAAAGGGTTCATATACATGTATATGCTGAAAAAAGTATATTTTTCGAAATATATCTTCAAAATAATTATATTCTGTATTTTGCAAGTATTTTCGAGCGAATAAAAAATGAAAGATCAAGGGATGAAAAGCTCTAAAAGCTTCTTCATAAAACAGCACATTTTTCAGCGTGACTAATTTTATTCTGCGAAAATCGCTTTGCAAATGTTGTACCCCATGTTATTACACATGTTTCTACATGGTTGAGAAAATCTGAGCACAAAAGAGACACACGTGTATGTTCCGCATTTCGCCAATTTATTTTCGTCATAATGACAGCTTGAAGATGCATTGGTTCGATCTACTTTCAGCGATAGACACCCGGTAGATTGAATACATCACACACTATCAGACGTAACACACTCGAGTGCAGCGCGGACTGCGGTTAGGGGGAAGTGCTATCGGTGTGGGAGACCCTAGGAGACGAACGGGAAAGCATGCGGGGCATCTGTTTTGTATGTGCAACGTGAATTTGAACACGTGTTTTATTTAAATATTTGTACCTGAAACTCTTATACCACCACTACCACTCGTCGCCAATTTACACAAACGGAATCCTACGTGTGTGTATTATCGCACGGATCTGTCTCTAGTAGCAATGACGCCTATAAAAACTGACACGACCTGAATTTTATCCGAGAATGATGACAAGTATACAATCGCCTTCGTGGAAAACGAGTCACCAATTGTACCGATCCTCTACGTCGCGTCGCGTGGCTTTTCATTTCGTTTCGTTTTGTTTTGTGCGGGAATCTGATGTCACTCTCGGCTAACAACCAGGAGAAGTCGTCAGAGAAATTAAATGTAACACTTACTTTTCGAGATCTACAAATACGCGGTATACGTGTACGGTATTGTCAACTTAGATTTGCGAGTCAATTTGAATTAAAATTTTAAATTAAAATTTATCTATTGGTCTCTACGTGCTTTATTTCGCATTTTGTCTTGTCATGATTTTGACAAACAATAGAGAAGAGAAATTACGTTCTCTTTGCAACAGAATACACATAAGAGTTAATAAATAACAGAAAAATAACAGTAAATTCAATTGTTAAAAAAATTTCAGTTGTTTCCAAATGGTTTGCGAAGTAAAATAATTATTTCAAAGATTCATTTTTTTTCATTCATTGTTTTTAAATAGGCACACTGATTGATTTATAATTTTTCTGATGTAAACGATAATATAAGTTTTATAGATTTAGTAATTAAAAAAAGAATGCCTAACTAATAATAGATATTGAAGGAATTTGTGTGTCTGTCTCTCTTAATTTTAAATCCCCTAATTTCAATTTTGATAAGAAATGACTTATGTTATTTTTTAAATGACCAATTTAAATATTTAGGTATAATGTGTATACGTGCCTAATATGTAATCAATTTGATACATATATACTATATTGTACATATATATATACCATAGATATATGTATATAAAATTATATATATTACATATATAAATTTTTAATACTTTAAATAAAAAAGAATTTTAAATTATGCAGTCCTATGATATATTATAAAAAATCACTGCATTTTTGTAGTTGGATGTAACATTGTTTCCTTTGTCACGAAAATTAATTCCGCGTCTGCGATGCATCTGATATCATCGCCATGACTGGTATATAAGAGAGTTGAATTGGAACTACGCCAGCTGCTGGCAGGTCCCGGATTTGTTCCGTCGAATAAAATAGGTATGAATGAGCGATGAATTTAAAGAGTGGATGGCGCGCAGAAATCGTCGACTCTGTGGCGAAAAAAACAAGATTTTTTTACGAGCGTCCGTCGTTGTTGCTGCTGTTGCCTCGTTTCGTTAGCCTTGAATGGAAGTCGTCCAACGTGACTAACGCAAAACCATTGTGCGCGAATTTTCGATCCGTTGTGTAAAAGTTTACTCGTTTACGTGTCGTTGAACACGAAGATATTGAACCGAAATCGTTACTTTGTATCAAACTATATTTGAATGTTGTAAAATAATTTTTTTACTGTTATAAATTTTTTTCTTAGATCAATTTTATTCTTTCTTTTGTATCTTTGCACATATATATTTGCAAGAGATATTTTACTTAAAATTATTGTACTTTTAACGAAAGAAAAAGATAATAAATTAATTCAAGTGCACATAAATAATTTCCACACAAATTGCTGTCTCGGCTTCCCATGTTTTTTATTTTTATCGATTTATTTCGACGACAATGACAACTATCTTGAAATAATAGACATTATAGGCTTTCTCTTTTCCTTTTCCTTACATGTGTTAATGCGACCCATATGCCTGTTTAAACACGCTTGGATGGATAAAAGGAGAGAGAGAGAGAGAGAGAGAGAGAGAAAGAGAGAGAGAGAGAGAGAACTTTTGTCCTTAAAAGTTATAAATTGAACACAAAACTTGTGCGGATATATTTCGATTTTTTATTTATTTTTACACATTACACGATTATTATATAAAAGAATTTTTATAACTGTTTATTATAGAAAATTCTTTGTTATTTTATAATAATATTATTGTACATCTTATATAAGTAAAACATTTAATTCATTATTCGTGATGCTCAAACTGAATAATTAATACCTGTCGCTTTGTGACGATGCATTGATGTAATTAATAAACGCAACGGACCGTGGAGTTGTTTATCGTGCAATATTATTTGGCTTCCGATACGAGAAAATATCGTATGCACAAAATTTTCATCGCATAATAACGCTTTATTTTCCACAAAAACAAACTACCTATAGATCTAAAATTACTGTGCAATATTTAATAACTACGGCGCTGGTTTGGAACAAAATTGTCGTTATTAAAATTCACTAACTTTGAAAAGAAACACTTTGAAAATTATATGGAATAAAAATATATAAATATCTTATGTGGAAAATAATAATTTATTAATAATTACTAAATGAATTTAACCTGTGATATTTGCGGTAATACAAATATATATTTGTATATAATATATATTTTATTTTACAAATATTTAAAATTAAAAAAATAATAAGTTTCATATTATAACAAATACAAATGATTTTAATACAATGAGATTAAAATCATTCGTTCATGCAACACGCTTTTTCTCATTTGCAATTTTGTTATTTTGTCCATCTTGAACGTGAGTGAGAGAGAGAAAGAAAAGGGGAAGGAGAAATAAATTTTCACTCAAAACGCCTCAAGCTTAATTGTATGTATTTTGGTACGTGCACATTCGCATTCCGCGCGAAGAAACGAAATCGCGAGATATTATTGCGGTATGCTGCTTTGTATCATCCTGATATTAAATTTCCATCGTAAACCAAAACGTTTGCGTAGAATATCGGCGGCGATATTCCATATCCCGAGATATTCTACACTTGCATAAACATACCGTCGAATGTTATTACGCGTCACGTTCGCCCCGTTGCGCTCCCCCCCCCCTCTCTCTTTCTCTCTTTCTCTCTCTCTTCCCCTCCCGCTATCGTCCGTTATTATCTGCGCGCGATAAAAGCTTTTAGTTGTCCTGCATTGACCCAAATAATCAACAGATACAAATTAGTTTATTCATAGTGACTGATAATGCCAAGTGAATATCCCCGCCCTTTCTCCGCGTCCCATACACGTCTCTTGATTTCAGATTATCGAATTCTTTAAGGAAAGTTTTACATTATATAATAATTATTAAATCAAATAAATATAATTTTTATTTGATTTAATTTGTATTTGAATATTTAATTTGATATTAATTTTTCCAGTGATTTTTGTTGCCGTTATTGAAATTTGTCCATGTATGCATTATCTATGCATACCAATTAAATGAACATATTTTACGTAACTCCTCTTTTCTTCTGCATGCTCCCTCAGCCCTTGATCTACTCCGGTCTTTCATACCTTGGTATCGCCTTCTCGCCACCACCGCGCCGTTTCCTCGGCATCGGCGGCATCCAACTCGTCGGAGGACAATATTTTATCGGTTCTTCTAACATGTTACTATAGCAACCCTCTTGGCGACTACCGAGTTCCCAAAAGCTCGAACTCTCTGGCTCCTTTTTCACTTGCGAAATTCATATTCCGACCGATTTCTTACGGCCATTATGCGACTATTTGTCTCTATCATTGATATTCGTCGACAAAATTTGTACGAAATACTGGAAACCGAAAGTGCTTTCGAAGCACGGGCCTGATCTTAAAAGAATCATAGATAATCCCGAAATTTTGTCGAATCTCGTACACGCTAAACCGCGCGCGCGGCCGATACATATTTATCAGAAAAACTACTACTTGTCATGAAGATTTTCACTTAATTTTTTCGATTTCCCTGCTGCGACATTCCTTTTAATGTTTTTAACATATACAGCGAGAAAAGGCAAATTAAAAAAAAAACATACGGAATTTTTGCATTATTCTATATAAAAACTCGGAATAAATTGTATATTCTGTCTGATACAGAATCTCATTTGCTTTGATATATTTTGTTATGTTTTGCTTGGTAAAACGACATCACAAACACATTAATAAATGCAAAAATCAAATTTAAATTATTGTTGTTCGTTTGGGAACGGGTTTGCCCGCTCATTTTTATTAATCACAATTTATTTCTGTTAAAAAAAAAACCGCTCGCATTCACCGGGCGTGCAAACGAATGAATGCAACGCGCCATATTTTATTTATGCCGAGAAACAATACGTAAACAGAAGGAAAGAGATCGAGCGGGAAGATGGATGAAGAGTTCCCGTTCGACACATCGATTTGACATATGTTTGTATAACCGTATTAAACTTTCAACAGTCGCTGGTTTGCATATGCACGGTCAAATGGTAAATTATTCACAAGTTATAAATTTGTTGTTGATAAATTTCATATTAATATGTATATCAGCGAGAGAGAATCGAGTGCATAAATTATTTATGCGCGTTACGCGCGTTATGTGACCATTAATGTCCGTTGCGATTGGCCGCATATAATAAACGCATTATTCGCGATCAACGTTATATTAATACGTATGCGTGTACGATTTCATTTGGTCGGTTTCCCTGCGCCGCTACGCTTGAATCGGCGACGGTTTAAATTTTTCGGAGGAACGCGTCAAGACAATAATAACTCTGTATCCTCGCGAATCTGTCGAAATAGAGTTGCTATGTTGAAGGATTTTCCACCAAATTCGGGTTTTGTTATCATCAGATTTAAAGAAATTTTTAAGAGGGAAAATATGAAAATCTTTATTGTGAAATAATTTAAATTGCGAACATTTAAAATGCCTGTAAAGCACGCTCGATCGTATCGTAGCATTTTATTTCGAGGAACGATCAGCTCTCTTGAAATAATTACAGGGATTTTAAAGGTAACATATATATCTCTCTGTCGTAAAAATACCGCCGGAGATTGCCATATCTTTCCAAAAATTTTCTTGTAACAATAACGAAATCTAAATTTGAGAAAAATTTCTTAATTTAATAACTCTGTGACTCGAAATCACAGTTGATCAGCGTGTCGTGTCCACCTCCACTCGTCAACTCTTCCATCCATCCGAATCCGCGCTTCTGTGACCTGGTCTCTCACGCAGTCTGCACACAAGTGTCTGCAGCCATAATGCCCTCTGGCTCTCCATTCGACATTATTTTGTACAGGTCAAATCAAGTTAAACCGAAGTTCGTGCTGTTGTAATGAGGAACATTCCGCTAATGTGCTGGCGCCACTAATGACACAGCCGACGGACAAATTTTCCGCCTTCTTGTACGTATGTACGATGTAATTGAATTCCGTATAATGAGCGTTATTATGCGTTTGACGTTGAACCGAAGAATTTGTGTTTTATCTGATAACGCGAATTAACAAACGTAGATATCGGTTAAAAATCTGGGAGACGTGCAAGGAGCTTCTTTTAAATATCATGGAAGAAGAATAATGCTGTGTTAAGTCAAAAGCAGTCTAATTAAAAATAATCTTCTCTAATTAAAAGTAATGTAGGTATATAAAATATTTTCAAACTAATGAAAAAATTACAAATTTTTTTCTGTATTGTATTTGAAAGTAATATAAAAAATTTGACAGCAATTTTACATCTGGATCAAAAATTATTTCAATAGGAAGTAGAAATGTGCTCTAAGAAATTCAATTTTAAAAATAATGATAAAAATCTGAATTTTTTAATACATATATATAATATATATATTTTTTTAAAGTATATTCAATACTAATTTATATAAAGTTTTGTAACAGTTATAAATAACAGTAATAATAGTAATTAATTCAAAAACTATTAATAATAGACATACAACATTTTATTCGAACAAAAGATGATGTGTTTGTTTTATTAATATTATTATTTAATTAACAAGATTATTTCCAATTAGAAGATGCTGTTGACTAATACTGTTAATACAACGTCACTTTCTCTTGTGTAGCAATTATTTTTTTCTCACATTTCCTATATTTTCAATTGAATTTTTTCTTTCTGATAATTAATGGGATATTCTTGATCCTTTCCCGATCCTCAGGGGGAACATCATAAATTTCTTTTTGCCCTATTCAATCCTCAATCGGACATCATAAATTTCTTCCTGCTTCTGATGTCGGAAATGTCGCGACATGTCTCCTTATGTGATCTCCCCGCTTTTTAAGTTTCACAGTAATTTATAGATTACATAATTTGTTTATTTTTCAACCATATTTCATGTCGTTCAAACCTCATTTAACGCAGATGTAATAGGGATGGAGTTGTAGAAGAAAGAAACGGGAGAGAAAACTTAAAAACCATCTTTCTGAAGTACACTCGATTGAATAACTCGAAACTTCTGAGAATCATTTCTCACTTGTTACAGCTTCCGTGAGTCTTCATTGCGAGACTGAGTTCTACGGTTAACACTAAGGAATAAGAGCTATCTGTGCTTAGAGAACGTCATCTCTCTCTCCCTCTCTCTTTCTCTCTCTCTCTCTCTCTCTCTCTCTCTCTTGATTATGTTTAAATCAATCGCAGACGTTGTTAAACAGAGAATCTCTTCAAGAAGCCGTGCAACGAGCTACCAGCTATTTGATCACGTTTTTTTAAGATTATCGATTACCAACATCTCGATTAATCCACGACGACTCCACAAAAGAAAAATTCAAAGTGACAGCCGCGTAATATTGTTCTTAATTTTCTAGAAAAATAAAATTGAAGAAGAAAGGAAAAGAGAAAATTGAATTATCTGTCCCACCTTTTCTTCTCTCCTCTCTCTCTCTCTCTCTCTCTCGCGGGCGCGCGCGCGTAAAAAAACCAAAGCTCTTTTCCGCCTCGTGTAATCGGGGCTTTACGCGTCGGTTATTCATATGTTCCAACGCGTATACGTATGTACGTACGAGCGTCCGCGCATTCTCGCGATCGCCATTCATACACAGTGAAAGAGGTATAAATACTACGTGCGCTGCGCGCACGCGTACGCATGCACACACGCACACGAACGAGACATCTAACGACCCCGTAAATTCCCGCCCTCCCCTGCTCTCATCCCCGCTACCCGTCATAGCTTTGTTGCCACTCGAGGGGCTTTTATTTATTTACGGAATACATCCCGAGATTCAATTTGGTACATGTGCATGCTCGCTCCGCTAGTTGCCCGTTTGTTTGTCCATTTTATTCGTCATTCTCTCTCCGCGACATTTTTTCCTTTTTTTCTTCCTTTTATTTATAATATTCGCAACGACGATTATGAAATATCTTCTTGAATCAACGGAATACCTTGTGTGTTTTCATTCGCTATTTATTACAGCTGTAAAATAAAGAAGTCGTGCGAAGAAAATCCAATAGCGTATAACGAAAATTTATGATACAACAGTAAATTGTACATAAGTATAAAAATTATGATAGAACAGAAAATTATATATAAATGGCGAAGCATCTAACGTTTTCCAACGTTTGAGCGGGTTGGGTTGAAAAATTTAAATTTTTTTTGTTTGGGCAAAATAATGTTATTAAAATGTTTTTTATTGACATTGAATATGAGTTGTTATAAATCACGAGTCAAATATTTTTAACATTAGTCATTGGCTAATTTCTCTCAATTGTGAGAAAATGTGATTCCTTGTACTTTGTCTCTTAATAAGTCTTCTGTTATAAAATTACTTAATAAATTTCACAAAACGTTTTGTCATCATAAACTAACTCACTAAGTAATAAAAATTTTTTTTAATCGGGTATTTATTTTGAGGATGATCTTTGAACTCGATTGAATGTCACATCTTTGTACAAGCTTTTCACATCGAGATAGATTTCTCCGTTTTCTTACAACGATCTCATCCCCCTTTTGATCTGCGCTTTCTCATCCTCGTAACTCCAACGATAGCTTCTCTTTTTGCGGTTCCACGCTCGTACAACTTGGTCGAATTTCCGTTCCCACGTCCCCCCGTCGTTTCGTACTTAGTTTCCACTAATACGTTTCCATCCCTTCTTTCTCTACGTACGATGAGAATTCTTCTACTTTGAAAGTCTTGAATTTTGACACGGACATAGAAAGATCATTACAAGTGCGACACGTATCGAAAGTACTTTTATACTAATCATACATTTGAGCCGTAAGATTAATGTCCTAATATCTGTATATATCCCTATATACAAAAAATACAGAGAGAAACATTATATTACATTAATCTTAAATGTGTCATTTATTATGACATTAAAATGTAATTGTAATCTTTAAAGGTTTAAAGATATTTATAAAGTAAAATATTTTAAATAGAAAAAAACGTAGCAAAAAAAAAAATTGAAAAAAACGTAGCATAAGAATAGAGAGCCACAGCAACGCGTGGCAGGGAATAGTTAGTATATATATAAAACTTAATTTCATAATAAGATTACTTTATATTGTAAATCTTAATACAAATTTAACAATTTTATCTTTGAGATTATTAAATGTCCGGTTACATTTACCTTAATCACTTGACGAAATTTCTCGTTCTAAATGTTCGAATCGATAGAAATCGTATTGCGATTATCTTGACTGACTTAGTTTCAGAATTAGTTTCACGATAGATACGACGAATATACATTGCTTTCGGCTAATGCGAGTAATATACTCTATCGATTATCTCTCCTTTGTTTCATCCATGATCCAATGCGTGTATTAATGTGCGAATGGATAGAAAGGGAACGATAAAGGGTATGCGCGCGGCCTTCGGGAAATGCAGAAAATAGGATAGAGCAATTTGCGAGTGAAATGTAATTTCAGAATGATTTCTCCAGGGCGGCGCGCGCGGAACAAAATTATAGACGAGTCATGACGACACGTATATAGTAATATATATTTTCTGTTGCGTTTTTCCGTTATCCGACGCTTATACACCGAATCTTTTTTATCCTGAAGTCTGTTTTATGTAAACGTCCGGTTTACCCGGAGCACCCGCGACAGGTGCGGATAATTGTGTAACGTTGCAGTCAATGGGCGTTCCCACAGAGAATATCCTCTCTTCTCGCGTAAGACTTATTTTTGTAACGTTAGATGCGGAAGAATGTGACTATAGCATAAAAGAAGCTGCGTACAACATAGACTTTGATGCGATTTCACGATCCCTCAAATCGCACGATATTATTTTTATAAATCTAAGTTTATTTTTCATTTTCGTTTTAGCAAGATTCTAAATATTTGAAACACATTGAAACTAGATAAATGATCCATCTATTGATAGTGTCCTAAATATTAGAAATCACATTTTAAATACTTTTTTAATTAAAAGAGATTGAAGTTTCATTTTTAATGAAATGTTATAACTATAAGTAGATTCCTTAAGAATTTAAATAACGTTACATAATATAATTCATATATGTATATTACATATATTTTTTAAAAATTCGATATTAAAAAATCTAGTATTTGAAACTGTCAGTAATTGGGTCATTTATCTAACTGTCTATATTCTACTCGAATTTTCTTTAGCGGTAATGTTAGTCAGAGTTTATTTAATCAGCGGAATTTGATAATCAAAAATTTATAAATTTACGTTACCGAGGTTGCCAACGTGTTGAACAACGTAACTTAAGTAACAAGCTTTTCATAATTTTATATTATATTTGGTTCGGAGTTCGAGATTACCTGTACTAAGGCGACGGATTAAAGACAACGCGCGCAGGGCTTTATAAAGTTTTCCTACTATTCAAGATTATTTTCCGCCTGGTATTACGGTACCGGTATCTAACGATGCAAACGCAAACTCGCAACGTAATTAAAGTTCGTTTCGCGTCGGCCGAATGTCCTTTTATATGCAAAGCAAGTCAATTAGAATATCAAACGTGACCTCAAACGGGGACATACGACGCCTGTAGTAGAACGGCACGGACACCCTCCATCGCAGTCACCTCCGCACCCCCTTTATGACCCACCGTAATCATAGCTCTGTTTAAAGCGATTTTTAAATTTATTCGCCCTGATAGACAAAATGAACGGCGTTGAGGGCTTGATGCATAAACTGCAGATGTCGGTCGATAATTGACTTTGTTGCGTTTCGATACACTCGCTCTTCATTATGTAAACGGAACAGAATTATGAATAAGAAAAATGTAAATTTACGAACCATTGATTAAGGAAGTTCTCATCGGTGATTTTAGTATTCATCGTTGTTTTAAATTGCTTATAATATTGGCCATATGGCTATATCACGTCATCAATTTCAGCGCTCCAACGTAAATGAGAGATTAATAATTGTTTGTAATATCAGTTTTGTGATATCACTTTGATTACAGAGGAGAGATTAATTTATCAGTCAAATAATTATTTTGTATTCATAACAAGTCAATCGAAGTAACGTCGCTGATGAAGAACAATAGTTAATTAAATCACGAAACAGTTGCAATCAATGAGTTAATTAATGAGAGATGTCGAATGATTTGCAAAATTATTTGACAATTGTCGAAAAGTCAAGATAATTTTCATCCTTTTTGCTTAAAACTTTCAACCGGGCTGATTTAGGACGGTCGATCAAAGCAATCACGTTTAGCGGTCTAAGTTAAAGCGTCATACTTAAGGTCCTCTAATGTATGAACATAATGTATAAACTTGACAAAATTTTGAAAACAAGTTTGATTATTATGTAGACATTTTAGAATTTGTTCAAATTTCTCAATAGTTTTTATTAAATAATTTTTTAAAATAGTATTGAAAGAGAGAGTCCTGAAACTACAACAAAATATCGTCATTTACGCTACATATAAGCCATTATAAGCCAAATTATTTGCAATTTTTTCAAGGATCCATATTCAGGTATTTTATGACGAAAATACTTGTCGTTGATGAAGAAAAACAAAAGAATAAATCTAGAAGAAGCCTATAGTTAATAAATTTCAATAACGTTTAGCTGATATTGTATCGTTAAAAGCATGCACGTGTTTAAAAATGACATATCCTTACAAAGTTGCGTGGTATAATGAGGCATATATTATAATTTACGAAAAAGTACAGGACGACGGAAAATGGCCGGCGGTGACTCTCGATCAGATCGCTGATAAAGTTAGTTAAACGCGGGGAGTAAAATGTTGGTAGCGCGCGGCTTTATGCTTTGTCGCTTAAGCCGAACACGTGCCGGTTCCTCGTTGCAATTTGCATACTTTTATCCGGCGTGGCGCGAAGTTTACGACACGCACGTACGCGTGCCATGCCGCGTCACTCGGCGGCGAAACTCGTTGCTTTTCTTCCGGCTGCTCGCGCGCAACCAAACTGATCCTAAATCGCGTGACACGAGATTCACGGCCAAGAGGAATCTCGGTCGGACGTAGACCTGTATATCTCGGCGCGCGATACGACGCGTAGATGTGTCGTGTCTCTGGCTGTTCCAAATTCCCGACTGTTAGAATCAATCCATTAGCCCGACTTAGAGATTATTTCCATTTGCTCTAATTATTTCGCTTGACAGATTTAAATGAAAAATCTGTGACTCTATATCCGCGGCACGTGCCGCGCGGAAAGAGGTACTCTTCGTAATTAAACTTGTCAAACGCTAACTCGATCTCAGAGCGAGTTTCCAGTTTGTTCGCGCGGAATAAATAACGACGTGCAACGGAGACAGCGGGGGTGATTTATACGATTTGATACTCGATATATATGAGACAGCATTACGAGCGTATTATTAATATTATTCCCGTGTTATATATCGAACGTTCGTCGAAAGGCAAAATTTCCTCATTTGTTCTCGATAGTGCTCGACATGCTAACGGTGCCTCCACACCATCACACATCAAAGCCGCGATGCCGACTGTCCCAGCCCTGTTCGCATTAATTATTGCTATTGTGACTAATAACCTTTCGTTAATCTCGCGGTAATTAGCAGCCGCACAGTCCCCAATCTGTCTCTGGCTCGTTCGAGCCAAACGTGATTTCGTGTGGCATAAATGCCGTTGACAATGCGCGTAGAGTGCGTAATTTTGCGTAATTACACGTTATCGTCGGGACACGAAATCGAGACAATTCGCGTAAATGTTCATTCGTCATTCGTTTGAGAGCCTCTGTCTGCGATCGATCGGCACATAAAGAAAAAAAATTAAGCACCTCTGTAGGCAAACAACTTTGGATAGATTTAATTTCGGAACAAATGCCAAGTGAGAAATTATTTACTGTTAGGTATCGAATAACGATTATTACGCTCAAAAATGAATTTTACAAAGACGCGATAATGAATATCGCGATAATGAATAAAATTCAGATACTTAATATAAATAAGAATTTCACTAACGTTTAGTTGCAAAAGTTCAAGCGTCATACTTTTTTCATGAGAAAATTTAATTAATCCGTAATCTTGATCTAATTATATCATAAAAATAAGCTGCGCGGATACGTGGAGGATAAAAGTATAAGTTAAGTAAATTGTGAATTAAGCGACGTACGCTCTGAAAAACATGTAAAATAAACGAAGGCGAGTATTGACAGAATATCCATGTCGAGAAAACAGTCGTCTTGTTTGAGAAACAAGAAGATTATTGATTCTTATATAGTCAATTCAGGTCTCTCGGGTTCTGTGTGTATGCAGAGACAGTCGGACAAGTTTTAAGAGAAGGTGATGTGCTTCGAGGAGCGGGAGGGGAGAAGGTGGAAAGAAGTTGCAGTAAAATAAATTATGCAAAATACTTTCCTTCCTCGGAATATGAAATCGTGGCAGCGAGTTCGCTTTACACGAGGCGGAAGCTGAATTTACTTTCCCACTGCAAATTATATAGTTTGCGTAAAAAGATTACTTCATTCTGTTTAATGAATATTTCACTAAACCAAGTAAATTGCAGCGGAGCTACGACAAACACGCATTAATGCTATTGTTTCATTTTATTTTGGATTATTTATTACTAAATTTAATTAAGTAATGTTTTTACTCCGTAATTTCTCAGCGAAATTTACTCGAAATTCGTCTGTATATGGTCGGAAATATTTTAGTAAAATTTTAAATCAAGAAATTATCGATATTTTATGGGAATATTCTAGATTTTTTCTTTTTTATATTACTAGCATATTATATAATATCTAATACTGATGATAAACGATGCTTGAATATCAAACATTCAACTACAGACAAGATCTTAGCAATTCATTATGTCGGAAAATGTGTTGGCAAAATATATTTTTCACCACAGATGATATTTGTTTTTGCACTCGCAAATACAAGTTTCATATATACATAAGATATACAACATAAGTTCTTTCAATCGAGTTTTTAGAATATTTACATAGACTTCCGTGACTACCTACATTCCCACATAAATTTTCTGTCGACTTACGGGAACGGAAGCGTCAACGCGTTCGTCGTGACTCAACGAAGGAATCAGCGTGTGGAATTCTTTCAAACATCATGCAGGAGCGTATCAACAGTACAAGAATAATATCATTATTTTTTCAACGGAGGAGAGTGAAATAGGAAACAAACCGGTTTCGATCGAATCAGAGATATCAATAAAACATAACAAAACGGAGTCGATTATTTTCCTACATATTTTTGAAAGTTTTTAATGAGTACCAAATATTTTTTTAAGTTTTCTATGGAATTTACGAAAAAGTAATTTATCGATCGTGCCGGCATTGTAAAAAGTTTTTATTTTACGTAACATTTATTATGTTGAAAATTTATCAAATTTATTTTGCACAGACATTCATATAAAAAACAATAACGAAAAAATACAAATTATAAATTTTAAGACTTACCCCTATCCCTCTCCCTCTCTCCCTTCTCCTCTTTCCTCCTTCTCTCCTTTTTACTCAACTGAACCAGAAATGTCAAAAATATCACAAATCACCCTACGTGTGTACTTGGCGATTTCTTCATTTGTGGTAAAATGACAATTGATTTCGCCTGACGAAAAGATGTAAGTTTTTGTAATCAAAAAGCAAGAAATTGTCTTGTCTCTTTTCTCAATTGCAGAGTAAGATTCTTAGGGTAATAAATGTCGGAAAAGAGAGATGGCAAGGGGAAGTTCTCAGAATGAAACGAAGCGCGCCGTGTGGGTGGAGAAAATTGGCGATTAATAATGCCAACAGTCGGTCGCAATTGGCTCTCACGAGGGAATGATATTCCTTATTATTAGAGGCGTATTCAGTTCTACTGTTATTTTCACTGGTTATACCTCTAAAAGCCTCTATTGCGTCTCATTCATGAGTGATGAAGGAACAGCTTATTTGCAAAGCGAAAATGCAAACTTCGCAATTAATAAGACTTAGAAATGTATGATTGCCGACCGAAGTTTATATTTCGAAATGAGACTCAGCTCTCTCTCTCTCTCTCTCTTTCTCTCTTCCTCTCTCCTCCTCCCCCCCCTCTCTCTCTCTCTCTCTCTCTCTCTCTCTCTCTCTCTCTCTCTCTCTCTCTCTCTCTCTCCCCCTCCTTCCCTCTCACTTCTTAACATCAATGTTTGTATTTTACAGAGGAAACTTTCGTCGCTTTGGAAAATTTATGAACTTTTCCCGCGTCTCTGTTCGCTTGCGTAAGCTCCTCTATGTGAAATCATGAATTGGGCATTGGGAGAGTTTACGATCACTTCGACGGAACTATTCGAGCGGAACAGCAGTCGTGGATTGAACTTTCGCTAAGTTCGACAATTATTTTTATATGTCGGACGCGTGGAAATCAATATGCTGGGACGAGATGGCCGAGAACGCGACGGTCGGCAACGATCGATACATCCTCTTCTTGTAATGCTTATTTTTTTCTCTCATCCATTATCCTCATTCAGTTTCCGGGTTCTCAAAAATCTCGAATATCGTCGAGGTAATCGTATAACGAATCTCGCTATTGGTTTATTAGCGAACACTAAATATATGTTATATAATGCATATTTCTTTCAAGACATTCGTACATCTGGATATTATATAATACTATAATAAAAAAAATTTTTACATTTTATAACCAAGTCCAACATTTTTTTTACAACAAATAAATTTTTACAATCAATTTTTTTAAAGGCATATTTTTGTATGAAGAAAATATTTTTCTTTTTTTGTTTTTTTTATTACACGCTATAAAAATGTATAAAATTACATAAATAATATGCAAAAATTATACAATTTATAATAGAAACACATAAAACTGTGCGTTTTTACAATGATAGTAACAATAGGTTTTTATATAACATCATGTAAAAATAATATTATGTATATTATATTTGCATTTTTATGTTTATACATATAGTTTACGAAACAAATTCATTGGTAAATTATTCATTGGGAAGTTAATAATATTATTAATCGAATAATATTAGCATGGAATAATAAATATTAATGTAAATTTCTATAAACTCAATTTTAATTGTAAATGTACTTTGCAAATTGTTTAATTATTATAAAGAAGAATAATTTTATTTGTTAATTATAATTTTCGCGTGTGTAAATATACATCTTTAATAACAGATTTCGAAATTACTCACTATAACAATTGTAAATTGGATATGGTTTTTTAACTTATATATTCTTTGATCTTTTTTAGATCAGTTATATCACGTGTCGATCAATTATCATTGTTTCTCAAGAGACGATAAAAAGTATATTGTTCGAGAATGAGGAATTCTCTCATCTTATCCTCCCATGAGATTTTTCGTCGCAAAGAGACTAGATATGGCTCGCAAACGAGCTGGAAAATACTGCTACTCGCCGCTGAAACTCGTTACTGCCGAAGCAGAGTGGGCGGAGCGGGATACAATGCTGTCCTTGCAACGAGATACGTCGTTAAAACTGTTTAGTAGTCGCTGAGATAAATTATAAATTTCTCGTTACCCGCAAAGGTGTGCCGTAATATGATATTGCCTACCAAAATGTAACGCGGGAGTACAGCTGATATGATAAGTTTAACAAGGTATATCACGGAGGAAAAGTACCTGTTACCCAGCGATAAAAATGTTAATACAATTCGCACCAGAAAACCTCATCGCACATTATACGTACATATACATATATAGGCCTTGGTCCCAAATATTTGGATGCTCTTAATTTATGAAGCACATCTTTATAAAAATGTAATACCAGGCAGTATTAAGTTAGTTAATAATTGTTTATTTTGAGCATTAAAAGTAGTAACAACAGTTTTTAGTACTTAAAATGAATATTAATTTAATACTGCTCGGTATTACAGTATTTTTATAAGGACATTCAAGTTGTAAGGTCCTATTTCTTCTTAATTTTTTTCTTGGAAATAAAAACAGGTAAAAATATTCACATATTTCAAAAGACGCAGTTAATGAGGAGATAAATAAAAGAATTGGCAGCATCATTCGATTCAGAGAATATTTGTCGCTTTCTAAGAATACTGAAAAAATTTCGTCATTTGCAATGTGTGTTGTGTGTGTCTAAAATTTCGAACTTTAAGCGGCCTCACAAATATTCTACGACAATGTTGCCAATTTATTTTACTTATCCTCAACTAATATCTGCATATGTTAAAACGCATCGAATATTTTTGTCTATTTTCATTCCCGAGAAAAAAGTTAAGAGACTTTATAACTTGAATGTACATAAAGTGAAGATGTCTAATACTTTTGGTCAAGACTGTGCATATATATCACTATTATTCTCTGATTAGAGATTGCCTTTGATTAATTAATGTAGCCGCAAGGATACTTGCGTATATTATACGTTATGATTATAGTGGAATATATCACATAAGATAATATGATACAAGGTCAATTCTATAAATCGAGAGAAGCCAATCTCATTTCATAATAAAGATAAAGGAACATCTTATAATAATTCCTGTCCAAATCGCGAAATGGCAATGACGTTGTTCATTTCAAATATATTTCAGTCTTATGTATAAAGGTACTCCAATAAAATTCTCATCTTTAATATAAATTTATATACGCTGTTATAATTCAGACTTACTTTGAACGTTGGCTATCCATGACAAGTCTGGATGAATTCTCCATCTGTGATAAGAACCCCAAAGCAATATCGAAATTCCATTCGGCTTCAAAGTGTCTCATTTGCATACGTAGTGAGCTTTGCTCGTTGCCGCATTGGCACACGTATATGGTATACGCACACGCAAAATGCATGCACGTGTGACGAATCCTCGAGGAGACGGTGACCACTCCGCACGCACACACGCAACGCGACCAATCTTTACACATACACACCGCCTTCATCTTATTTATCACAGTAATTCTTAATAAACTACTCGCTTCCCTTGTCTCTCGCTTACTCATGAAGCAATGGAAGCTAATTTACGCCATTCTACACATCATTCATTCGCGCGTTTGTCTTCTTCTTTCTTTCTTTCTTGCTCTTTGTTTGCTTCGTTTCTAAACTTTTTACACTCGAATAATTCAACGATATATTATACTTGGTCCAACAGAATTCAACGATATATTATACTTGTTCCTCGATTATGTTAAAAAAATCGTATCAAAATATGTATTTTTATCAACAGAATCTTTTTGAATTTATATTATTACATCATTTTTATATTATATTATATTACATTGTGTGATATTGTAATTTATTATTTTTATAATTATCACGAGAGACTATAATTTGTTCATTAATTTATAGCTCAGTTTTGATCGAGTTAATGTTATATCTTAATTTTTAATAGTCGCATGTAATAATAACAATAAAATAATTGTCTTCATCACTTTGCTGTTTAACGAGCAAGAATTATCCTAATGTATGGCTCATGAGAGCAACTAACGCTAATGACGCACTATCGATGCGGAGAATATCATTAATGATTCATATTTCTCAATTACACGATGATGTCGCAACCATAAAAAGTATTGAAGGCAGTGGATAATAGTTGACGACTGCACTCAGGGAATCTCGCGAATCCGAAAATTCTGATTTTAATGAAACTTGGCATAAATGTAGAGGAAGGTAAATACATGAATTTAGAAATTTTTCGTTTGGGCTTATAAACTGTTTAAAGGATTGAAACCACCCTTCAAAGGTAAAGACATTTTTGCTTTTTCTCGATACATCTCGTAAATCAAACGAGATATCAAAAAATATTTACAAAATTTTAACAGTATAAATACCTTTATTTAACTATACTGTTTATTAAAAAAAAAAATTGTTTCCAAAAAACAATTTTCTTCAAAAAATGATTAGCATAGTTAAATAGAGGTATTTATGCTGTGAAACTTTTGTATAAAACATCTTTTAATATTTTGTTTAGTTTACATCGAGAAAAGGCAAAACTCCTTCAACTTTTGAAGGGTAGTTTCAATCCTTTAAACCGCTTATAAGCCCAAACAAAAAGTTTCTAAATTCACAAATTGTATTTACCCCCTCTACATTTATGTCAAGTTTCATTAAAAACAGAATTTTCGGGTTTGCGAGGTTCCCTTATCAGTCGAAAAATTTTAAATTACTCATTAATAACTACGACAGTTTTGCTACAATCATAAATGTATAATATTTTATAGTATAAGGACTATATAGTTACAAATCACAGTATTAAATAAAATTTAATATTTTTATTTAAAAAAACTGAACAAACAATGAAATATTTAATGATTATATGTAATTATGATAATTAATCAATCAAAGAGAGTAGATAATTTTGTATCATTTTATTACTGTCTTATATTTTTTATATAATGATTTTATTCGCGAATCTGTTTAACCTCACATCGTTCGGGTTCTATTCGACCTCATTTTCGCTCGACGCCGTAATACCTTCTCATATACATGACCTCGGACAAGCGAGCTCGACGAAGTGAAATCTGCGTTACGATGAAATCAAAACGCGTATCGCTTTGTGTTTTTGTGAGAAGATCAAAACGTACAAATGCTAATGTCGAAAGTATCAAATTCTTTCGAAGAAAAATTATCACAGACAAAATGGTAGAAACAAAAAAGGTAATTAAATAAAAATGGTAGTTTACAATTAATAATAGTTTTATAAATAATATTAAGTTATAATTTTAAACAGTTAATAATTATAAAAATTATAACGATTATAATTTATTTCTGAAATTGAAAATGGAATTTTCCGAATAAAGCCGAATGAAATTTTCAGTCATGTCCATATACGTAAACGAAGAAAGAAATTGAAACTGTATCAAACTATGTCATATTTCTTTTTTATTTTGCCTCGGAGATATTCTTCAAAAAAAGTATTTCTCGATAAGGAAATTGAATAAACTTCAAACCCTTGTATAACAACGTAATGTCTTTTAGGAAAATGGAAATTTCCAAAGCTAACATGTGAAAGAGAGAGAGGGAGAGAAAGAGAGAGCCGTTGTTGCCTATCGATCATTGGCACCCGCGTTTGGCCCACAAACAGATACATTTCACGTTCATCGATTGCTATTGCATACACTATGCTTGCATGTCATCACAAGGCGGAAACGCCACGTTGCAGACCGACCATCAATATCGGAAAGGTTAAACGGTAGGAAAGGATAAACACAAACGCTCGTAAAAAGATAAAAAATAATGAGACAGAAAGTACTTTGAAATGTCGAAATGTTTTCCTTCTTGTCTTCAATTTTCCCTCTTTGAAAACGATTCACTTTCTCCGCGTTCCCATAATTTTTTACACGTTTTATTCGACTTTCTTCGAGGTCAGAATAATTTATCCGCAGTTATCTAAAGATCATTGCGGGAGTAAACTGTTGTGGAAAATTGCGTAGGAGGAAATATAGAATGCTCGGAAATTATCATATGCTTTGTAGCGACAAATATCTCAATAATTTTAGTAGATGAAAGTAATTTTTTATTATGAAATAAAAAGAATATATATTATAGAGTATAATAGAATTATATTATTATATTATAGAATTATTAAACTTATAATCAATACTAAATAAGGTTGCTTAATAAAACCTATATTCCATGTATGGCAGTAAAAACTTGAAATAGATTTCATGTATATATTTGTGTGTGTGTGTGTGTAAAAAATCAATGATGTAACCAATAGAATATACAACAAGAGATTCTCAGTATTTAAAAAATTAAATAATGACATAAAGTCGTCTTTCATTTTCCAATTTATTTCTTTCGCGTTAAATATTGATAAATAAATTATTTCGTATCTAACTTAAAGTTTAAACATCGGGTAAACCAATAGAGAAACCATTCAATTAAAGGAAAGATCGAATAAATCAATAGAAAAGCTTTTCAATTAGAGAGGAAAGCTTATATTGAAATCATTATTTATTTTCTTCTATAAAAGGGAAAATGCGTCACGAAGAGTTCTGCGAATTTTCATTATAGATATCCATTAATAGTGAAGTTTCTACGCGGAATTCACTGTCGGATTATTTTATGTATTGAGCAATAATTGCAAGCTTGATTACATTGATATCGATGTGCACGCACACGCACGCACGCAGTGTTGTATGTCGGATGTCGAATAAATATTTATAATAGATAAAAAATAATGTGTTAATAAATTAATAAATAATTTAATAAAGTAATAGAATTTCTAAAAAATACTGCAGAGATCTTTATATTCTTTTCCCTTAAAAAAAATACTCCTAAATTTTTTTTCAAAAACTTTCATGTGATAATACAAAATCCAAAATCTTCCAATCTGACAACTTTATGTATAAATGTATAAGATTATGGAAATACAAAAATCTTTTTGATAATTCGAGAAGCGAATATACCGCGAACGAAAGTTCTGAGTAATCGGGAACATTCGCAATCGATTAAAACCCAAATATGTCCGCCGTTAGAATTGATCACGGCAATTTCTCGAATGATGCCTTCGCAATTCATGTGCTAATATTGAGGTCGACGCGGTCGACGATAACGTATAGCGACATTTCTGTGTTATATTGTGGTTGATACATAGCTATCTAGAACATCGTAGTCGATAACAAGGAGATCCGTGCAACTCACAGTCGGTTAATTTAATCATATAATTTTCTCTGCTTGTATACATTTGAACCATTTGAAAAACAACATAAATCACTTTTTGTAAAAAATGAGATATTTGAAGGAAATTGTGTATCTATCTCCCTTGATTCTGAATCCTCTAATATTTCAATTTCGACAAAAATCAACTTGTGTTGTTTTTCAAATAACTGATTTATTTGTTTACCAGACTGCATTGCGTATAAGATATCGGCTTTTGTATGAATCATCAAATGATACAACGAAATACGACGTGTGTGTGTGTATGTATGTTTGTAAAATTAAGAACCTCAGTAATCTATTTCACAATTCTCAGAAAAGGTTATTTAATTAGTGTTCTATAAAACACTATAACTTTCAAACTGCGACATTTCATGCGCAACGATCCAACATTAATAATATATGTAGAAACTTCTTAATTATAATACTTAGACGATATCAATATTAATTTTGACATTTATGAAATTTATCGCATTCTTTTTTAATCTTATTCAAATGCATTCGCGATCCATCCGTCGGACGACTCCAGTTATTTATTTTTGGAACGTGACGGCAGTATTTATTTAACAATATAACGACGAGACAATTATATGTTTTATATAACGCCGGAGATATTTTTAGTTGATGAAAAGGAATATACGAATACACGCTGCGTTCCGCTTTCTCCGCTTTTACGAAGTGAGCCTGATTTTAAGGTCATCGTTTTACCTGGTAATCGATACTATTATCTTTTTCGAGGAGCGCGAGAAAATACGTAGGTGATAATTGTACAGAAATCCTAACTTACAACTCGCCCATGAAGGCCGTTGCTTTTATTATCGTTAATCGTTGATAACGCGTTAAGTATTGTTTTATAGTTCAAGGCTAGCGATGCATCGTCGTTGAACTGTTAGTAAGCTTTTAGCAAATAATAATGACCACGACACTCTTCACATAAAACTCGAATAGATTATGACTTCCTTTTTGCACTCGAGAAAAAATTAAAATCAATATTAAAAAATTACAAGGTTACCAAGCGAAAGAGCGAAGAGCCACATTGAATTAGATTAATACGAGAAACGCACAAATATTCCGTACGAAGGCATTCGCTCGTCCGTTAGTTTATTTTAAATGAAGCTGTGGGCGTCGTGTTATAAATTCCACGCGGCTTAATACAACGCTGGCACACAAGAGGGTTCGCACTTACATGGATGAAAGTATTTATGGAAACGTGGTGTATATAACGGTTGTGTAATTAATCACGAGAACTTAATTCCGGACACGAACGTGCGTCGCGACGAGTATTACGGAACGGCGGGGTATGTATACATATACACATAATATATGTATTTTTTTTCTCCCCAATATACAAAGATCCAATTAAAGTTTAGGGCATCTTGAAATTGAATATGTACGGTCGTATTATCGTTGTGCCAGTCAACATTTGACTGGCAGCGGTAGATATAATTGACTCTGATAGAGAGACTTAAGGTATGCCATTGAACGTTGTTTGTTCGGTGAGACTTTCTCGCAAAATTTTACGATTCATTGGCCATGGCTCGCGCTTATATAACGAGATACACAATGAGAGGAAAAATGCAATTCGCTGTGCCGCGCTGAATGAGAACCGCTGCAACGAGCAGGTTGACTGTCCCCTCTTCCCCTTTCCCCCCTTTAGTCCATGAAAGAGCGCAGACCACGTTACACGTTGCGCGGCGAATCTTGCATCTTCTCGCCGGTCGATACGCATTTAATTAATTAAGTCCGTAATCCAGCGCACATTATTACTAATTACTAGTTTGTTGGCAAATGCCGTCTTTTCCCTTCCTCCTCCCGGTATAAATTTTCGCCGCTGTTTAACGGTTATTTAAACGCGAAAGTACAGAGTGTCGTGAAAATCAACGAGGCTCCTTTTCAAAAAAATCGGAAGCTGAATTTTTTAAATGTAATTTACGTGATGCCACGTATAACGACACACTCGTAGTGGATATTGCACTCTCGTGTTGCGTGCTCGCCGCCGGTATTTCTTTAACGTAAACGCTTTAGCGTACAAATAACTTCGTTTTGCGAGTAATTTGAAGTCTATTGCGGAGTTTGTCTTCATTGTTGGACGAGTTTAACTTTCTATCGAACTTCGCTTTAAAGAGCTCCGCGCAGCATTAAAGAGCCCGGGTTTGCTTGTAAATCTTGCTTGTATCTTTTTTGTTCTTTCTCTCTTTATTTCTCTTTCTCTCTCTCTCTCTCTCTCTCTCTCTCTCTCTCTCTCTCTCTTCCCACTCTTTTTCCTCCTCACTCTTCTTCATTCAATTTCAAGAAGGACGGATCGTGCCATTTGCTCACTCTTCTCCACTGGAAACGACCATTTCCAAGCAGCATTCTTAATGAAGCGTTATTATACAGATCACGGGACAGTACACGTACATTTTGCAAATTTATATTTTCCAGCTAATGGACCGTATCGCTGAACGCGGCTTTCGTTAATAAACAGACATTAAAAATTGTAATCGAAGATTATAGCTATAAAAAAGAATATTTTATAAAGAATTGACTCTCGTTGAAAATTTTGTCGCGTTATTTCGTTAATAAAACTGCAAAGTAAACTTAATTTAAATAACGCTTATGAGTATAAGGTAGCTGAGTAAAAATGAAATAAAAATGAAAAATAATGACGGCGCTCTTTTTAATTTTATCGTAAGATGCAAGCTATTAAAACTAATGATTGTTCTCGGATCCTTCGCAAACACGAGTTTATAGATTTTTCCAAGTTATTTCTGCAAATTCTATAAATTATATAATAACAAAGAGTACATCTACGATTCGAAAAAAAATAGTATAGTAGAAAGACATCTTATTTTAGAGCTTGTCCATATAATACATCTTGAAAAGCATATATCACGGATATTTCTTAGTGGGAAAAAAATCTGACAAAAATGGTCGTTTCTCTTGATATTTTATCCGAGAGAGAGAGAGAGAGAGAGAGAGAGAGAGAGAGAGAGAGAGAGAGAGTCCCTCTCCTTTTTCTCACAGTGAAGGAAAAAGATGTATCAGAGATAGCAATATTTATAGTCGGAGCATTAGACGCGCGTGTATGGAAATCATCCGTGTACGTGCAGCAACTTGGAAAAGTTTCACACGAAATCGTGGACGTGGTGTTAACGTTACCACGATGAACTCGATTTGGGTCAAATCGTGCCGACGCGCTGCCGCCGGCTAACCCTTTTCTTGTGTCACTGGCGTCTACTGGGTGATTATGCAGCGTGAGAGATGTTGCCTCACGATACAGCTTCGTTCGTAAATTCGGTCCCGGCAAGATACGATAGCCTTATTCATATCACATTCAGAGACATATTATACATCGCCTTACGTATTTCGGAACGTCTGTGAGAAATATTGAATTTCAAAAGTATCGTGTTCCCGTATTCCATTCTCGACCGATTCTTTTTCGGCTTTTAGACTCTTATCGTAATTACGTTTTGCGATTACAATTTATGAAGTTAATTAATAAAAGATACCCTCGCGAAGAAACGAACCCGTCAAGTTTACCAGTCCGCGAGAGGTTGCTGGAAATTGCGATGTCAATTAATTTAAATTACTCTCGCGTGTATACAGATTATTATAATTTCGATGTAATGACGATGTACAACTAATTCGCACGGCGCGTAGTAGACGGCGTTGAAAAGTTTAAAGGCCACGATATCGTTGCGACAAGAATAAACGAATTATGCTATCCAGCGCTTTGCCGCGCGATGTGCGAGGCTATAATTAGTCACGAGTTATAAATAGCCCTACGCATGTAATTCGAATTTCGAACTTTCCCGACGAGACCGCTGATTTTTCTCTCCCTTCCTTTCTCTACGTTCGACAAATTGAAACTGTCTACTTCTCGTTAGAAATACGACGATGAAGTTAAACTTCGTTAAATCGGACGAGTCGATGGTGATTCTATTCCCGTAATCAAAGACAATGTTATTCGCCGGCGTGACGGCGTGCCGGTTATTAAAACTTTAATAATTTGTATCTCTGTCTCTCTCTCTCTCTCTCTCTCTCTCTCTCTCTCTCTCTCTCTCTCTCTCTCTCTCTCATCTTCTCTCTCGAGATACAGTCTGCATGATAAGCCAGCCGCCGACTTGCAACGAGTACAGTCGACCGCAATAGTTTCGCCTTGCTTTCAGTTTCATCGATCCAGGTTTCATTCGCGTCTGTTTTCTCCTCTACGTGCCTAAACTACGTGAAAAATATGTTTGACGATATACACGACAAGCATGATGATATATTCTGCCCTTACGAGCTACGAGATAAGCATAGAAATAATAAAAAAGCATGAAAAATGTATATCATAAACCAAGTATTATTTCGGGTCGTGTGCAGTTAATAAAACGTAGCTATCTCCGTTATACATTTTTAAAATATTTATTCGTGAAATTTGGTCGAAGAGCATTTGCAATAAAATCGTAATAATATTCTCTTCGAGTTATTTTTACAGAGATAACTGGAAGATGTGCGATGTAACATTTTCATGCTTATCCCGAGGCTAAATAGTCGATTAAATATAAATTTATCCGTGTGCGTGAGCGCGCGCGTGCTTTATTCTCTCTTATAAAACGACGCGAAGGTCACGCTTAAAGGCACTTTTTCTTCGTTATGCCGTCGCAACTTTGTTGCACTATTTATATGGAGCTGAATGCATTTTATACGCCGTCTCTTACACTTCTCATAAATCATTCCCGTCTGCCAAGGCGGCCCGGTTAGGCTCCTAACGCAGTCACCTTAATGTTAACGACTATCGATCACAGTTTGCGCATTAAGTAGTCCCTCCTCCTGTATTCGAGTGCGCGCTCGCTTACGTAATTACTAATTAGCACGTGAGTACACGAGGAGGAGGGACAAACCTCGGTGAAATTCGAGCCTGTGACTCTGCAATCTCTTCCGTGGAGCCACCGCGACTTTAATTAACCCATCCGGTTACTTTTTCGCGAATAAACTCGTTAAGAATGCTCCACTCCTGTCGTTCTCCTCCTCCTCCTCCTCCTGCTCCGCTTCTCTCTGTCCTCTTCTCGTCGAGGCACGCGACCGCCAACGGGTGGGTGATTACAGTCCCGTTTTATCGATGGTCCCCTTCCTCCTCGACAATGTCGCCAATCACTATGAATTTAGTAACGCTTAATTAATTAATCACGGATCTATCGACGGACCGTCACGGCGTTTGTGGAATGCAGCGGTTGGTCGCTCATGATAGTTTTATCGAGCTCTTCATTAAAGACATCTAACGATGTCGTCGATGACTAATTTCGCTAGATCGAATAACGAAGGACTCGCTCCCTGAGTTTAATAAGCGTCGAAAGAAACGCAATGATTCAACTTTTGCTGGACGTTTTTTTTTTATAACGTGCATTGATAATGTTAATGATATGCTGCAGCCTAGCAGTGCGAGTAATTGCGGACAACTTTTTTTCAGTGGCCACTCGGCCTGATTGCTTCGTAAAATCGGACAGCGCCAATTCCGCGTCTGCCAATATTAACGTCTCCCGTCGCGAGTCTATCCCATTTGTCAGTATATGTCGTCCGCAATGGGGAACGACACTCGTTAACAATCCATTGTGACAGGTACAGCGCGAGGCTGTGCACACGAAACACGTTTAAAACTACATTTCGGATAACGTCATCAAAGATACTTACGATACTTCGAATCGAATGGATATGTGATCAATCTATGATAGATGAATTTCGCGACGCCAAATTCGATCGTGCATTTCATGATAAATCGCATGTACGTCGCGTTTCAATCTCGCATTCAACATAATATAGTAACTTGATCATATTTTGAAAATATGAATTTATGATAAATAAAATATATATAGGCATTTCTGCCTAAATTGTTTTCAGATTTTTTGACCGTACAGTTTTCTTTAAATAATTTTCTAAAATAGTATTGAGAGTCTTATGGGAAAGAGAGTTTTGAGTAATTTATTCGCAAGTAAAATGTAAGAATGTTCAAAAACTATATTTATAAAAAGTGAAGTTTAAAGAACATTTTGAAATAAAAAAAATGAAATTTTACCGTATAATTTTCGTGCAAGAATATGAAATGTTTCCAAATATACAATTCTCCTTAAATGTGACGTTATATTAATGAAAATGTGACGACGTATTTTGCACATTATTGCTTTTAAATCTTTATTATAAAGAATTTTCTTCCAATTTTTTCCCATGTCAATATTTATTACGTTACGATATTATGAAAAATATTTTTAAATAACAAATTATTATTTTTAACACTTAAATTTCATTTATTATTTATAATTTTAAAAATTTATTGCTAAAAATTCCTTTATTAAGAGATATGTGTGAATAAAAAGTGATATGACCTTCCTCCATTTTTTGAAGTTGGAGAATCTTTTTAAACCCCTGAAGTTATCATCTTTAAGATTAATTTTATTCTACCGAATAAAATCAAACAATGAGTTGGTTTTATTGTGTGATAAAACGCGCATCTATTGTACAACGTAAAATTACGTTTTACAATTAAAATTTCTAGAATTAACATTTGAATTACGTTTGTAATACAATGAAAATTAAATATTGTATTTCAGTGGAAATGAGAATTTTTCTTCACAAAGAAAAATATGGTACCGTCGAGCATCGCGGGGTACAGTCCGAATCACTTTCCTCAATCGTAGTCTTAGTACTACCAGGTATATTCATAAAAACGTTGTTTCATATTTCGCTTGATCGTACGTTGCATCAGATTCCATTAGAATTTGCTTCGCGAAACGCTATTGTTTGTAGTTCACTCCTTTCGAAACTACCAAGTTAATTAATTAGTTGGTAGATTACCGTTTACTAGATACTACTTGCTATTTGGCAAATAGTAGTTTTGAACAAATACCTAAAACTCAAAATGTAAAATTTTACTTGCGCAACTTGCCTTTGGCAATTTTTTTTTCTTTCCTTTAATTCTATGCATTAATTCACTTTACCGTAACGCGCTGTCCAATTATACCGCTTTTATTGCGGTCGGTATTGAAAGGGAGGAGGGCATCAACCACACGAGTGCGCACGCGTGAGCCCTCTCGGGGTTGTGAGTAAGGCTGCCCCTGCACTGCTGCTCGTCAGACACGACGAAGGGCAAAGTCCCTTATGATTAATCTGCGCCTCGCATCGCGATGTCAGAATTACCTCCGACTTTGTTCCCGTCTACTATCTGAACAGATAATCTGTGTAATTTGTAATAAGGGCCGCTCAAAAGGCGTCAAGCTCGTCTCGCGCGGACTGCGCAACGGTACTGCTTTGAAATCGCGTGAGTCTGCTCACAGACTTTACAAACTACCGGCGAATCACGAAATATTTCGTAATAATATGCAGCGCGGGATCGCGCGGCATATATGAATATCCTGCAGCATGGCAGAAAGGCACGGGAATTTTGAAATAAACCATTATCGAAGGAAGGAGAAAACATGCTCGTTTCAGTAGGTTCTCGATTGGCGACAAATTGTCACTGTGGCAGCGTTTCGGCATTCATTCTCGCGAAAATGAAAAATCCATTATTCACTATGCGCGGCAAGGTACACATTATAATCAATTTAAAGCGCATAAAAGTCTTTCGCGCGCCGTGTGATTTATTTACGTTCTGTTACCGGCGAATGAAATATAGAGCGTAGAAATTTTTTTTATGTAAAAACCTCAATTCCTACCTTTTCCCATCGGCTTCGAGTGTATGTGGCGCGGATACGGAAAAGCTGCCATTTATAAACAAAACCGTCAACGCGATATAAATATTTGTCCATGGGAACGTGCTCTTGACGCACGCCTGCTCGCCCGCTCGCCCGCTCTCTGAAATACAATACAATTTTCCAATTTTGTTGTACCATTTTGAAGGACTGGTAAACGCGTCCGGCGATTCTTTTTTCATCTCGCCTCGCACGCGGTCGCAGTTTCGACCGAGGCCCTCAAAAGCAACGTTTGTCGCTGTCGTGACAAAAATTCTCCAATTTCCATTGAAAATCGATCGGCCATCACTCATCGCTTTTGAACGAGCTTACTGGGTGAATTTAAGCTTCGGAATATTTGATGGAAACTCATTTCGGTTGTTGCACGGTGATGTTAATTATTTTACCGATCTAACTGGATACTTGTCTAACTGAACCTCATCTCGACAGATTTGTGCGCAAAAGGATAAGCCACAATCCTGGTTAGCGATTCGCCATTTCTCTCTACCAATATAGCATCAGCTATAAAATAGATTAGGAATGAACGACTCACGTTACTCATGGTTAGCTTTAACCGGGATTGGTGTAACTGGCGCTGAAACGACGCGTCTCTTGCTTGCGTGTTATCGACCCAGCGTGGCGCGGCGGAGAGCTACATCAAGGTGATTTCATAGATTAGCATGTTCTCACAAAGGCGCGGGGTAAGTTAGCGCTGGCTACGAGTGTTTTGACAGCAACAGATGTCAACCTAGCTCTCGCAGCGCCAGCCAGCCTCGGTTAATCAATGACCTAAATGGACATGTTGCTCGCCTCATCGTGACGCTCCAAACGAAACACTCCGTATGATCGATCCGCGCGAGAAGAAATTTTTTCCACCGTGGATGAAAAACACACATCACTGACTGAATATTCAAAAGAATGTATTACATCTATTTTCTAAATAATTTCATTGCGATGCAGAGATTTATTTAAATAGACAATATTTATTTATTTATTTATTCATTTATTTAGAGAGAACGACTAAGCTCAGAATCGCAATAAAATTTCGCATAAATTATCTTGAATATTTTAAGTACTTGTACTTAATTATTATACTAAAAAATGATTGAGATTTGAAATTCATTATTTTAAAAAATGTTAATATTACAACACTACATTAATAACACATAAAGTAGATAAATTATAAAAATACGTTATTTAATAAAAATAGAATGTTATAAATACAACTTTCATATGTATAAATATGTCATTTAAAGTATAAATATTAGCATATTTATAAAAATAGGTGTAATACATCGTTAATAATTAAAGCGCGCGGCTTTAATTACACGTTTTCCTTCTCGTCATGTCGTGTAGTCTTAATTCGACAGATTCTCTTGAATAAGCTTTATGGCAACGTGCCAGGTCAAGTCGCGCTCCTCCGCGTGTCGAGCGCCGTGGAAAATTGTTGGATTCAGCAGGTATAATTGAATGAAGAACGTGTTAAATGTTAAAACGCTCACAATTACGTGAACGAAACCAACGAATTTTACGGAAATGTATACACGGGTGCACTAAAATCACCTGGCATACATGCGCAAATTTTAATGCCCGTCAGTATATAAAGATGTAAATGCGCCCGCGCACTTTACCCCTTATTTCTTATACTAGGGAAAATTGTATTTCGAGCATAATTATACTCGAAGCGTGAAGATGTAGAGTTGTACGGAACGATATTCTGTGACATTCCGTAATGTAACTAGATTGATTCGCTTAACCAATTTGATTAATTTGCAATTTCCTTCTTAGTACGCAACAGTAAATAACAACATCAACTAAGATAACCTAGTTACGCTGACATGTTTCAAATACGTTTTACGTTTAATTTACATTTAATAGCTTCACGGTTTATTCTCATTCTGATTTATTACGACTATTGATTCGTTTCTTCTTACAATTATAATAATATCATTACTTTATTATTATTATTATTATTATTATTATTATTACCGCTAATTAAAATATTTTTCACGGCATCACATGCATTCATCTTTTAAATTTCCATTTTAATAGCTCGTATCAGGAACGCATATAAAGTATGGAATATGCGAGGTGGATTTCAACAATATCTTTCGCAGCGCGACGCCGCCGTACCGCGAATCCTATCTCGCTGAAGAATTTAATATGACCAGAATAATCTTGGAAGGTCTTCGGTTTCGCTGTCGACGAAAAAGAGAACGATTCTACGCACGATGGAAAATCGCTCGTCTAAAAGTTTCTCAAGCAAACAAATTTCTAACTCCATATTGGTCTTGTTCTGCCACCCCGGGTAATTCCTCAACTATCGCCCTCCATTATACATATGTATATTTTCCTTCATACTATACCTAAACCAACGTATATAATAAATTTCTTTCCCTTGTTTCTCTCTCTCTCTCTCTCTCTCTCTCTCTCTCTCTCTCTCTACTTTATAATCGCTAGATTTTAAATACGTTATATTGTCAGTCATTGTTTGCCAGCTTTTTTTCGTTTTTCGAGATTGTTCCGCACTCTTTTTGCAATATCACGCTATAAAATACATGTAGCATTACATATTTTAATATATAATAGTAGGTAAATTTAAGACCCAGTATTAGTGATGTATACATTTATACACATATGAGAATAAAGTTACAACTTACAAATAAAATTAATCTTCTTCATAATAATTAAAAAATTTGCAATTAGAGGTAGAGAAGTACTAATTTTTATAAAAATGTACGATTTAATATTTTCGCTGTAAATTATATTATTTTTACATATATTATTTATGTAAGTTTATATACTACTTTTTACAGTGCAAAACTTTTTTATAGTACTTTGATTCACTAGTCTTTTCGAGGATATCGAATGTCGGGAATGTAGATTTTGCTGCAAATAGGATTCAGAAACTTTTGACATTTCTCTTTTGAATGTTACAATAGATTTTTTTAAGTTAAATATGCAAACATTTTTATGTAATGAATAAATACTTTTCTTTTATTACAAAAATATTAACATTTAAAAAACATCTAGTACAAACGATGTTTATTTCAAAGAATATATATTAATTATTGTATCGGGTTTAATTACGTATTGTAAGGATTTGTTTACTGGTCCGCAATATACATGAACGAATATTTATTATACATAGGTAAATATTTCGTCGTACAGTAATTATAAACGCATATTTAATGAAGTAACGTAATATCAATATTTTTGAATTAATTCTCTCGTTACGGAGAATTAATTACCAGATTAAATCGTGCGTCAATTTCTACATTTCTGTGAACTGCAATATTTATTTTCTTTTTTTTAAATATCAATTTATATATAGATATTATACATGGATTCGGTTATTTGGGGCAAAACACAATATTAATATAACAGCAACAGCATTAACGAATTATTAATCAGTGTAGTATTAATATTATATAGTCAATAAAATATTAGATGATATCGCATATTACTCTGTAAAAGAGACGCTATTTCAATTTATGCTATTTTAATTATTTCAAATGTGTATGTTCGAATTATTTGGAAATATAATATAATAATATATTTAACTTATTATAAAATTATATTGTCGTTATTAATGAATTTTTAAACATAAAAAAGTTAATGGAACTAAAATGCTTTGATTTTTAGTATTGATTTTAAGTTACGTTCGGTCACGTAACGCAGTTGAAATTAATACGAAACGTAAGGTTCGTTTGTAACGCGTCTGGGCTTCTCGCTGTTCGCAGAGTTGTTCGTGATATTTAGGAGAGAAAGATGTGTGTATTTAATACCGTACGCTTTGTACGTTAGTCGACACGACTATGCTAAGCTATTTCATTTGGACGAGCTCTTTAACGAGTGACTCGTGCGCTATAACAGCAACTATAATAGCCAGGCTTCTTCGTCGCTCCTATCTGAATTTCGCCGTGATGCGGTATCGCCAGTGGCTCTGCGGTATTAACTGACCGACATAATCGGATCGAAAACAGTCTAAAGTACCTTTAGCGCCTTCCTCCATCTCCACCTTCCCTCCCACTCGCTCTTCCCCCTCGTCTCGCGCAATATTACGGCAATAAAACATTAGCAATTTATAGCCGGGTAAAGATCCTTTAGATCTTTCCTTTCATCGCTACGGCATAGCCCGGTGGAATCTTTTATGCGAACACGTCTTCGTCATCAATCAACGTCGCGAAAGAATAACTCGGGAGCGTTTGAAAAATGATAGCGGCCGCGAGGCCGGTAGGCGACTGCTGCTTCACCGAATGCTCCTCTTCCAACTGCGGCGGCAGCGGCAACGGCAGTCCGTTGACTGATAATGGGATAGAACTAACAATCGAGCCGCACGCTTCACGCAAAGTGCAACGAGCGATCGCTGTAACGTGCTGTTTGATGCGGTGCAGCGGGATAATTTGGCAAATTTATGTCGCGTGTGTGTCGCGCCGCGTGTTAAAACCCACGCGGAGAAGGGAAAATCTGCGAGACGTCTCTCTCTTTCTCTCTCTCTCTCTCTCTCTCTCTCTCTCTCTCTCTCTCTCTCTCTCTCTCTCTCTCTCTCTCTCTCTCTCTCTCTTTCTATCACTGGAAAATCATAATGTCCCTATATAGCCTACATCACCGCGCAAGATATCTCGAGAATATTTTTACTT
Source organism: Monomorium pharaonis (assembly GCF_013373865.1). Lineage (NCBI taxonomy): Eukaryota > Metazoa > Arthropoda > Insecta > Hymenoptera > Formicidae > Monomorium > Monomorium pharaonis. The sequence goes on from NC_050467.1 coordinate 25,970,088, forward strand.
TTATAAAACTACCATCATATCTATCGGTGTATATTCTAGTATCCGATAGATACTTTCAAAATGTCGCATGAATTTCTTTCGTATAGCCGTAATTTCATATAGCGTGTCTTACTGAAATGTTTTCTGAATACTTCTTCTATACGAAATACTTTCTACATTTTGATAATCAACGTAATATTTTAAGAAAATTTAAAACATTTACAAATATAATATACATGCGAGATAATTTCCGAGATACATTCCCACTGCTGTGAGAAAATCTGCATGAAATCACATACGTAGTATTTCTCTTGCATTTTTAAATAACGTAGTGATTATACAAAGTAAAAAAATTAATACATTTATATTTGTGTTAAAATTATTATGTTAATGATGCAATTGCGTTATTTGAATATTTTACGTTAAATTAATATTCAACATTTCTTAGAATTATGTTACATACCTTATGGATCAATGAACAAATAACAAATAAAAATAATATAATTTTAAAATGTTATACACATTTTATTTTAAAATAAATGAATAAAATTTACGTATTTTAATTTAACATATTATAAATGTTGATTTTATTGAAGAAATAAACTTTTACAATTTATTTCCAAATTGTATCAAAGTATAATTACCTTTTGTGTAATTGTGTTAATTTTCTACATAATATTTCTATTCAGTGCCACATTAATTTCTTTACTTTTCACGTATGGGCTGAAAGATTTCTCAAGTGTTTTCCTTTTATATGATACGATATCATCTGGGTAAAATTTTTTTCAGACATTATGTTAGATTATCAGAAATTGTTAAAATTATTATTATTATTTACATATTTCATAAGCCTAACGTTTTATCAAGTAGCCATCAAAATTTTATAAAATTCATAGTTTTTAAAAATTAATTTTCTCGAGATCTTGTTTTAAGAAATTCTTCATTTATGTTAAATTTAATATATTTTTGGATATATATTTCTTTTTTCTTTCGATATTTTCTAATTTTCTAAATACTGTTCAATTCTTTACTGAAAAGAATTCTTTCTAAAATTTGCCGCCTTGGAGTATAACCCATTCAGCCTATGTCTTAATACGACACTCTATTACTTTCTAACATATTTATCTTATGATATATTAAATAAACACAAAAATTTGGGACATGTGAAATGTATTGAGTTTAACGCAAAATTTTTGCACACATAAGGACGATATGTATTTTTCTAACATTAAGCTTCCCTCGTTATCACGAGAACTAAAGACGATGCGTGTAGCTCGTTATCCTTTATCGGCCAGCGTAATTTCAAACCGTGATTCTGCGATTTTCGATTGTGCTTACAAAACCTATCCGCGATTAACGCAAATAACTGCTTGAGAGCGTTTACGTGTAATAATCATACATTTGTATGATTACGGCAATACACAAAGTATCTAAGAACTGACATTTAATTTCGATAATATAATCGTTGATAAAAGTATTGAATTCTTTGAAAAATTAAAATAAAGTTCGCCAATTTCTAAGGCTTCGTTCCCTTTGGCTTGTAAGCGTTATTTATCCTTGTTTAATCATGATGAACAACAAGGATAAAATAATGCGCCAAATGGAACCCATTCTAAATATATTTATATAATTCTGAATACATTTATTATATAATTCAACGATAGATTTACGCGTAACAGCTTACATAAATATTTACAGACACATACATTTTACGTTCTGTTTCCTCATGTATTCTTGACTCGATGAGAGTGCTTCGAAATTGTGGGGAAGGCGGGAAGGAGTCACGACAGCGACTTTAATGCGAATTTGCGACCCTTTTTGCCGCGCTTTGTACAGCATAAGGGGACTGCGGCGGCATAGGAATTGTCCGAGGTGTGCTCAAAGGGTGGATGAAGTAACTGAGGATAAAGAGGAGGCGAGTCAAACCAGAATTTGCTTATTACTTTTACATCGCTACAAAGGACTGACGCGCGCGATCTTCCATCTTATTTAGGTAAAATATTTTCTCCTTCGTCCTCTGCGGTTGACGTGTTATTAGCGATAAAACTTTCCCATTTTGAATAGTTCAAGTTTTTTTTTTATAGAAATAATTAATGTAATTTAAAATCAGTAATAAATACACGAAAGTATTTAAGAATTCCTGTTATATATTTTTTCTTTCACTTAATTTTGGAATATAAGTGAGCTAGACGAATTGAATTAATCGAATTTGTTTTAGAGCCGGTAGAGAACCGCTGGAACGAATTATAGCGCGGGAATAACATCGCGCCCGCCAATGTTGCATGACTACGTTATGCATGTAATCTATTATGTTTTTGAGACTTATAGAATTAGCTTTCAGTTTAATGGCGAACATAAAGGTCCGGTCACAAGAACTTGCCTCATCTTGCGTTCGAGACATGTTACTCTGATATTCCGATTGAGCATTAGCCTCATTAATTCCCACGCTCATTAACCGCTTCCTAATTGGCATCCGACGAAACGCGTCCATCGGTTATACAATTGAAGCTTCATTATGAAGAGACGTGATTATACATTCAAAATGTTTTCTATTATTATCATTATCAATTATTTCTTTACAAACACACAAGAGTATTCATGTTTTAGAATATCTGTATTTCCTTTTTTTTTTATTTATTACTAGCTATGCCCTGCCACGCGTTGCTGTGGCTCTCTATTCTTATGCTACGTTTTTTTCAAATTTTCTTTACTTTGCTTGTTTAACTTTCAAGAGCCTTGCTTTACTGTTGCTCTTTTTATTTTATTTTTGAATAAGCGTTTATCTATCTTTAATAAATCTAATATTCATTTATTCACGTACTTCTAACTTTTTTTTCTAAAAGCTGCCATGGATAGAAATCCATTCAAAAGACTGTTTTAAATAAGTTCCTTTTTTTCAATAAAATAACAGCCATCTTTATTTTTCTTATTACCTTAATTTAAACGCAATAGAAACATTCTTCGTCTCTCCCGGTCTCTCCCCGTCTCTCCCGGTCTCTCCCCGTCTCTCCCCGTCTCAATGTGTCAAAATTTCAATAATATTAATGAAAAACTATTTTTTACACTTAAATTATGGCTATCATTTTTGAAACACCGGTATATCCAAAATCAAACCCCATAAGAACACTCCCGGTTACGAATGCAACGTTGTGTCAAAATTTCAAAGCAATCGGTGAAAAACTTACGGAGATCTTAGATAAGGAACAAACATTTACATTTTTATTTATATAGATTTAATAATAATATTTAATAAACTTTTATGAATTAAGAGAAAAAATATCAAATGGAAAAAATACTATTTTCAAATTAATATTTTGAATATTTTAATACTATTATTAAATCAAAACAATTATATGTATGTATATATAAAAAAAAAATATATATATATATATACATTTATATATACTGCTTTTTAGATGACTATTGAAATAAAAATATAATATTTTACTGAAATTTAAGATTATTAAATTACTTCAAAAACATTAAATATAATGTAAATAAAATTATTATTGTTTCATGTATAAATAAGAGAGAGAGAGAGAGAGAAATTATATCCCTGCTGATAAAAAATATATATATATATATACATTTATATATACTGCTTTTTAGATGACTATTGAAATAAAAATATAATATTTTACTGAAATTTAAGATTATTAAATTACTTCAAAAACATTAAATATAATGTAAATAAAATTATTATTGTTTCATGTATAAATAAGAGAGAGAGAGAGAGAGAAATTATATCCCTGCTGATATATACAATTATAATTATTTAATAGAATATATCAGTTTTAATTTGATAATAGTTTTCCTATACACGTATATCTAGATTCATGTATAAAGAGATAAATAGATCAATTTTTTGTTGCGCATTTAATTTGTCAATAAATTTATTATTTTTATGCATATAAAACTTTTCGATTCTCGTAAATTGTGAAAAATGTGGGTATATAAGAGTCTTATCATTATTTTATTAGCAAAACTTCCGTGCACATTAACAATTGAGTCGTGCCGATTCGCCTTTCGTGGAATCTAAAACAGGAAACAAAATGGTTCTCACGCGGCCTGCTGAGCTTTCCGCATGCAACAACGTGGCCGCTGAACCATTTTTAATTGCCCCGAAGATCGAGACGAGACATCCTGGCATTACGTCGTTTCCGGCATTGCTCACAATGGGATGATTATCGCGCATATATACGGGTGAAAAGGGCGAGCTGCGGTAATGGCGTCACGTCGAGCATTGTTTCACAACTGGAGACAAGATTTTTAATTTAAATAAGCGGCACGATCGCACATCCTTGGAAGGAATTTTTTTTATCAGTTTTTCACGCGAGTTATTCACCTTTCTTTTTCCATAATAGCCATAGGCGTAATGCAATTTATGTGTGAGGTTGTTAAATAATTTTTCCTATTGAAGAGATGTAAAATTATTATATAGCTACAACGGAAAATCCTATAAGCAGTAACGAGCGCCTGGTATATTTCTCGATTTTTTTTTTTCATTAATCGAACATTGAAAAACAGTTTGGTAATGATAATAATAAAGCTTTATAGACGTGATAGTTATTACATAAATTTTGATGAAATTATTTTACCAAAATGCAGTAGTAATTATCACACACGTTTAGACTTGATCATTTTACAGGCTCTTTTCCTTTTCAATGTGATAACGCCTTGCATAACTTTTATTACGATTATAATTTCTAGTACATACAAATAATAATTTTACATGAGAAGATTGGAACAGGCGAGATACTCCACGTTCTCCCGTAACGCTTTCATACACTTTCATAAATATTCATGGAATTGCTCGTCGCTGAGACAATTCGACTGTCGTAGATAAAATATCTCCTGTTGAGATATGACTGTTGCATAATTTACATAATTCTTTATTTAACAGTGATAATTATCAAATGGTAAAATATTAATAATATTATTTGTTAATTCAAATTTCTTATCTTATACGATGCAATTTATACTTTTAAATTTCTTTGCTAATAAGATTCTGTATCAAACAAAACACGCAACTAAAATAACAATCATCTTTATGTTACCTTATTCTCAAGTCAGAAAGGAATATTGTTTTCAAGATGAAAAGCATTATTCTCGGACAATCGTCCTGTACGTTTCACTGATTCTTACATTGTTAGTGCTTCAATTCTTTTCGCATTACACATCCCTTCCCCCCTCCCATATAATATCGTTTATTAAAATATTCTCGGCACCTTCGCGGGAAGAAAACGAAAAACATGCGCGCCTCTCGTCGAAACTCGTTCTGAACGGCCTTACAATGTTGAGATTACCGAGCGAGATGAATTCCGCGATCGGCAAAACAACTACACCCGATTTGATGTACGTACCGGTTTACATTAATCCCACGTAAAACCTGGCTACACGACGGAGATACGTATCGAAAAACGTTCTGTGAATAACCCGAAAAGTCGCGTTTAAGGACGTCGCTCGCAAATCACAACGCGTTTTTTTGCGTGCGTAAATTCGCCCTTGGACGTTTCACAATAATGTGACGGTAACAAGAGCCGTAAAAGAATATGATCAATCGGATGCACGAATCATCTTGACCTTGCGTGAACACCAACACACGTGCATGGGTAAATGTATATGTGCATCGACCGCAACACGCTTTCTCATCCGGCTCTGTAGGCGAAACCTTCGCGCGTTTATATCGTCGTTTCAAGTCTCGCCAATAACAACGATAATGTTATACGAAATACATAAAATGCGTATTCCGAAATATTTCGTATGGATTTATTGCAGTTTCAAAAATATAATATAATTCTAATCAAAATATAATTTCAAAAATATAATTGTAGCCAAAAAGTAAAAAATAAGTAGAGTTATTCGCAATTTTTTCTCTTCTGTTCCGTCAAAAATCTCATTTAATAGTTGCATGCTATTTTTCCGTAGAAACTTTTCTCCACTGAGCATGTTTTCTCGTTAAAAAATCTCATGCTGCCCTTATATCCAGTTTTATTTTTAATTTGTTTCAAGAGAGAGAATTCCCCCTTTTTTTCGCATAAACTTAAGCTATAATTTTATTCAAAACTTATCGTTTAAAAATTGCATTGGAGAATTGTATTCGGTGCCCTGAATTAATCTGTACACTTGCCAAGGTAAACGTATTCCAGCATGAAAATAATATACTTTGATGTGGATAATTAAAGCGTTAGTACGATAATTCATTCGCTCTCAGAAGTCCCATGGTTACGACAATTTACAGCGAAGAAGGGGACGAAAGGACGACGGTCGACAATCGCTGCGCGCAGTTGAATATACTCGTTTGCATTTGATATAGTCAGACATTTCGCCGGAGCGCAAATTCAAAGATATTCTGACTAAATTTACTTTCAAACGAAATCCTCACTTAAAATCATCTTTTATTTTCATCTGAATAACCGATGCCGCGCGATCTAGTCGTATGGATCGTCGTTAATAACAATTTATATTCAGAGACGCATATGTATGTGCATGTGGGTGTACGTGTGCATGTATTTGTTGCTGCAAAATGATAAAATCTTGATATATCTTTTTATTTTTATAATATATTTTCTTCATTAAGACTGGAATTCACAAAATGAATTAAAGCGATATGTGTTCTATGGATATATTTCATTTTTCTACCGCTTTTTCAAAAACATATAAATTCTACACATAATTTTTGAAAAATCTATTATTAAATTAGTCGAGTGAACGTAAAAAAAAAATCGCTGTCTGTTTTAATCTGAAATGCCGCGCACGAGTATCGATCGCCGAGAGCGCCGCTGCAATTTCCAATGTGGACGTTTCGTATCAGTTTCACGAGGTTATTGAATTAAAGAAGCAACTGCTCGACCCTCTGTTATTGCAGTTGTCAAGACTTATGATTATCTATGAGTAGAAAGATCGAACGAAAAAAATTTACACATACGTACAATTTTGTCATTATTCAAATAGTATATATGTATATATATATATATATATATATATATATATATATATATATATATATATATATATATACACGTATGTATGTATGTATTTAATTATAGTCTGAGTATAATTTGACTATAATAGTTTGACTATATAATTTGACTACAATAGTTGTAATTAAACGTATGTAACAGTTTATTAATTAATGATAAAATTGTACGTATCTGTAAATTTTATTTGATCTCTTATAGACGCAGTCCAAACGATGTTTTTTTTTCTATATAAGTCTCATTGGAAACTGTAATAACCAACGGTTCGGGGAGTTACTACAAAAACTGAAATAGTATAACGCAAGTAACGGATACATTTTGTTTCATTGCTACGTATCTCTATCACGTTATATTAGCATTGCATAATATTCCAATAAATATTAATTTAATTAATTTCGAATGCGCGAGCTGATTATTCTGAAAGCTTATTAGCAAATGTCTGATTTTAATAATTTGATGGCGTGCTATAAACTGGCCTTTGTGACGTGATATTACGTATGCGAATGAATCGATAGAGCTCGGTTTAAGGGCATGGGCGAAGGACTGCAATCAATTATATTTAATCGTCCAACATTTCCTACTGGTTTAATGAAATACATCTCCAGTTACTTCGTTAATCCCTTGCATTATACAATGTAGAGGATTGCATGTGTATCACATGTTAAAATGCATATCTCAGGAAAGAAATGGCGTTTCTCTTATAATAGCGTAATTTTCCTATAGCATACTACAAAATCGTGTTTGCCGTTTAATGTTTATTGGATCACTAACGGGAATGATGTTGTAGCGTTATCTACACGTAGAAAACGACATTGTATAAATTTAAATTAAAATAAAAATATAGTAAAATATTTTTGTGTGCATGTCCGCGCGCATATTTGCATACCACGCAGCAATACACGGTAATACTTGGAGCTATATAATATGCAACGGACGAAAAAGGCAAAAGGGCAAATGGTGCGAAGGAGAGGAGCGGAGACGAAGAGAGGATGATGAGGGAGAGAGGGAGAAGGATAGAGATAGAATGAGAAGGATGGAAGGGAGAAGGGGGGGGAGAAAGAGGAAGAGGAGGGAGCACGAGGCTGCATCGATCCAGAAGCACCGTGTGTAAACCATCGAGCATAATCAAATTCCTTTTAGCCCGAGCTCGTGCACGATACACCAAGGTAGTTCTGTTTTTATTCAGAATTGTCAAATTGTGCAAAAACCCATTTATCGCTCTCGAATTAAGATTCAAATTAAAGTTTGACTTTTGACTCTGGCAAAAGAAGTCTCCGTTATGCACATTCTAATTATCTGCCTAGTTTTAATTGCCCCGTTTAATAGTAATTTTGTAATTTTTATAATATGTCCCGCACAAGCGTGAAAAATTAGAAAACGGTAGTGATGCATATAATAAAGTTGATTGTTAATTCATGATTTATACATTGTTTCACAAATTTCAGGTTATCTTTCGAACAAGATTCCTGACTTTAAATTCTGACGTACAAATTTCTGACAGAGATATTTTGGAGAAATATTTTAAATACTTTTCTTTACCTTTATCTAATACATTTTAAAAATATTATCAAATTAAAACTGATTATATTCAATTTACCGATTATTATTTTATACATAACAATCAAATAACCAAGAAATTATATACAGAAGCAGTAATAATCTTGTTGCTATTACATATAATTTAATCTTCCTTAAAAAAATTTGATATTCTTAAATTTCAACAAACTATTACGTTTTTATTTCTATATGTAATATTGCAATAACTTTCTAAAGAAATGAAATATGTATGATTATTTTAATAATAGTATTAAAGGATTCTAATGCTCGTTTTGAAGATATTACTATTATTTTTTCTTTATATTTTTTCCTCTCAAATCATGAAAATTATTATCGAGTAAAGAAAATATATTTTTGTTGATAAAACTATACGAAATTCTTCAAGCAAGATATAAATTTAATATTATATATTTCATTTTATTGTATTAATTAACATAATATTTCATTAGATTTATGTTTGAAAAAAATATATTCTGAAAATAAAAGTTCTTTTTTTTGTGCAGATTTCCAACTCAATGACAGATTAATAATCAGTATTTGAGCACCTAACATAATTAATCATAAAATTATTTAATAATTATTGGCGTATATAAAAATAATTTATAAAATATTGTGTGTGTGTGTGTGTGTGTGTGTGTGTGTGTGTGTGTGTGTGTGTGTGTGTGTGTGTGTATGTGTGAACAAGTCTCATATATTTACTATTTTGGCAATTTAAGACAATAGTCTATTAATAGATCGATAGATATTCGTTTTGACCTGGCCTCGGTTAATAGAAACTATCTCGTAGATCGATAAAGTATGGATCGGATCTTTTGGGTCACCCTATATTTCCTGAAAGCATACCATTGGCCCATCTACTACTACTGCGTGCTCCAGGGTTTAATCTAACAGTGATTTATGTTTCTCAGCGGCTCTCAATAACGCTGATTCACATTACTTGCCGTTGATTCTGATTAATTCTATCGATCCTGTCAACGCGTTTATTTTTTCAATTTTGCGACAAACGCATTTCGCTCGACAACGGTTTATTATTATCTCTAATTGTGTTTGCTCGTCTCTGCGCGCAGTGCATTGAAATCACGCTGGTATTGTTGCGATCGTATTGCAAAAGTGCTCGGTTTACATTTTGCCTCGTATTGTTAGCTTTTAAAAGAACAAACGTGCGATAGGAATAAATACATGCAAACTTTCAACATTTGTACTCGCGTATTGTCGAAAAATACATTGCACCGAGCACGTTATTTGTCTCTTACTTTCATTCGATTCGATATAACAATCTATCAAAATTCAAAAAATTCACAACAGTGAAAATTGTAAAATTTTTTAAAAATTCCATCACTTATATTATTTATAATTTTCCCATTTTTATTGGATTTAACAAAGTTGATTTTTTTAATCGTAAATACATTTGCATATAATAATTGTGTATATTTTCTAATACACAAATTTCGTCAAAAATGGATGTCCTCATATTTTATCTAAAAACTCAATTTTCTACAGTATGTAGCATTTATAGAAGAAATTGACCACCACTGCGCCGAGACGCTACATATCCCGTTCTGTGTATGAATGTGTTATGTACGCTCGACGAATATGTCAACTGCAGTTTCACGGATTTAGCCTGCGACTCTGATTCTCCATCTGCTTTTTCTTTTTTCCGTTATTTTACAATTAGTCGCACTTGTACAGTGAATTTTATGTGGTTCGTAACGGAGGACGTCGGGACGTAATTCAAGCGGCAAAAAGGACACAAAGACGTTATCTAATCAATAACGCTTCGCAAGAATGTATTCATTATCGGCGATCAAGCGGCTGACGTGAATTTTAATCGACGGTTATTATTTTGTAATTATGCCTTACATTTACATGACTAACTTTAGATAACTCGAAAGCGATAAGAGTTATGACTGACAAAAATATTTTTTATCATGTCGCGCTTAAATTTCAATTTAAACTAAAATTTTCTCAGTACACACAGCTATCTCTTTTTCCTTTTCACTCGCACAACACGTTTCTCTCTTGGAATCTATTTTCATTTAAGTTACAAAAGCCCATTTAAGAAGTTTGGTGAGAGGCGCGAGATAAAGAAGTCCTGGATACGAGATGATATTACGCAGTAGAAACTTTCGCGGCTATGCTAATAATATGCTGGACATGTTCTTCGTCTTTATTTATACTTGATGTAACATACGTTTGTAAAATTATATCCAGCAGCTACGTTTAATGCAAAAGGTCATTTATAAAGTGGAAGGTTGCATTTTTCAATAAAGATTTTATTACTATATACATACATACATATATATATATATATATATATATATATATATGTATTAGATATCAATTTATATACGTGTGAGAAGCCGTACTATAATAATAATACTGACCGTTAATAAATATATGGTAATATTTCATAATATAAATATATGGTAATATATAAAATAACAACAAATTTGTCACACAATTTCCATATATCGATTACAAGTTTTACAAGTGTTTGTATAACGTTATAAATTTTCTTCAACTTCTACATAAATCTCTCGGTTTCTCTTAAAATTTTTAGCTTCCTTTGAAAGTCTTGAAACGCAATGTAGTTTGCATCCTTCTGCTCGCCCCATCCGCTCTTCTCATATTGATAATTAGCCCCACCCAAACCTTGGCCTAAGCCCTCCGACTTTATCCCCACTCTTTACTGCGTCTAGCAGTATGAAATATTGTCGTTTGTGATATCTCATCTATTACATAGTTCTAGTGGAGATACACATATATATGTATATACCTATATCTCATTTATTATCAACGTTAGTAAATCATAATGACGTACGTGATTAGTATTTTAAGGAAACTCTTCGTTAAGTCTTTTTATTCTCGTTATTTGTATTTTCATACAATGGTGAGAAAAGTAGTTGAAAGAGAAAATAGTAATAGATACATTCAGTGCTGGGGAAAAATTAAAACAGATTTAATAAAAATATTTATCTCTAGAAAATGCAGTTTAAAATAAATTATTTTGTGATATAAAAAAGTAAACAGTATATGGTTTATTTATTATTTTATTTTGCAGTTTTAAAAAATAGAAAAAAATAAGAACTTATTTATCCACAATATATTGAAATGTGAAGATAAAGATTTTATTTCAAATAGTGTCGTTTATAGATACGTCCTTTAAATAAATATTTCTGTTAAATCTATTTCAATTTGCCCCTAGCAATGTTCGTTTGATTGCATATTTTTCTACTCATAGAGCAATATTATTACATTTATTGTATGATAACTTGAACCAAATTCAAACAACAGAATTTAAAAAGTATAAAAAGTATATAAGATAATGAAATTTTCCCTGGCAGTTTAATAATTATCACAATAATTATTGAGATTCTTGCAAGCTAATCTTTTGGTTTCTCTTTCTACGCCGAAGAAAAGCATCTGAATTAACCGTGCGCTAGTTGCATACCGAAGGCTTGCAAATTGATAGGTTATCGGTGTGTTTAGGACGCATACGAATCGGCCGCGCCGTAGCAACGTCGGAATACATTATCACTCCGATTCGACACGCAGTGTGGTGCATCGACTCGATGTCGCGGCGTATCCGTGTGCGTGCATCGCCGCGAGGTTGAACCGTAGCGTCCGTACCCGTAGCCGGTGCGTCGCGCGTCGTCGCAATTCGCATTCGACCGCGCACGGCTGCAGCCGCGTCAGAACAATCGCGATGATGCTACACGCGCGTGTCTACACCGCTCATCCCTTACCCCTTACCCCTCATCTCTCACTCCGTTTCTCTGGTGATACACGCGAGTCAGAGCGAGATATATTGCTATATATTGTAATTTCGCGTTTCATCGAAATTCATTACGGTTATCGCGGCAGAAGTTTTTTGACGCGGAGGAGCACGAGAGATTTTATTAAAGAACGCCATTTTATGAGATGAAATTCCCTTTTTACATGTCGTAAACTTCATACGATATGTGCAACTTTTCTCTTGCCAAGTACTCTAACTTCAAGCCGATATATTTGTTTCGCATACATCGTTTTGCCGCTGACAATGCCGTTTTCCGTTAAATCTGCGACTTTGCGAACTTTAAAATTGAATTACACGTGCTTGCGGCGAAAACTCATGGTCGCCTGGCGCCGCAAGTGCGAACAAAAACAATCGATCAGCGGAATCGTGCTCGGCAAGTCGAATAACCGTCTCGTAAAATTCGGAATCCCCGACGGACACTCCTGGGAAATCGCTCACATAACAAATCCACTAAAAGTCGAGAGAATTTGCCTTTGAGTCAATCGGAATAATGAACTTCCCTTTAAAACACAAATTTTCCTATCCAATGAAAATTATTTCAGAGCAAGGAAAAGATAACGTAAAAAGAGAAATGTTTGAATATTCTACAAACTTTCAAGAGGAGTTTGCAAAATGTTTAATAAAATTTTAAGACGGTTTAAATTGGAAGAATGCGCTATGAATAAATAAAGACCAAGAATTCTAAAAATCCTTTCATGACAATTTTATTTCATGTCGAGATACGACATATTCTATGATATATTCCATATTTAATCATGGTTTTCCGTCCTCGCACGGAGGTTTATTTTCAGCATTGAATATTTGCCCGGAGAAAAGAGAGGGGGGCGGGGGGAGAGAGAGAGAGAGAAAAAGGGAGAAAGGGAAAGAGAAACGGAACAAATTGGCACGCGCGGACACGTAGGACCACGCAGCGATAGGATCAAGCGTGATCCAAACGGTACCGATATTTTTTTCGTCGAGGTATCTCAATACGGGAGGTTAATCGCAGCCTCTCCGAGGTCGCAACCTTCTCTTCCGTAGAATTAACCTCTTGCATTCGGAATTGCTTCGTAGAGTAAAACCTACTGCGAGTTATTCTGACTTGAACAACATACATTGTGCCTCGCTAATAATTTTGCTTGCGATTATTAACTCGTGTGCTTCAACGATCGTAAGAGTATCGAAGAATTATCATTTTCAAAATCTGCTTTTTGCAGGATGATATTTAAATAACAACGTGGATATAATATTTTTAACGTTGTCTTGTATTTAAAAATTGGACATGTTAAAATGTGTAAAATAGTGTAACAATGAATGCATAAAGATAAAAAAACACGAAAAAAAATACGAGATTTTATATTTTTTCAATTGTTATAAAAGAAATAGATTTTATAGAATTATTTTAATGGAATTATTATAGTCAACGGTTAGAATCAAGTCGGGGCAAAATTAACGTTACCGTATTGTACTATAAAAGAATTTCCATTGCCCGTGTCTTAAATGGAAATTATATTTGAAATTATTTTTAAAGCTTTTACAACATTTTTTCAACGCAACGTCGCGCAGGGAATTAACGAAGCGGGGTAACGAAACGCGATGCGAGCGTTGATTCAATTATTAGATCGGACAGCGATTATTCTAATGTCCGTCGATGGCTTTCGACGACGAGAGCCGCTTGTGAATCGATTGAAAATTACAGCTCGGGAATTGGATCGGGCCCATCGCTAGCGCCGGTGCCGCCGGTTGCGAGCCGAAGGGAGAAGAGACGAGAAACACACGTCGGGGAGTACCGCGGGCGAATAAGTGGGGACGACGGAATGAGGTGCATGGTAGGAGGAGGAGGAGGAGGCGAGATGAGCGAGCGAGAAAGGGGTTGAGGGGAAAAGACCGAAAGGGAGGATGGCGAGAGAGAAAGAGAGAGACGACAGAAGCCGACCGGTAGAAAGGTTATAGTAGAAGGGAAACTACTATTGGAAGAACTCTCGGATGAGGGTGGGAAGGAAGAAGAAGGGCGAAGGGGAAAGACGAGGAGAGGCGAGCGGGGAGTTAACAGAGAGGGAATACGGCGAATACACACACAGAGAGAGAGAGAGAGAGAGAGAGCTAAAAGATGAAAGTATAACCCGAGCAACACACAGTGGCTCCCAAGCCAAATAGAACATTATGTCACGTATAAATAAAGTCGTTTCCGAACTTCAGCCCGATAGATATTGCAACGCCAATAAATTATCTTCCGTTAACCACTATATAAAATCGCCCCGGGCGTGTACGAGGTAAATCACGCTCCGCTTGGCGCGTTGCACAATTACCGAAAGAGTGTGTGTCTTTCTTACGGCGCGCGGATTTTCACTCGTGTGGAAAATTTATCGAATTACATGGAGTCACTGGCCATAGAAGCCACGCTCGGAAACGCGAGGAAAATTATTTTTGTTCCTGTCAAAGCTGAAAGCTCTTCGAAATAAACTTGTACATACCTGTATAATTTCAGTGGACCGCTATCGTTTCTTTGCTAAAGGTGCTAAAAAGAAATCGAGAAATCAAACATATCGTTAGTTAGAGAATTTTTATCTACATTAAGAACAGATAATGGACGTATAATATTGTGTATATGCAATTGGCGCTGTTAGAAGTAAACAATGGGACAATGCGTTATATAATAATGATCAATAATACAAATTTATGTATACATAACGCGCGCGCGCAGTTATGACAGAGTCATTCGATTACATGCGGTATCGTTGAGGTTGCATAAGCGTTTGAACTCTGCTCGAATGGGCAATAATAATTTATGCGTCTAATGCGGAAAGAGCAGAGGCATACGGGGCAAGTAATAAGTCAAACTTGGCGAAAATGACGTCGCGCTGCAAGCACCGGCGAACAATTAAATTATCGTGGAGGCGGAGCAGATAACGATGCACTCGAGATGCAGCATAAACCACAGTTTATACCGCGTGGATTATGTACGTACATAACGTATCACACATAGTAGAGAAAGGAGAGACTATTACACATACTCTCGTCTTTCTCTCCCCTTTCTTCTCCCTCTTCAGTTCCCCCTCGACAGTTACATCTCTCCGCGAAAGCTCTCGCTCGCGAGTTCCTGGGATTCCCATGTAGAGTCGCTAGTTCTCAATTGAAAGTCGATATAAATACGACGGAGCCACGTAGGTAAATGAGAATTCTATCGGGAAAATTTCTTCCCGTTAATTCAAATCGCGAATTTGACGCACGTAATTTTTATTCACATGCTAATTTACTCTCTTGATGACAATTTTTTTTATTATTTGCGCAATTATTGCGTTAAAATAGTAGAACAAATTAAAACATTATAGTTTTTCCTCCTATTATGAAATAGCAAATTTATGAAATTTATGAAATAGCAAAAATATTTTAATTGGATGGCAAATACTCCACGTATTTGGAGAAGACAAAATTATTCTAATAATGTAACAGTCAATTATAATGTAATGACTCTGAAATATGTATATTTAAGTAACACTGCAACTAGTTTTTTTTTTTTTTTTTTTGTAAAGTCACGAGAACGAAAATCAAAACATAATCATAGCAAGGGAAATAACGTTAGATATTAATTATCATTTGATTAGGTTTATATAAACAACAATCAAAATATAATGGCAACAAATATGACGTTTTGGAATATGGACGTTAATATTATTTCGTTAATTTTATATAACTAATATAACATGAATGAAATAGCAGAATAATACGACATGTAATATGTTTTAATATGTTGTAATTTCATGCATATTGTAATTTATGTAAGTTTTGTATAATAAGGTTGTAATCATCATATTGAATTATAATGGACAAACATTTATCTAAAATAAATTACGCCGTAATGATATACCTATGATATACCGTTTTCCATAACAGTAATATATTTTTCGTTAAAAAACTAGTTATCATTTGCCATTTTTAGTGATTAATTATAAAAAAATTAAAAAGAAATCACAGTTTTATGTAAATAATGAGTTAAAAATAAATTTTTTTTGGACAATTCAATTATTTATAATTCACACGAGTTATATAATATTTCGCAATATTTTTGTTTGCAGGACGAGGTGCTGACGATTTCAGAAAAAGTAGTCGTCCGCGTGCACGACCTAGTCACATGGCTCTCACCTACGTTAGAATGGTCGTGGGGCCGGGAGGTGTCCTATCCGACAACCCCGACGTCGTCCCCGGAGACCAGTCCGCTCAGATACGAGATGCCACAACCGCAGGTGCTGACGGACCCGGGGATCGACTTCTCGGACGTGGACAAGCACCAGAAGGACTACGAGACTAACCTGAACTCGTCGAAAAAATTGGACGGCTTCCAGACGAAGGTAGTGGTACTCTCGTATCCCAGGTACTGCCGTTACCGGGCGCTCCTACGTAGACTCGAGGGTGCCGAGCCGTCCTGGCTGTGCTCGTCCATCGCCGCCGCCTTAGGGGGCTTTACCGCGACCCCCGGCACCAGGGTGCTCTTCTGCAGGGACACATTTGACTATCCGGATCTCGAGACTCACGAATTGCTGTGCAATCACTTGGGTATGTATGATGTCGGTTTCGACTTGATTCGTAAAAGAAACCTTGCGTAAAGAATTAATCTCACGTCATCGTATGGTTATGTATACTTGTTGTTCACTACTCGCACGGAGTAAGAGTAGAGGAGTATGATCTTCGTACCGTGCGAATAGCAATATTTATGTGATCACAGTAAAAGTAAAAGTGATCTCGTTTTTAAATCCCTAATTGGAAGGAAATCCGATGAAATTCATATTCACGGTCGCCATTTGTAAAGACAGAGAGGGAGAAATAATGTCAGCTTTCTGAAAATGCAACTCACAGATGCGACTTATTTTCCCTCTCTCTCTTTCTCTCTCTCTTTACTAAATGACGACCATGGATATGAATCCATTCCTTTCAGCAAATTCCCTCCCAATTAAGGGTCTAAAAACGGTATCACTTTTGTTTCACGGAGATCGCCCTCCTTCTCTCTTACTCCGTGACTGCCCGACAATGACTCATCGTATTTCGATCCTATCGAAACCTCTCGCTAGGTAAGAGGGGCGTTGATCTTTATCGACCTAGCGACTATTTCGCAGCGATCGATAATTAGATCGATAAATGTGTCCAGTCAGTCACCATGCCGGCTGATGTCATAGTTACTTTCTTTCTATGTTTCCCTTACTCCGCGAGGGATGCTTAAGAACGAATCATTGTCGAGCAGTGTATATGTACATCTGTTTACAATTTTATGCTATAACGGATATAGTGCGAGATGTCTGACAAATCATAATACACGTACCAATCAAGAGATAATTTCTCTTCTTCAAAAAAAAAAAAAGAAAGTGTAGAAGAAACTTTTCTTATTATCTACATAGAAATATTTTTAAATATAAATTATTTTTATTATCAAATTATTAAATATTACTTTATTGATTGCATGAGAAATTTAAAAAAAAAATTTAAATAAATGTGTCGTATGTTTTTAAACATTAATAAGAATTTCTTTTCTTTGATTTCTTTTGCAAAATTCACAATTTTCTTTAAAAAATTGAAAGAAATTATTTTGCGAAAATATTTTTATTCATGTGTACGTTTAACTGGATGCTGATGGCATTTACGTACATGCGTTTGACTTGTAGACGTTTGTAACATACGACCTTAGAGTTTGTTTTGATACGAATGTATATTATATTATGTATAACATGTTACTATACATAGTATGTTATCTATTAATACTAAGCACTGACATCGTTATTAACTTTTACTTATCTCTCGAAAAAATGGCAATATATAGCAATTGCGAAAATACTGATATATTTTTAATACTGGAAGGTTATGGCAATAATATCTTAATTGCGGTTATTTATTACCAGTAACAGTAATCTCTCAGCACAAGATATAATTAAGCATACAAACATGCAGCATAATATTTTCGCATCTAAATTAATTACTCTTGAAAAATGCGCAATCATTAAAAAGCTTTGTTCCCCTTTTCTTTTGTCTTCAACAATGCGCATTGCTTTCTATCAGCCTTATTATGATTCATTAAACATCCTTTATAACTTTTATTTGACAGATTTTTTGAATCGGCATTATTTTATCGTAAATAATTGGCAACTATGCGGACAATAAATTTGTGAAGGAAATATTAGAACGTTTCGATTATTAAAACTATACAATTAATATTTTGCAGCTTCGATAAGAAATTAATAAATCTATAATCTCGATTTTGCGATGCAATTAGCAATGTTAACGTAGCGCTTTTTTTTAACGATAGATTTTAAGGTTTCGCGCGATAACAAATTGATTTTACGCATCGATATATAGACGCGTCGAGAAAAATCTGGACATGTATGAAACATGAATTGAGTGATATTGTTTTCGATTCTCCCTCTCGGATGTTTCCCTCTTTGTATTCGTTTGATGAAACGCAGAGATAATACGAAGATACCGATCGGCAAAACATAACAGCTCGCTCGTTTAACGATGTGTACGAGAGAGACAGAGAGAGAGAGAGAGAGAGAGAGAGAGAGAGAGAGAGAGAAAGAGAAAAAGAGAATGCAGACTAGCTCGCGCCGGCGCCAGGAAAAAAACAATTTGCGATGTGGCGCGTTTCATTGGGCTGCGCACGCTCGATGCGAGAACGATCCCGAGGGATATAATAGACGACGAGAGATAAGGCCCAACAAACTTAGAATCTATTGTACGCTCTCGTCCGTTTGTCGTCGTTTTTCGACGCAACGTCGGTCGCGCGCGTAATCCGGACAGGACGGACGGGGAGCGGGAGAGCAGGGAAACGGGTGCCGAGCGTGCACGCATGATCCTGCACGCTCGCATGCATTCGTCCGGTGTTCGTCGCGTGCCTGTAGTCAACCGATCGAGAAAAATCGACGGCCCTTCTACCCCCTTCCTTTTTCCTCCGCCACGTGATATACGTATGTATTGATGTTCGTGTCCGAAAATCCGATTGTCGACTACGCCGGTTAGTGGTGGCGCCGCTCATTGCCCAGCTTCTATTGGCCGCGATCAAAATTGCGGTTTTTTGTCGCGATAGTGCGGGTTTTTTTTTTGTCGCACGCGCGATCTGGTTTGTCGCCACCGAGACGTTTTATCGCGTGTATGTATATGTAGTATCACGTGCATCGCGATTCGACGAGCGTAACGAGTATCCTGTACGTGTATATGTGCTAGGTGGACAGTCGTGCAAATTGTACAGTTCTAACGAACTTGTATCTCGTACGCGGACCACGGATCCTAGTCCCAATCGTCGTCGACTGCAGGACCGTATGTACGCCGTGTTGCGGAAAATATCGCTTCTGGAATGAACTGATTGAGTGACTAGCCGCTGTAAGAGGATCGGAAGAGAGGCTTGCGCGCCCGAATTCGTCGCTTCGTGACGCAACCCGCAACTCGAATTGACGACGAATCTTGTGACTCGTTTGTTTTGTCTGTTGCGTGCCCCCCGTCACATTTTCGCCAAGTTCCTTTACGTCGTACGTGAGAGGGAAAACAAAAAATCACGTGCGACTGTCGGTGGACCTGTAATCGTGAGTGCCTGCCGAACCTTCACGACGAAAACGATGGCCATTGTGATGCGAATTCAAAATAATAAAGTGGTTTATCTGAATATATGTGGTAAGGCCGGTAAATATATTTGTAATAACTTTAGAAAGAAGTTAGGAAAAGTTTAGATCCCACGTTCGAAAATCGATTCCGTCGCCCGTCGTGTCGCGCGCCCGCACCTGTTGCCAGCATAATACGCATAATTTTACTATCGAGTCGAAATAAGTTAACTGACAATTGATTAATCATAAATGAAACACGAGCCATCGTTGTCGAACCTTTTCGTGAAGCACTTGTCAAGCGCAGTGCACTACATTTCTTTTATTTTCCTGAACTATTGTTATTAATAAGCAAACAATTTATTCAATACTTCAGCTTGCAGTTATTGCACAATTGAAAATGATTGCTGCAATGTTACATAAATTTCTGTTCAAATTATCATACACAAACATATATATCAGATATCAATAGAGATCAAAGCTCTATGTTACGATGATTGCTGTGTAGTATTCGTGCGATATATTAAACAAATGAAAAAAAGACATTACCTGGAAATCAATTGAATTTTACAAGGTATAAAGTGTTACACAAGGAATATTGCTTAAATTAATAAAGTTAAATGAATAAAGCCACAAATGGTTGATCGTATTATTGCATTCTACAAACATTTTGAATCATTTAGACATTCAAGTCGACTTATTGATTGTTTCATATGAAAATAAATGAATACTTTCTCGACCTTGTAATCCATACACAAGATATTCAACAGGTTACATGTGCCTATCCTATTCATAAGTCTTACTACATATTGTGCTTACGACATTAGTGCTGGAACAATTGTTTTACATAAAATACGTTTATTTTATTTGTTTCAACATTTGCATACATTATGACATACATGAGTATATATCTTGATCTTAACCCTTATGATACACACTTATTTTTTTCTGTCGATTCATACACCTGAAGTTTAGGAAACCCTACTAACGGTTTTTGATGCACATGCCAAAGGGCCATATATCGGATACATTTCTTAAAACTTTAAATCTTTTAAAATATGTTTGCACTAGATTGCATTGAGGATGCAAAGTTTATTTACGAAAAAGGCTTTATGCCTCAGGCTATTTTTATAGATGATATATAAAACAGGTATCATTGGGGTACTGTGAATCTCAGTGTGTTGTATTGTAAGGATTAAAAAATGCATTACAGAAAAATTAATTTTTTGTAGACTTTATAAATAACTTGCAATGTACACAAAAACTTTTTGTTTTTTCTGTACCACACACATTTTACAATTCCATCTCTTATTCTTCTATATAGAAATAATGCATGAAAAAAACATTAGTATCAAATTAAAACTAATGTGTATATTATTAAAATTTATTATTTTATATAGCGAGATATATTATATGGAGCAATGATAATTTTTGCTTATATGAAAAATTTGGTAAATCCAAATTTCAACAAAATGTATTTTTATTTCAATATTGCAATAGTCATTCAAAAACAATAGATGATTGTTTTGATAATAACAGTATTGGAAAAAAAATCCAATTCTTAGCTTGAAGATATTGTTATTTTCCATCCGATATTGGTTTCTTCTCAATTTATGAAAATTATTGAATATATTGAATAAAGATAAATATATTTTTCTTACATACTACAAAATGCTTTTATATAAACAAATTACGTTTGTTTATAATAGAGAATTTTTTCTATGTGATATGTTTCTAGTCGAAACATGAAAATTACATGCAAAATTTAGATGAAATTGACATTGCGCAATGATTGAGCAATATGTTTGTGATTTTCAGCGCCAAAGTTAAAGGGCAGACCACGAAGAAAGCGTAAAAAGCGCAGCGCTTCGCCAGGCGAATCTTCGAACGAGAGCGAAGCATCAGTAGCGTCGACGTCGAAGAGCACGTCGGCGGCCAGCAACACCAGCTTGGTGATTCCCACAGTTGGGAGGCCGCCTTCGTCCGGGGTACGGCGGAGTGATAGGAAGATCAGCGTGGAAGAAAAGAAGTTTATCACCGACGTGCACAATTTTATGAACTCTCGGGGTAGGCCGATCGGAAAGATGCCACTGCTGGGCTACAGGCAGAGTCAGTATCTTGTTATTTTTCCTCGGATTTCCTATCCGATGACCGGTCTTGCCACCGGAAGGGCAAGACCGATTTCTCTCATTTTTCCAATTTCTATCCGCGCAATTCCGGCGACGATTTGGTCGTCAGACTGCAAAGAGCTAAGACACAGCAGGGTTTCCTTCTTGCTCAATTTAAATCGCATTCGTCCTGTGATTATGATTCTAACGATCTTGTTCTTTCTCCGCAGTTGATCTGTTCCTGTTTTACACGAAAGTGCAAATGCTCGGTGGTTACGATTCCGTCACTGCTGGACGTCTTTGGAAAACTATCTACGATGACATCGGTGGCAACACGGGTTCCACTAACGCGGCGACTATTACACGTCAACACTATGAAAAGTGAAGTATTTCCAGCAAATTCTTATCACGATTGTCTTTATCTAATTAAGTTTTAACATCTTTACAGTATCTGTATCTAGTTGTGTTTAAAATTATTAACCACCTTCTAATATTGCGTCTGCTTCTTAACATCTGTATGTAAAAATAAATAGAACCAAAGTTATAATTTGAAACAGGTGAATGCCAATAAGAGCCAACATAGATTCGTCGTGTATAAATTTATGTATAAATAAAGTACAATAATATACATATATAAATATAGATGTTTCGGTTCTACGTTTGGATCATTAGTACAATTTCAAATTAGTGGAATCTAGCTAAGTACGAATTAATCAATCTTTATGGTATTCGAAGTTCAAGTAGTGAGTTTAATTATTAAAATTAACCGAATTGGATGTCATAATCACGCCAATTAAAAAGACCGAAAATATTGAGTCCAACATGAACAATTATAAATTTCTTTTGATTATAAACGGACGGAGCATATGACAAGTCTATGAAGTTATAAATAAATTATAAATAAAAATCTTAAAATCCACGTAAAATCTCAACATTTCTTTCTACATATTTAGATGTTAACTTGCTGAAAAACATATTCCTTAATAACTTTGAACGTAGCTCCATTTAGAGATTTTTTATGCACATAGATTATTCAAATTACATCCAAATTATAACAAAATTTTGTTACAGATTATTATTATTGTATGAAAAGTATCAGCGAGGCGAAGAGACAAAAGTGAGACTGAATCATGGACGACGTACTAAGAGTATGAGTATGTCCGAGGATTTAGATATCAAGGAGGAACCGAACGATATGTATACGTCGGAAACACCTCCGCCTATAGATGCAATTCCTATGACTACAACATCGCCGTTGCAACCAATAATAGCAGCAGCAGTAACAACAACAACAACAACAACAACAACAACGGTAAATGGCACTAATTTAATTAATCCGAAACAATACTTAATGCAGTTTAGATTATTCATGTATTTTTTCTTGTGCGCAGACTTTATTCTCGAGTGAGAAACCCAAAGCCGAAACCGGTGGCAAGACATCCTCGTTACGTAGCGTGCGAGTAAAACCGGAACGCCTGAAGTCCTTGAATACAATAATCGCCAATAATGCGACACCTTCCAGCCAGCAAGCTAGCCAACTGCCAAGTCCACCGCCATCCTCCAATGCGTCTATCTCAACGCCCAATAGCACACCCTCCACCACGCCGACGAATGGTACCAGTAACAATCAGAGCGTCTTGGAGCGGCAGCTCAACAGTCCTTTAATATCCCAACAAGTTCCACCGTCGTGTTCGCCACCAGGCTTGCCCGTGACTAGTGTACCGACGAACGCGTCGACGGTTGTCACTTTAACGCCTCCGCCGGAAAAGGATATGAAGGAGATCAAATTGGATCCCAAGCAGACGACTCTACTAGCACAGGGGAAGGAAAACATACCACTGTTCAGCGGCGAGAAATTTGCGGAGAAGACGACGGTACCGCCGGTTTCTAGTAGATCGCCCGAGGTGATCGACCTTGAAAACGAGAGTGACACAAGTCGAGACAAGATAATCATTCCCAGCTTCAAGAAACGTAAACTCGAAATTTTGCGAGAAGGCGGTCTTGAGGTCACCGCCGTCGAACTGGAAGCACGACCAAGCGTGATTCAAAGCAACGTCGGCATGTCGCCGCAGCATCACCATCACCAGCACCACTATCAGCAGCAGCAACCGTCCCCCTTACCGGCTACAATGAAGTCTACTGAAGAGAGACAACCATCGATCTCGCCGTATCCGCTTCCAGTCACACCCAACTCCATTCCTAAATTAATATCCGTCACTGTTACACCCGACATAGGACACATGCTATCGTCACCGCAAGACCATCAAAATCATCAGCCGCCGCGAATACCAGCGATCAAACAACTACCGGCTCATCATAATAATAACAACATTAACATGATGAATAACAATAACGTGACGAATAGTCGGGTGATAAACCTCGGTAGCTCGAACAATGCCGCGCTGTTACAGTTGTACGCGAATGCGAATGTTGTACCGTCTACACAGCAACCAAACCGTTTCGTTCCACCAAATATTCCAAACGGCAGATTATTTCCACCGAAAGTGACGCAATCACGATCGATATTTGTCCATAATGAAAAGACAGTTTATGGAAATCCCAAGGATATTCTTGTTTCTCCACCAAAATACCATTTGTCGCATTTACATTCACATCCGCAGCAGCAGCAACAACGCTCGCAGCATCCGCACATGAGCTCTAACGATATCGGGCAAGGAGGAGCTGTTCTCGATCTGACACAAAAGTCTAGCGAAAAACTGTCGTTCCCTAGGCCCAGTCTAGAAATAGTCAGAGTACCTGTAGTGCAGAGGCCTAATCCGTTAAATCTCGACGTGCGAAATTCACCCGCCAAGGATAAACCGTCGGATAGGCCTGCTGTCGACTGTCCAAAGCAAGTACCTTTTCCCGCCTACCAAAACGTAATCGACAGTCGAACTATTGCGTCGAATAATCTCGAGATTACGTTAGTGAATCCGAAGCACAAAAACAATCACCACCTAAGTATACCGTCTCACGTCCAAATACCAAGTCCACCTAACAAAAGCGGTGCGATAGGAACGATAAATAGCACGCAAAGGAGGCAACCACCACCGCAACAAATAAATGGAAAGTATACGGTGAGAAGCGAGCCGGTTTCGCCATATACACCGAGGAAACCCAGTCACCCTATTATACCGAATGTACCCAATTTAAATCATCTGAATCATCACAGTGCGAGTTCGTGTCCTAGAATGCAAGCAACGACGTTACAACAACAGCAACAAATGAACATCGATAGGAGGAAAGCAACTGCGGAGGTTAGCAGGGATCATCAACATCGTAGGATCAGCGAGGGCGAGAAATTATCCTTGACAGCACAACAACAACAACAACAACAGCAGCAGCATCAGCATCAGGAATCCGTCAGGCAGAGCGAGACTGGACGGCGGCATAGTTTACCCAGCATACCATCGGGATTTGTGCCGCAAAACAACTCTACCCCCTTCCCGTTGCCGCAACTGCCAAACGTGTCTGGCAAGTTCCTACCCTCGACAATCCTGAATCCTATGTATTATCCCGCGTTCTACAACGGTTTGTTCCCACCGCCGATTCCGCCCACGACCGCCGCTGCTGCGTCGTCGTTTCTACCGCCGGAGTTTACATATTATAAGGAGTATCTCGCTTCCTCGCAACCAAGACTGACGGGGATGACGGGGCAGCCGCCACCGCATCAACAGCCGGCCGCCCCAACATCTAAATAGACAATGAGATCTCAACATGTAGGGTTTCCGGCATAGCGAGAGATGTTTTGATAGAAAAGACTATAGAAAAAGACAAGGATCCGTCGGACTTCTTCGCTGCCGAAATGTATATCAGCGAATGAAGCGATATAACGATAAGAGTATGCGGTTCGTTCAAATTACTTATGTTCAGTTATATATTGTTTTTATTCGATTAGAGCAACAGAATTACAAAATTATTCACAGTTTATTCATGATAGAACAAAGACCATCCCACGGAGTCTCGTGCAAAAAATAGAATAAAATATCTAACCGTAGATTTTAAATAAAGATATTTCAAGTTACATCATACGTTCCACATTATGAATATTTTGACAACCAAGATTACAAAGATATTCATAGTACGTTTGATGAACAATGCAATAATTTGTTGATTTTGTTGCTTGAGATAAAATGCGCAGATTTAATATAATTAATATTAATAGTATGTTATACACACACACACACACATACATATATATATATATATATATATATATATATATATATATATATATATAGTGTCTAATATATGCGGATATATTACAAGTTTTCTCTTCGAAATCGAACACGTTCCTGCACGAGACTCTAAAGGATTATCAATTATTAAGAAAAAGATCCTGTGATAAAAATGCGACAAAATGTGTTGCTATTTAAGGAGACGGTCGATGGAATCCACAGAAAAAATCGTTATTTTTATATGTTTATTTTATATAAATTGTTTACGCGCGTTTTTTTGAGTTTCAATGGATGTTACGAGACATTCAATATTCTGCTTTCGAAGCTCGCACTGTGCCATGCTAAGAGCTTTCGAACGTTCGAACGAATTTTGTTCCCTGAGCTCCCTAAGAGAATAATAATTTTTTTTTCCTCACGCATGTTCAGATACGTATTTTAGTAATCGTTAATCTCAAGTTCGTCCGATTCTTTATTTTCGAATTTTGTTTTGCAATTCCACATTTTGATTTATTTTTAATGCACATGTGATAAATCCGATGCAAGGAAAAAGAAAAGAGTAGCAAACATTTGACCGGCGGATTATCGGAATGTATAATTGTTTACTGTGTGTAACGGAATAAATCTTATGTAGTAACGCTCGCGAAAACCCTATGTATTGTATAAGCTAGACAATTTTCATTAATAATAAAAGAAAAAGAAACACTCATACACAATCACATACATCGCTCTGTAGTCACTTCTAATACGATATAAGCGCACGCATGCAATGTTATAGCAGCGACATGTATATAATGTATATAATCACGTAAATCATTAAGCTAGGCAAATCCAACATTATCTTTCAACATTTACGTAAGGAAGTTAAGTTTAGTAAGTGTACACAGGCTGTCTTGCTCGCGTGGCCAACGATTGTCGTATCGCTGTTTTTTTATTTTTTTTTTATTTTTGGAGAAATGAAAAGAGGGTATTTTACAGAAATATTTCCGATGGTCTTTTTTTTCGCTCGAAAGACATTTGTAACGATCTTTCGTTTTCTAACGCCGTGTCGATGAAGCAACGCAAAGCAAACTTCCGTTTTGTCTTGGGGTAAAAAGAAACAACGGCAACCATACAGTCGAACTAATTGTTACGCTATTGCTACCAAATGTGATCGAACATCGCGGGCCACCAAAATATTTGAAAACAGATTTTAAAAAATTTACTGACGGTATATTCATGTTAAATGTAGACATATTGATAGAATTTGTTCGTTTTAGGATACTCTGATTAAAAAAATTCTAATAAATATGAGAGTAACGTTAAAACATTCGTAATCCTAAGACGTACAAGAGAAAGAAAGATCCGCTTCGGATCGTTCGGCGAAAAAAAAGAAAATCAGATTTCTATATTGATGTCTTTCAAGAATAATGAATTGTTCACGTTTTTTCGGATGGTTCTTTCGTGATAACAGGCGTTCCGGCGCCGATTGCGAGACCGCGGCAATTGATTAACAATAGCCTTCCAGTGGTATTCAACGAGTCGTGAAACGGAATTATCGACAACGCGCACGAAATGACGATGACTATGACGATAACATAAAAGAATGTTCTACCACTGTTGTTATTTTTGTAAGACCGCGGCTGATTTCCGGCGACCCGGGCGCGTTGCGACCACATCGATCGCATCGCGTCGCTTTTCGACATGGTGCTATGCGACGAGAAATTCTATTGTAAGTCTTTTTCGAGAATTTTAACGGGCGTTGTTGGGTACCAGTGGATCTCTGGCGCGATCGCCCGAAAGAACTAAACTACACATACAGGCAGACACAAATACACGTGTACACATACACACACACACACATACACACACATATAAAATCTTAAGATAGATCTTCACGTCCAAGTCTGATAAACGTATACAGAAGCGAAAAGTTGAAGGGACTCCACGGGTTCTAGCGTATGTGTAAAAAATTAATAAGAAAAGAGGCAAAGATAGTCGAGTATACGGATCCGTTATGATTGCGATTCGATATAATATCGCGAGGTTCATGTAGTGACGAAGAAGACTAATATTATCGAGTCTTCACGAAAGGAAGGGCTCTTACGAAAATACGTGCCATAAAAAGAAAAATTGATTAGATAGCGAGTACGAAATTGAACAATGGCGATAGTCATTTGTACGTGCTTTTGCGAGCCCCTCGACAGTTCGAGAAACTAAGAAGATAGACGTGAATCGCGTGAAATGATAAAAAGATAAGGGAGAATAATAAACAATGTGCAAAGAATTCCACGTGGAAGATTTTATATGATTTTTCGTTTATATATATTCTGTTACCGCGATTATTTTATAAATCTCGAGTCCTTTTTTAACGCGTGCGAGCGAGTGCGACGAAATGAATGAGTGAGTGAGAACTTTGGAGAGTGTTTCGAGGAAGAGTCTACGATTGTTTTCGTTTTTTTTTTCCGAAGTTTTCTCTTCATTTTGTAAACTTAGTAGAAACGATTTTAGCATAACCCTCGTTTTCCCACTTCAATAATAGTAATTATTACGATACAAAATATTTTTTATTATATGGGCATTTCAGTTCCTAAGTTGGAAATAAAATATCTACTTCAAATGGAGTTTCTTATTACGAATTCAACACGCACCGAGTGAGAGCGAGCTATCCATGTGTATTCGCAAGCTTAAGAACGCATTTTTGCTCTTTACGTCTTTCCCAAAACATCTTAAAAGACGCATTTGTAGATTTTATTCTGAGAAGATTTTTACCGATATCTTTTTCTCTACAATAAACCTATTTATAATCGTAGATAAATATCCTTAAATTTATTTCCTCTTTTGGGAAAATAATCATTTACCATTTTTCTTATGTCTTATTATTATTGATATAATACGAAAATGTTTATCTGTAAAATATTCGAATAAGGCTCACTTAATTTATTTGAATTTTTAAAAATTATTTATGGAGATATTGAGATCTAGCATTCTTATAAATGAGAGAATTTTCTTTTACAATTTATTCTTAAAATTATGGTAGTCGCAGAATATGGACTTCAAAGAATTTTACTAGTAAATTTTAGTAAAATTTAATCAAATTAATTTCTACTAAAATCACAATAAAATTCTTTAAAGTCTACGACAGTAATTTAGAAGAGTGAACTCAAAGAAAATTTTCCGTGTAGAATTGAAATAAAGTATATTAAAAAATATATATATTTCTATATTTTGAAAAATAAAATTAATTACGTGGAATTTATTTAATGCAGAAAATATCGTATATTAAAAAGTTCAGCAATAATTTGAATGAGCTCTCTCTCCCCCTCCCTCTCCCCGTCTCTGTCTTCGTTTCAATAATACTTTTTATTAGTAATTTTATATAATTGCATCTTACATATTGGCAACTTACATATGCATGTTAAAATCACAAATGCAAATTGCTAATTATGCGCAAGATACGACGTCAAAGCTGCAGCAAGGCTGCACATTGTGAATGAGATTCGTAAGAAATGAAGATACCAGAATAAAGTTTTACTTATGAGAAAGTATATACGCTTCTCCATGAATACGCTTGTCATGATCGGAAAACTGCTTGCCATTGGCCCTGACCGTCAACGCGTGACGTTATGAACTCGATAAAACGACTGAAAAACGAAGGAAAAAGTATATGTAAAGTACCGTGGTGAGGAATGCAACGGGCACATGTGCCGCGAAATTTAAAATCTCTTTACAGCAGCCATAAACCGATAACCTGTTTAACCAGTTCGGCGATGGTAAACCGCGCGGATATACATTTTACCATCGCAAAATTATTCCTATTCCTATTTTTTACATTGTTCTTTCCCTTTTCTTGCTCCTCTTTTTGTTCTCCTGCTCCTGGAACAATCTTTGTTTTACAATTACATTGTTCTATGTATTGTACATAAAAAAGAGATTTTTCGAAGTCATGCGTTTATGAGCTCGTCCGATTGTAAGCAATTCACAAACTGAGAAACAACAGCTCTTCGACTAATCATTTCTAATAGGAAAGATTAATACACGCAAAGTATGTGACACAACTTAGCTCATGTAAACGTTCTTTCGTCAATTAACTTTGGATGTGTAGTACTATTGAAGAGCAAGTGAAATAACAGTCTCTCTCTCTCTCTCTCTCTCTCTCTGTCTCGACTTGTTGAAATTTTCGACTTGGCGTTTGCTACAATAGTCAAAGTATATGTGAACGGTTGGTATCTGGGATGCAGGCGGGTGTCGATCCTCGCACTCGTATCTACAGATGTGCACGTCGAGCGAGGCAAAATTGTATTTACCTCTCCATCCTCCCCCAGTGACAATCGGCAAACACGCGCGGTCGCTGTGCAGTATTGTTGCGCATCGCCGCATGCCAAACCGCCCCTATGTACATACAGTACGGAATCGCAGGTAGATCCGCATTTGTCAATCGGGAATCTACTGGAGCATTCGCGGAGCGTCATCGTTGTCGAAGTGACGGCAAGTCGCGGCGAGCGGAATTTCTTCGTCGAGGAGAGGAGCGAGTTTGCGCGGGTGGTCAGGCGGGAGCGAACTTGGGTGGTCGCGCCGATCGTCGGTGACATCGACGTTCGCGCAGGAAAGCTATTTACGCCGCGGCCGCCGATTGTTAACCCGTTGCAGACGTAAATTTTTTTTAAAAAGGATTAATGACGTGAAATTATGCGAGAGCGCATTCTTACCACCATTTTAATCGCAAGGGGTACGCAACGACGCTACGATACAAACTTTTACGACTCTTGCATGCGCGCGCGCGCGCGCGGAGAGACGAATGTTTAACAGTCGAACGTTTAATCATCCGCGTGGAGAAAAATAAAACAATTGCGCGAATCGAAATCGAAAATAACAAGTCGAATTACGTATAAAGAAAACCACGTACGCGATTGTATGCGCGAGTAAAAAACGAATACCTGCGTTTCAAGTGCAAATAAAGCTGAAGACATCTTTCAGTTTATTCTCTAAGTGGAACATTAAAATCAGAGTGCGTCATATGACGCAAGTTTAATTTAAAATGATAGCGGTGCTCGTTCAACTAAAATATTGTAGCTAGCGAGTCGGATAAACAAACGTCCCGCGATATTCTTCGATGTTATGACGTCATCCAACCTACGTAATCTTTATTTTCTATTCGTGTAATCGGAACTTGCGATAAAGCTAAACGTCTGTCGAATATGTCTGACGCATATCGGATATATCTCTCGTTCTCGTGTTCAAGATGTAACATGCACAGAGTATCGGAACCATCGCTGTCGAGAAAGAAAGACAGTGCCAACTTGATCGCCGTACAGAAAAAAAAACATTCTTGTTTCAGAATATCTTTATTTTCATAATGTAAATATTGTAATAAAATAATATAACGTTAAACGTACACAACTTGCTTACATGAAGAAATTTTGTGTAGTTTTATTAAGCAAAATATAGTATAATCCTCCAATAATAATAATTATGAATTGAGCAAAAGTATCATATAGGAAATAATGACATCTTTGAATCATTCTTTAAAGATTAATTAAATTATATGTGCAAGCAAAATATTATCTGCAAAATTATCTACGAAAATCACTTGCGACATTTATAGGCTTTGAGCGATGTATATAGTTCAATATTCAAATATGAGAATATTTTATATTATCTAATGACATGATAATTCCAATCATAATCTCATCATTATAGTTCTCTTTACACATATTATGTTTAATAAATTTTTTAATATAGGAATAAAAAAGAGTATTTTTATACTCAAATTGCGAAAATACGAACGCAAAACTACGCAAAAAAATATGTTAATTAATAAAACAACAAATGTATCGAGCTCCACGAATAAATTCTGCTAACATCTCGACTTCTCAATATATTATAATGCAGGGGATATGGCTGAAAACAATTTTATTAATTTATATAATAAAAATAAAATTTAAAAGTTATTATGTAGTTATGAATTTTATTTGTAAAAACGTCTAATTCTGCAATATAAGGTCAAAGAGATACATTAGATAGACAAAATGTTTGAAGGGTCGATTATTCGTCTTTGTCTATCTAATCCACCTCATTCCTGATTTAGCACGGAAGTGAACCGTAAAATCGACATCTGTCTACTAGATTCATAAACATTGACGACGGTTTAATGTGCACATTTTATGACATAGAAGATATAGAAGCACTCTAAACTAAAATCAACATGATTGTGATCGTTTGTAAACTGCGGACCGTTTGTAATCGACAAGATTGTAAATGTGGCGATATCGATTGAAAGGCGACACAAATGTCGCGTGGACATAGGGGTAGGTTTCTTAATTGCGTGAAATAACGAGTCTTCGGATTTCGTGTGAAATTGGTGGACTGCTGTGGACTGCGTATGAAGCCGAAGTCGTCTCTTTCGCCCGGTTTTCTCACGAGCACTTCACCCTCCAGACAATAGTTTACCGTATCGACCTATTCCCCACTCCTCTTCCTCTTCCTCCTCCTCCTCCTCTTCCTCCTCCTTTTCCCTCTCCTGTCTCTCGACTCTGCCGTGCTTGTTCACATCTACTTCCAAGTGCCACTCCGCTCAGCCAACCACGAACCTGCTTCTTCTGGTCTTCCCTTCGTGCCTTTCCACGAATTCAACTTGCTTCTGTGTATCGTGAACTCCGAGGCTTCCGAGTTCAGTTAGGAATGGCTGCGAGCTGCTCTTGGAATCAAGAAGTTTTTCTTATTTTAACGCAACGGGCTGTACTTTTGCGAACCTCTTTGTACAAAACGTACGAAACACGATATAATTTTATTAGTATGAATTGCGCTTTCATGAAATTGATAATTTGATGATGAATTTGTTTTTACGTTGAAAATATTTCGGCCGAAAAGAAAGTACAACCTTACAAATTATTATCAAAAATAACGACTACGATTGTACATATAACTTAAATTCAAAATCTCCCATGACGTTCATTATCATGTTTACTGTAATTCTACGGCAATCGTTACAATTCTTCTCGCAACGCTACTTTTATGCGATTATCGAGCTTGGAGGCTTGGACACACGTTGAAATGACGGTTGTTCATTTCGAGCTCGAGAGTCGTTCGCGCACTTTGCCAAGAGCGCGTGGCCGACAGTTTCCGAAGGTCGAGATTTGTTCCAAAGTTTGTATGAATGAAACTTATCCTAATATCTCTGAACGGCGTGCGGTTTTCTTCGGCCATTCCGTTGGTAGGGTAGCGCGCGGCCACGAGAGGCGGCAAGTCGACGAGAGAGCGAGAGAGAGAGCACGTGCGAGCTCGCGAGGATCGACCACCGGCGCCGTCCTATCGCCCGCCGTTCGAGCAGGGTCACTGGAACGTGCTTGTGTACGAACTGTCTGCAACTGTCATTCACCTCGCGGTACACCACGCGTGTGTATGTGTACGTGCGACAAAACGCGAGAGGTAAAAGGATGCTGTCGACGAACAACTGGCAAACTTTTCGCCACGCGGAACACGCGCGGGGGTGAATGTCGAGGAGTCGCTTCACGATCCGAGATCAAGCTGAATCTTCTACCTGGTCTTTTCCGATTGATCGATACACGTACCGATATAGGTATCGTGTTCACTCCAATTTTAGACTCATCTTATCATTCTTTCAATTAGAAAAATCTAAAGAGCAACAAAGGTAGGATCAAAATTAATCTACGTTGATAGAAATAAACATTCATTTTGGATCGTTTTGAGCCAGAGATAAATCGCGAATCGATTGTGTCACGATGAAGTGCAGCAATCGGAATCAATTCGCAACGACGAAAACGAACAAAGTTTGAGTTTAAACCTCGGATCGGTAATGTTTATCGAAACTAGGTTTATAGAAGCCTAGTAACCTTAACTAAGAAGACTCATAGTCTTTCGCGTGATTCGTTATACGTCGAGAAAATTGTATCGAAAAGCCGAATGAATTATTCTCTTTATCCCGACGTGCTTGCGCGAAAGATCATTTTCGCGATAAATAAGTGGACGAGGGTGAGGGGAATCTCGGCGTCGATGTCACTCGCCGCCGACTATACGATCGTTTTATCGCGATGTAATCGTCCAAGTCGAGCGAATGGCTGACGCATCGACCATCGTCGGAGGCGACTTCCCTTCGTCTCCGACGCGTATGAAAGGCAATCGCGCTGACCCCGAATCACGCGGGTTATCGAGTCGCGCCTCCACGCGCGCGACGGTAGGCGACGCATGGCGCCTCGTCGGCAGATACGCATCGAGATGCTGCCGCTGTATTCACTCCTGCTGTATTCTTAATGCGACCTTGAACGAATCCCATGCGGCACCGATGGCCGCCAAAGCGGAAGCTGAATGCCAAGACGAGACGTCGATCGATCATTTTTTCAACTCTTGCAGATTTTCGCTGTCTACTTACTGGATAAATATGTTCTTATCGAATCGTATATAGAATCGTTTTTTAATAATGTAACAATCATTAATGTCACGTTTCTACAGTTCTGAAACGGCTTAGTTTCAAAGATACAGATTGTCAAGGTTGAAGAAAAATTTTTTTTATAATTAGTTTTTTCTGTCCAGATAATAAATCTCTTTTGTGCTGATTTGTCTCATTTATTATAGAACATTTTTAAATCGAACAGAATCAGTGGTGTATAATTTTCCTTGTAAAAAGAGCAGGTCATCTTTGAGTCTGTCCTTAATTGAATAAAAAATTATATATATATATATATATATATATATATATATATATATATATATAAAAGTCCTGAAAGATTAGCTTTCGTGCCTTTGAAACATACACAAAGTTTTATCAAAACAATTCGAGTGGATTTTGAAAAGACAAAATTTTTCTTTCAGTTTGGCACTTTGTATTTTTTAAATTAAGTCGGACGTATAATCACATAAAGTTTTCGTCTTGAATTAATATGAGGAATCATCCCTTAAACACCTTTAGAATACGTAAAAATATATAATTTGCAGCATAATTCTAAACATACTGAAATCTTTCTATATAATATTTGTTTTCTTCTTAAATGTAAATCTTTTTTTTTAAGTATAATTTCTCATTTAAGAGCGAAAAATCCATTTCGAACGATTATAACGATCGTGACATAATACTTCATAATTGCGCCTTAGCGACGTAACTTCCGCAGGGTAATTCTCCTAATTTCCTAGGCAGTGAGGTAGGTCGGTATAATCTTCCGTAGCGTCGTGTTTCTATACGAACTACTCGCGGAAGGAGCAAGGAACCACAACAGCGCGACAGAGTGGTGCCTCGACGTGACGTACTCACATGCACGGGTAAATCGTAGGAAAAAGAACCTCTCTTCTCACACATATGGCATATATTTTCGATAATTTTACTCTGCACAAGCGGGCGGACTAAATCTTTCAGAAGAAGCAGCAACATTGAGTTTTCGTAATTTAACGTGAAAGCAGTTCGAGTGCGTCGCCGTCGGAATCTTACAGAATATCCTTTTTTTCATCGTGATAAAATCTCATCAAGTAGATTTGAACGGGTAGTCGAAAGAATCTTTTCGAGAAATAGCTTTTCCAAATGGTTTTTATTTAAAAGACGAAAAATGTCAACAATATTGCGCAGCGTAAACTTAATCCGAAAGCAATAAGATAGATTCGATTGTGTCTACAAAATACACGCGTCTCTGGCTGGGATACACGCGATACTCGAATCCTTTTATTACATTGACAAGCGTTGATGTTATCGTTTTCGCGAATCACTTTTGGATTCCTATATTTCCAAGAAAAGAAATACTCGTAAGACAATAATCGTCTTTACGCGGTCTCGCCCGTTGCCATCTCGTAAATTTAAAGAGAATAGCGCTTCCTTGCACCGTCGCTTAATAGAATGACGTGCTGCCGTCCAGTCGCCATAACTTCCGCGACCGGTCGACTCCCCCTCCTCCGCTGTCGACGTTCCTGGGACACGGGGGGTAGGAAGCGAGAGAGCGGAGAGGAGTCGCGTGGAGGAGAAAAACGAGGAGGAGGAAAACGAGGAGGACGAGGCGACGGAGGAGGAGGAGAAGGAGGAGGAGGAGGAAGAGGGCGACGGGCAGAGTGAACCCCTTATTGATTTTTAGGGTGACACTGTCAACCGGCGGCGTGTCCCGCGCGACGGGCGACTTTCAAACGACGGGGCGAGGGAAAAAAATGCACCGGCCGGCGACGCGCCGTTGCATGCTCGCGTAGAGAAAAGTCTCTCGATCTGTGGTGACGGGCAGAGAGAGAGAGAGAGAGAGAGAGAGAGAGAGAGAGAGAGAGAGAGAGAGAGAGAGAGAGAGAGAGAGAGAGAGAGAGATAAAGAAAGAGAGAAGACACGCTCCGTCGACGGGCCAACGATAAACCGTCCTCCGCCTTGGTTGGTACGCGCGCCGGGCGAGGCCGTGCGACGTTTTTTCGCCGTGCGTCGCGGTGGTTGGCGGCAGCGACAACGACGACGACGACGACGGTGGCGGCGGCTGCGGCTGCGGCGGCACCGACGGGAGGAAAGAGTAACCGCGGCGCAGTCCCGTTGCGGTCGAGGGTGCGCAGCTCGGCGCGCAGGGCCGTACGCAGACAACGTTCGTGGGCAGCCGATCCACGTGGGGTGATCTCGCGGCCGCCTTTCGCACGCGTTCATCTTTGACGTCTTCGTCGTGGCGCGCGGCATATACGTATACACATATAGATATATATACATCTCGTACACCCCCATCTGCCGAGGACGGGGACGGGGGTGGTTGCCACCTTGGAAACGCGAGGGGAGCGTTACACGTTACACAGGGGGAGGGAGTACGCGAGTCTCCGCGAGCGAACGGCGAGTCCGTAGTAGTGATCGTCGTTGCCCTCTTTTACGCTATCTCTTTCTCTCCTTCTCTCACCTTTTTTATTTCTTCCGTTCCCACCCCGAGCGTTTTTCCGCTCTCCTCAACTCTCCTGGCCTCGAGGTAGGCGTCGCGCGCTAGCGAGTGACGCACGACGAGTCGCATGGGGAAACGTGCGCTCCCCGGATTCGCGCGACGCGTGGGATCGTTCGCTCGGGAGGTAAACGTGTGTGATTCGACGTAAGAGCACCGGCACGCGCGGGATTGTAATTATGAGGCATTGGAATGATCTTACGTGCTGCGTGCCCGAAGTGAAGTGCGCGAGGAAGGAAGCGGCGCCGTCGTTACGTAAGCCTCTCCGGGAACCGGTCGCCGCGATTTAACGTTACGTGTGCAAACACAATTTCGACGTGGCTGTCGCACGCACGGCGTTGCGCTCACATGCAACAGGCGACACCGCGCTGCCAAAGTTTCCTCTCGCGATTAATCGATCGTAGAAATTATCGCTGGTCCAAGTAGTAGAAGAGAAAGCGAGGAAAATTTCGCGCGCGCGTCCATCGTTTCTGTCTGCCTGCCTGCCTGCCTTCCTTCCTTCCTTCCTTCCTTCCTTCCTTTCTTCCTTCCTTCCTTCCTTCCTTCCCTCTTTCCGTCCGCGGTCGGGAAAGTCATTCGTTCGCGAGCGGAGAAGGGCGACGTGGTCGTCGTGCAGGCGCCGCCGAGAGCGTTATAGCTGCGAAATTACGCGTGCGGCGCACGCGAGTGACAATCGATACCGGTGTATGAGAGCGCGAGGTGTGTAGCAGCGACTTGGACAGCGTTTCGCAAAGGTGCCGTTGTACGTCACGATCGAGCGCGGAGCGACAAAACAACAAACTACACGGGACTGAGAAGGGGCAGACAACCAGAGAGAGAGAGAGAGAGCGAGCGAGAGGCGAGGAGGTGCGTGCGAGTGTCCGTGCACCCCGTCAACGTCATGAGAACGCGGCGCGGGTGTGAACGCGATCAAGTTTCAGTCGTCACCACGCTATCCGCGCTCGGCAGAGGGAGGAAAAGAGCGGAAAAATGGCAACCCTCCTCGGAGTTCGCGCGTGGGATAGCAATTATTGTCTGCGGTCGAGGAAGAAATCCAGTTGACACTCGGGCGTGAGCGGCGGCGGCGGCGGCGCCGACGACCCCGACCGACACCGGCTGGTGGAAGGAAGGCGAGAGAGAGAGAGAGAGAGAGAGAGAGAGAGAGAGAGAGAGAGAGAGAGAGAGAGAGAGAGAGAGAGAGAGAGAGAGAGAGATAGATAGATAGATAGATAGATAGATAGAAATAGAAAGAGGGAGAGAAAAGGAGAGCGGAGGTGGAACACGTGGTCCGAGAAGAGGAGCAGTTACGAGGTGCGTGCGTGGTTTAGTTACGCCCCTGGCGCACGTGTGTACGTGCACATCCGCAGCAGCCGCCTTCGCGGTGGCGGCACGCGGTGTGAGGTGTGAGTGACACGAGTCGGTGAGTGTCGACGAGAAACGCGCGCGGCGCTGCCGAGCTTGGCGATTTCGTGTGCCTGTGTGACCGCGTACTGTGCACGTAGCTTTCGTGACCCAGGGAGACGCGAGAAATTTTTCAACGACCGCCTCGCGCGCCGCGATCTCGCAGGCGAGTCAGTCTGTTGACTCCGGTAGTGACGATTCGCGCTCCGCGTCTCCCTTCCATCCTCTCTCAGAGGTAAGAGAGAGAGAGAGAGAGAGAGAGAGAAAGGGAGCACGCGCGCGCGCTCGCGCGGGCAACGAGTGCACTCGCGACTCTCGCGAGGTCGCTCTTGTGTTTGGAACGTCGTGAACTTTTCTGCAATGTGACGACGCGGGGATCGCGGGGAATGAATGGCCGCACTAGCGTCATGTCGCAACGGTGCACGCGCCTGAGAGCGGGTGCAGAGCGACCGGAGTACGTACGAGCACCGCCGGCCGTGGCCTCCTCCTCCTCCTCCTCCTCCTCTTCCTGAGTCGCGGCGACACGCGCGGCCGGAGCGGACAGCGGAGCGGAGCGACGACCGTTGGAAAGATGCCGGCGGCGGCGACGCGACCGCCGCACCACCACCGTCACCACCACCACCACCATCATCATCATCACTACCACGACGACGACGACGGGCTCTTGTTGTTGATGTTGTTGTTGTTGTTGTTGCCGCTGCCGCTGTTTCGTCGAGACGACGTCGACGACGACGACGAGGAGCTCGCGCCGCGGCGACCAACGATCGACTCCTGAAGCGCGGCGGTCGAGTGTGTGCCTTCGCCGCGCGGCGCGAGTACGTCTCTCTCTCTCGCGTCTCTACTGGTGCGTGTACTGGTTTAGGTTAGGTGTGCCGGCACATAACCTTCAAGCGCGAGCGGCACCGAGAGAACCTGAGGGCCTCCGAGCCGCCTTACCGTCCTGAAATCGGGCACCACTCGCGAGAACGATCGGCCAACGAGTTTCCGCTGCTCTCGCGTCTACTGTTTTCGTTGCGAATTTCTACGCAGTTGATGATCGCTCCGGTGGAATGAATTGGGTGACCACGGGACAATGAAGGCCAATGGGACAAACAATGGTGATTTTCTTTTACATATGTTCACGTCTGGCAGTGCACTCTTCGATTCTCTCTTCGTATTCTCTCCATATATAATTAATGTACAAAACTTTGTGATAACATATCCAAGTTTGATTGTTGTTTACCTTGGATGAATCCTTCGACGCCGTCATAATTGTCCAAAATGTGAAATATAAGAGTTTTTGTCACGTATGCAAGGTACATTTTTAGGACAGTTCGTGAGAGCTGCTTTCCATCACTTTTTCTGTCATGAATGCGATACAAAATGGGATACTTTTGACTGTCGATGGATCATCTACCCTAAACGTGATCATTCAATCTCGATACTATATAATTTGCACATATTATTAGTCTACTGTAAATGAAGAAATGTTTGTCTTGCGTATAATATCACATTGTATTTTTTGTTACATACATCTTCCACCTGTCTATATTTTAATTATTCATTTTCTATCTTATCGAGTTGTGTTGCAGTTAGCATGTTAACAATTATGTCGTGTGGTTGCAGGCTGTAGCCGCCTAAACACGCCATTGGCAGCCACCACGCTGGAGGATCCCGGTACCCCAGCCTCCTGGAAGGGCCCGCCGCCCGGTTCGGAGGCATCGCCCTTCACACCCAATTCCGTCAGCCAGGGTGGTGGTCCTGGCTCGGGTCCATACAACAGCACGGGTGGTCCACCGAGTAATGCGGGCTTCCAAGGACCGAGTCCATTTCCCGGGAGTGCCGGCAGTCCAGCCGGGGCCCCGCCGTATCAGGGCCCGCCGCCCGGCTCGGCGACGCCGCAGTACACCGCCTCCCCCGCACCGAGCGGCTCCTCGACGCCCGGTCCTGGACCGCCGCCTAATTCCACCGGTTTTCCACCACCTCCGAACAATTCCGGTCCACCGTACAACGGGCCCGGGCCCAGTCCGTTCGGCTCACCTTCCGGTGCGCCACCGCAATTTGTCGGGCGACCCGGCTCCTCGGGACCACCGTTCGTTCCACCGGGTGCCGGTAATCCGCATTTTCCCTCGCACGGCCAGCCAT
The DNA here is from genome assembly GCF_013373865.1 of Monomorium pharaonis. Lineage (NCBI taxonomy): Eukaryota > Metazoa > Arthropoda > Insecta > Hymenoptera > Formicidae > Monomorium > Monomorium pharaonis. The sequence goes on from NC_050467.1 coordinate 26,010,608, forward strand.
TTGGCGGTCCACAGTACGGCATACCGCCTGGGAGTCCGTTTGGACCGGGAGGACATCCTATGGCTGGACCTATGGGACCTGGACACCCGATGATGGGACCTGCCGGCCCTGTCGACAGACTGGATCAAGGGTAAGTTTTTACTTTGACTTGTCCTTTACAATACATTCGTTACAAAGCAAGTATTTCTTCTATATCAATATCCAAGTATGCTATCTAAGTCGTTAATAAACCATTAAAGATCCAACAATATGTTTTATATTCTACGTAACATTCATAGGAAGGGAGTGCTGTTTCCACGCATACACGCCGACAGCATCATAGATATTGAAATGAAGCTTTACTTGCTCTGTTTTGCATGTATAATTCGGATCACCGACGTTCGACATTACGCTCGCAGATCGAGACAAATGGTTTACTGCAAACGATAATATTTTTAAAATATGGTTCCTGCCACAAATCGGGGTAAACTCTGGTATCCGGGTTACGGATACTCGCGGGCGTATTACTTAAAATTAAGCTGCAGTTTCTAATTACATAGAAAACTTTGGAAAGATTTTATGCACTGAGAAATGGAGCGCGATTTGTAGAGAAAGTTGCACGCAGTAGCGGTTACGCTAATGATTATTAATCGCAGTGAAAGTTGCTATTATTCTGATTTGCAGTAATTTTAGGTCAGAGAATGTGGAATATTTAGGAAATATGAACGTAAAGTTTTACGATCTACGTTTTTACGTGGCGAGTCAACGGAAACGCATATCTTTTTGTAATCGCAGTATATCGGTAGAAAAATCTCTTTTACATATATTTCTATATTAATTAAATTACACGTCTAGTTTTACTATTATTTCGTTTGTTTAACGTTTTTTTTTATTTTCAACCATTCTAATATGTCACGATAAGAAGAGAAACTCATTCCTGTATCATATCATATCTTTAGAAAAATTATACATTTTTAAATTTAATTTATCTCCATATTTTGTCTCTATGTCTTTTATGTTATTGTGCTTTCTTTTAAAATTTCAAAACAGAGAAAGCTGAAACGTGAAAAGAAAAGAAAACGTCGCTCTATTAAACGACCAGAGCTTGAATACAATAAAGATATAACTGAAAAGTGTACAGGCAGATAAATAAAATCTGCCGAACAAATGTCTCGTTAGATTTTTAGCATAGGACTGAAATTTTAATCACGTATGAGATGAATATTATTATACACTGAGGATGGTCGAAGAAAATGTGCCGAAACGTTTGTAATAGGATTTTCCTGTAGAAGAAATATATTATATAGCAAACACCAACCAGCTTTGGCTCTATCAGCATTTCTATCACACTAACTCGTATTAAATTAATACCAAGTGCCTTTATACACATTGTCATTATTTGAATTGTAAATAAAATCTGTAGATTAGAAATATTTTTGGGAGGTTTGGAAAAAACGTTGCATCGTCAAAGCGCACTTTTTTCTTAACGATGCAAAAGCGACACGACGCGCGAGAATGTAAGAGAATAGGGAGTTTACACGTCGGGTGTGTTGACATTCCTAGATAACGCGGACCACAGGTAGCTAACGTTATTTACCGCTCGTCTTCCAGTCGGTCCGCATTCTTACTGATAGTCCCGCTCACAGGTACGCTCACATTTACACCCCTCGGATCCGTCTTAATCGCCTTTTCATCGAGTCGTCGTGATTGTCGTTGTCGGAGACAAACACGTGGAGCGCCCGACTAACTTATCACGTGCTTCGGGCGTTGCACGCAGCAGCTAGCTTGAGGAGACTCCTCTTACTACATTTCTCTCTTCACGCGCACGTATTACGTACGCGGTGAGGCACGCGGGGTTGCTTGGTCGAGCAGCGGAAACCAGTTTTTCGAATAGTTTTGTAACAAGCATTCGGGGCTGTTACGCGTCCCGGATTCGATCGGTCGAATCGGGGAATGAGGCGGAACGTATTATTCGAAACTTGCACGATGCGCGCGATGTGCCGGGAATGCGAGATGGATCGGAGCGGAAAAAATCCGTTACGGTTCTAATAGTTCTCAGTTAGGTACATATGCATGTGGCACTACGGGGGAGGGGTAATACCCGCGATATATAATCGAGGTCAATTTTAGGCGCGGACACGTTCGGCGGTAACATAGGTATAATATCCGTCAAATATGAGCGGGAAGAAGGATGCATTTGCACGTGTATGCGCGCGCGCCCACGTGCGTTGTGTGGGTGCGAACACGCGCGGTCGCGTCGGTGTGTGGAATATTCTAAATTCCGCCAAACCGCCGAACCGATTGCGTCAAACATGCGGACAGACGCGGTACGCGAGTAACGCGAAGGAACTTTGCGCATTTTTAAACGCGACAATGAAATTGCATAAAGGAAACCCTTGATATATGTATATGTCGCTCGATACTCGGAGAGAGAAAACAATGGTAACTTTATAAGAGCAAATGCTCCAGAATGGTAAAGTGTTAACTTTCAATGGCGGATTTTTAAAAGAAATCGGAGTTGCTTATTATCAAGATACTTAAAGTAAAAAAGTTTGACACTTTTGGAGCATCTACCCGGGAATATGGTCGTTTACTTTTTTATCGCGTAAAAAATTATTGCATTTTTACACTCCAATTAAAATCACTGTTATTAATATATGTTGTATATATTATTGATTGTTCTATAATTTGAGATTATTACGTATATAAATCTATGCAGTATTTTCTAAGAAAAGAACCAAAAGGATATTAAAAAATAGGTGTCAATTTTTTTATTAGTAAAGACAATTCTTGCCAAGCTTTATTTTCTCATTGAGTGTGTATAAAAGCATGTAAAGACAATTTTATGTGAATCATCCTGCATTTCCAAATTAAATTTTAAAAGAGCATAAATCGAGTTATTGCGCGAGCTTAAGGAGTTTCGTAGAAAGAAGCGCTCTAGTTTGCTGTTTAATTGATAAATAGCCTAAAAACTCAATCGAGCTTTTATACAAATTTCCCCGAAAGGAAAAGTCTACTTGAAATTCGCGAGAGACTCGAAAGAACGATACAGTCGGGAAATATACTGTACATTAACACGGTATTTTTTAACCTTTGACATTTTGTAAATGTATCCATACGTATCGTACTCGTAACGTATTCGATATCGGCGCGTTTCAAAAACTCGATTTTAAGAGATCGAGTTTAGCGGTACGTCGATGAGGAATGCGTGGGAAGTAGAACAACATCATTAGCGAACAGTGCTATAAGCTCTCCGCTGTTCTCCCGAGGGAGTTGAAACGAGGTGAGCCGCGAATAAACGTAACTTAAAAAGGAAGTTTTGCTAGCAAGGCGCGCCACGTGGGTGGGTGACGACGTACACATTCATTTCTATCGTGCCATCGAGCGGCCTTAGAAAATTAATATTGCGAGTCAAATGCCGTTTGTTCTTTCCGTATTAAAATGCTCTCGGTATGGCCGACCGATCGCGTCCGATGGAAATTAATATCTCCTATTTCAACTCCTACTCCGGCGCTATTATGCGAGACAAATAACGCTCGTATTTCAAATGAAAGTTGCGAGACGCGCAACAATTATCGATACCTTCTTAGTGAAATGCATGTGAAAAGAAGGCGAATTGATAATGGTGAAATTTACGATAAGAAATTGTTTCGCATTTCTCTCGGAGATTCTAATTTTTCCCATTTTACAGCTTTGTTTGGCGTTGCACAAATTTATAGCGGTAACGATGGAAGATCGTTCAATTGAGCGACGTATTGAATTACTTGAATATTTTTCAGAGAACAAGGATTAATGCACTGGCACGCGAGCATAATCGGCGCGGATGTGCATCTAGATGGAATTTATTATAGCCTCGCGGTACGCGGAAGTCGCGCATGTCATTAATCAGCTCCGCCGCATCTCGGAGACACGATAGATTGCCTTTAATCAGTCTAATTAGTGATATATACGAAGATTATAAAGTAGCCACGGGCCGAGACGGTGGCGCGGCGCGTTACCGCGGACGATTTATGAAATTGAAATGACAAAGTCGAGCGAGATGCAGTTTCGCTAACATGAATTTTAATTCCTGTCCACTCTTAATTAACTTACATAAATTATAGGGTAACCCTATAATTTCGTCGACATTGAATAATCGTCCACCTGTCACAACTTTGTTAACACTTTCCCGAGAGAATACATACACGCGCTCGGCCGGAGAAATTGCAGTAAGATAAATTAGCCGGGATAAAGTATGTGTTTCTCTCTCTCTCTCTCTCTCTCTCTCTCTCTCTTTCTCTTCTTTTTCCCGTTATAAGTATCCCCGGCGCATTGTTCGCTAGCAAGACCGAAATAAAATAATGGACACGAGCTTTTGGCACGGATTGTACCGCGCGAGGTGACGTCAACTTTTGTACGGTGTTGTACGCGACCCACCTCCTCCCTCTTCCTTTCCTACTCTCCCCCCTTTCACCCTAAACCCTCCTAGTCACCCCGGAGGGGTTACAGAGGGTGAGTTGGGGTTTGAGGGTGGCGGAGGGGACAGAGAGGGGGAAGAGTGAACGGAGGTTCTCATATTTCCAGTGTTTTAATTTTTCACGATATCTCTCCGCACTGCTGTCTGCAAATTATTTGTCATCCTCCGTTCTACGCCCTTCGCCTTCTAACGCGCTTGCGGATGCCGTTCTTTTGTCGATTCCTTCAGAGAATGAGATGCACGACGGACGCGCGCAAGAACTTGATTGTCGTAACCATGACGCATGGATCGATAGTTAGCGCGTGTTAAAGGTGGTACAAAAATTGCAGCAATTTCACAAATCTCGCGAAAGCGCTCCTTTTTTTCCGCCTCGTTGTCCTTTTTGTACGGCGTGTGAAAGATGGAGGAAAACTGTATTTTTTAATATGCTCGCAGGTAATATCGCCAAGAAAAAGAAATTCTCACAATTGCAATGATATATGATATCACAAATCTTTATTTCAATTTTTTAATATTTATACAAAATATATAAAAAACATCTTACTGGAACAACGTAAAAAATTGACGCTACAATTTTGTTGTCGATCATTACATGTTGGACAAGGAGCAATATAGTAATATAAATGTTGCTAGACTTGTTTAAAGATTAGCAGCTATTCTATTTTAATGACGAATTATCGTTCAACAGAAATCGATAATAGAAACATCAATTGCATGTATACGTTGAAGATGTCCTGATGTCCAATACTCGTGCCAGGATCCTCAATAATCTCGATAGGGCAGGAAAAGAATTATTTTTCTATAAGGCACTCGTTGAGAACCACTTGGATCCCTTCTCCTTTTTACTTCTCCTTCGGTGGTAGGGACACAGAGAAGAGAGAGGAAAAGCGCCGATAGTAGGAGGAGGTTGGTTGGAGGTTGGTTGGTTGGTTGGATGGTGGTTGGTTGGATGGTTGGGTAGTTAATTGATTAGTCAGTTGTTTGGTTGATTGGTTGATTGGTTGGTCGATCGAAATCTCGGTCTCGGATCGAGGCAGTTCTCGCTCGTGCGTTCACCATTGTCGTTTACACTTTCACGTGCAAAGGGATCCCTCGGAACGTTGGGGATCCTCGGCGTCGGCGGTGACGGCATCGATTTCGTTACCGTTTGTCTCAGGTCGTGGTCGAGTTCGCGATTCCATGCCGTTACTTCCGCTGCATTTCGGAGAAAGACGAGCGGAAATTCGTATGAAGCGATCTTTCTCCTGTTCTTCTCTCTTTTTCCTTCCTTCATTTCTCACTCGAAAATACAGCGAGCGAGGCAAGTCGCCTCGGTTCTGTATCGCGCTGGTCGCTACGACGACACGTAAATCGCGTCGGCACTCGAAAAAGTATCAAATCTACGGCCGGGAAAACATTCGCGTGTGCGACACGCGAAATGGATTTTCTTCGAGAGATTTACGCGGAAGACGCGAAGGTAGTTCGCTGATGGACCTCCGGCGTAATCTTTGGTATTTTAGTTGTGCAAGGTTCTAGGCGGACTACAGTTTGAACTAGATTCCTTTGGTAAGACGAGCCTGGGACTCGTCTTTGGCTATTGCGGAAATTCAATTGTCGCAGGAAAATATAGGTAGTAATCGATAGTTTTTGTGAGAACGGATATTTATATTTATTTTTATTGCTGTGAAGCCAAAAGTAATGTTAATAAAGATAAGCAAAGTATATTTTGGACAAGAATAAATGTATTTTTATCCACGCGTGTATTCAGAAAATCTGAGTAAAATTCTTAATACAATTTGCAGTAGATTAATAGAAACATTTTGTGAAATAATGTATATTAACATACTTGATATATAAAAGATGAAATCTCTAAATGTAAAATACCGGATGGATAACGTTTTTATGGAGTCATTTAATACGCTACGGCGTAGAGATGCAGCTGCATAGAAAACACGTATAAGTTGCATTGCACTTGGAAATGGCAACGAGGCGCCATGTATCAGACACTGTCTCGACCTGCCTTGAATTTATGGTTGATAATTTTCTCGGGCTGCAACTTGTTTCCCCTGACTCGAATATCTTGCCCTTCTTACGCGAGTATTTCCTCGCTACCTTGGTAGCAACTTGCTCGTACTATACGACAGTCGTATTGGTATTCGTCCGCTTACGACCAACTTCCTTCGCTGCATTGAAATCACTCCCAAACTGTCGTGTTACGGAGAAAGTTGATAAAGATTACCTCACGTTTACGTAAAAACGTTTAATCAACACGGATAATATCCATATCATATTTGTATCATAATCTTTTCAATTCCTGAAAGATATATTTTTATATATCGAATATATGTATATATTAATTAATATACAATTTCTTTCTCTCTCTCTTTTTCTCCCTTTATCTGTCTGTCTCTTTCTGTCCAGAGAAATTATTTTGCGGAATAGCAACGTAAATTTCTATTTCTATAATTTCGCCGATGACGAATGTTTTCGTCGATTGTAGAACGTTATCCAGAAATGCATTTCACACGAGGGAATTCTCGCGATGGAAGCACGCGCACCGCGCGATCGATGCGCGGAAAATCGTTGAGAAATGATTTATTGATCGTCCTTTAGAGTTGCGCTCTTTGCGTGCATTATTAGCTACGACGGCAGTGCGTCGAGAAAAAGAGATAGTATTGATTTTTACCGATATTTAGCCGTGGAATTATCCCCTCTCCCCCTCCCCTTTTCTCTCTGTCTGTCTCTCTTTCCCGTTTGCTCTTTATGGCTACCGCTTTCTTTTCCCTTACTCCCCTACAGCCGCTTTCTACCCGTCCCGTCCTGCCCCCGTCGCGTTCCGTTCACCTTCCCTTCCGTTTCGCGCGTTCTGGCTCTATCGTTTCTTTCGAGCCACCCTCCGCGAGCAGCACCCTTCACGTATCCCGAAGGAGAAAGAATCCTCGCTGTCAGGGATAGAAAATCTGAATACCTATGACCCGGAAGGGGTCACCGTTTCTATGCTAAATGCACGTTTTGAACAACGGCAAAAAAAAGATTCTTTTCCTTTCCTTGCGTGAACGCGTGGCCTTGTTAACTAAAAACTACTTTCTGGAATTTCCGATTCTCCGAAACACTTATGAAATAAATTTATCCCGACGAAATTATGAATAATAAAAATCATTTGTACAAATTTTGCATTCTGATTTTTTTACTTTTGCATCTCTTGCATGCGTTATCGCGACTTTTCCATGGTACCGCGCCTATGTCCAGCGATTCCAATGGAATTTTGGCTTATCGCATATTTAACACGAAAATTAATTATTGATTGACGTGATACGTCATTATTGTTAAACTATCAATCTGCAATTTAAAAGCAGTTCCGTGCCTAATCTGCCTAATCAAATGTTTCAATATCGTAATGCCCTATATATTTTGGCAAAGATGCTAAATTGACGCTCCAAACTCATCAACACATCGATGCTCGCGCGTTATCAATAAATTATTGACTTATCGCGCTTTCGCATTATATCGTCACTTGGGGGAGACTTACCCCTTTGGGACCGTATTTCTTTCTTCCTGTTTTTTCTTACTTATCTCTCTCTCTCTCTCGTTCTGGCGACCTCTGCCGTCTTCGATGAGGAACTCTACGAAGATCTCCAAGGATATGTTAGCTCGCTACGATGTTCCCTTAATCGGCGCTGGTGTGCGAGCGTAGGTAGCACAGTCGCAGCCGGGTAGGAACGGGATCCCCCTAATTTATAGAACTGAAGCGCACGCGCGCGAGAGAGAGAGAGAGAGAAAGAGAGAGAGAGAGAGTGATGAGAGGGGGAAGAAGTGGTGCCGGCCGAAATCGGGGTGAGAAAGGAAGGGTGGGCAGAGAAGGAGAGCACCTCTTACTAAAATTCAAAAGTTTCTCGCCAGAGTTTACGATGCCGTCTAGCCGGCGCGTCGCTGAGATTCTCCGTCTCCGGCCGTTTCCTCCGTCTGCTACCCTGCTCGCTTCTGTCGCCTCCGTCCTTTTTCTACCCATGTTCTTCCTAAATGTTCTTCTCGTATACGTGTACACTGTATGTAACTATATGAGTAGATCTTAATTTTCGGAGCACATCGCTCAAGCGAGCTTTTCCTCAGAAGCGAAGGTTCGATGACTCGGGAAATTTTCAGGAAGCACGTGATTTTTCCGGATTTTTCAGTTAGAAAGCTTTATTTACAGGAATTGTGCTTTATTTACAGGACCGCTTTTGTCGCATTTCACACGGTTATGGTTTATCGTGGGAATTCTGCGCGTAACTTGTGGCTCTCATCGAGGTGGTCTGTGGTGATTTCGAAAAATCCGTTTCAATTCATTTATTGTATGGAAAAGCTATTTTTTGTAATAATATATACAGTTTTAGTTCCGAAGTTATTTCAATTGTGCTCGAAACTACATCAGTTTCGAGTATAGCTATATATTCTAGCAACTGTACTAGTTCAGGTTACACAAGCCAACTGTTTTGTCCTCTAAGATGGAACTGTAAATAGATGTTAAAGAGTGAGAAACATCTTCAATATTTTATTTTTATTCAATATCTTAATTCTACTTTGCAATCGATATCTTCTTACTATAAAATAAATAGAGAAATTTTTCCGAAATCTAAAATCGTCGATTTACAAATTTTATTTATTGTCACGACGATGGCTGCTAGGCAATGTCTACGCATTGATACTCGCCGTGGAATAATTTAATTGTTATAAAATTATTGCCTGTAATCATCGGGTGTTTTACTAAAAAAGTTTATATTCACGTTACCATTATATTCGCTATTACATTAGGTTAGGTACTTTACAAGAAAAAGATTAATCGTCCTTGTTGATTGAAGAGTTGACTGGAGACGTGCAAAGTATGCGCCTAGCATACGTTTAAATCGAGCATTCCTAAAAGAGAAAATTACGCGATTGATCCACCGAGATCCCCGCGACTGACACGACGTCGTCGGAAGACGATCAGTTACGATCAGCTACATGCAATACCTGTGCGGTAATGCGTGTGCGCCGATAGGTAGGAGGTGGTCATGCGCGTATCACAGGTCTTCCGACGTCTGTGGCTCCCTTATGTCGACACCATCGCTCGGGGCATGAGTCACACTCCACGATTCCGCGCACAATCGGACATCTGGTCACGCACGGGTTGTCCCCGACTGCCGGGGGGATCGTATGGATGCTGCGACACCGACCGGCTTCTTACTTCCGCACACGGTGCACCAAGGTGTCTCGCTGCGCGCGACACGTGTATCTCGTTACGTCAGTTATCCCTTAGATACTCGCTCCGATGAAAAGTTACACGGATATCCGCGTCTATAAGCCAAAATGTTTGTCTATTATTTTAATCTGGAGTGATTTGTTGGATTGCATTTTATTGCATCACATACGATTTAGCTATTTAGTCTATGTTATCTTTATTTTAAGTAATTTAAAAAAAATTTTTTGTTGTCCACACCTGCGATTTCTTATTGTGTTCTTGCTATTTTCTTAATTAGGAATTTTTTGTTCCGTAAGCTAAATAATGTTCGATTAAATGCGTCGACATGGACCCATGAGCGGATAATTTAAGAATAATAATTGATACTTATTAAATAGTAAATAATAATGAGAAAGTAATGATGAATTTTACATCTAGATAACATGCCTCCTTCTTTCCGCTGTAATTTTTTTCACAGAGCGCTATTTGTTCCGGCACTTTTAGAAAAATACAGACTACTCGCTTTAATTGCTGCGCCTTTCACGAGGAATTACGCGCTTGCTTAAAAATTTCCCTATTCTATCTAATAATTAGTAATTCTCACGGGACATTGGGTGGGATCAAGTGCGTACCAAGTGTGTAACCCTTGTAATATTTTCAACCTTTTCGTAATCTGTTAATCTATTTCTGATTTATTGAATTTCTGCCAGTATATCCATTAATGTATTATATTTGAAACTGACAAATTTAGAAATGGAAATAGAAAAAAAAGACACGTTTTAAATTTACGTATTACGTTTGATGTAATGCAAGTGCGATACTTGTGCTAATTGCAATGTCAAAAGTCGATCGATAGGATAATCTCGAGGGAAGAAGAAAATGCAAATGTGAGACAAATGACAACGGCAAAAGTGGAAACTCGTTCGCGCATCTCTGATCTGGGGAAACGTAAGCATATTTGTTGCATAACTTTTTGAGCCACGTACTTGAAGAACAACGTTCACAATGAAACGTTATGCACGTTTCATCGGCTTTTCGATTCTTCAGGTATTTAGAATGCGCAAAGTTCTCTCGATCCTCTTCATTGAGCGCTTGTCGTCTCCCTTTCCTGACGAATGCGACGTGAGTCATTAGCGCAGGTCACGGCGTTATTAAAGACAATGAAGCAAACTTTATACGAGCGGGGGTACGGGGCCAATTACTTGGCAATTAGTCGAGCGAGCAACAAGTGAGCATCGCCACGGACCTCTCTCTTTCTCTCTCTCCTTCTTGCGCCTCCCTTCTCTGCCCTCTTCGTCTTCTCGGCCCACCTCCGTTCGTTTCTCCGTCGTGGACCGACGTCATCTTCCCCGAGATAGGTCGCGAAATACGCGGAAGAGCGTGTTTTCCGATTGTCGATCGATTTGTCTGACCTTAATGCTCTTTTCGTTACTCTGCACTAAGAGAAAAGTATTTGATACTTGTGTATCACTATAAATGTTAAAATAATTATGATTAAAAGCGTTATATTTTCATATGTTATTATTGATATAATTTTAGTAATAATGACGCACAATGTGTTGCAATAACCAAAAATTATTGTAATTTTTATACTTTAAATATGGATTATATTTTTATTATGGTATATAAACTATATATTTTCTATACCTCATATTCTGCCAGAAAAATATATAATAGAGTTTTACGTAGGAAAACGCTGGAAGTTAAAGGAATAAATGAATAATCAATTGAGGACACATGTCTCTTCTCAAGTAAAGGTAACGTACCAAAATCCAGATACAAATAAAACGAGGTCATGGTCTTTTTCATCGAGCAAAATGGTTGCGCGTAGCGGCAAGCTGAGGGCACATAATTCTAATTATAATTTTTAACAAGTCGCACCTACACTTCCTACATGGTGCTTGACGAGGTGGCCAAGCGCGAGAGTCGTGGTACAGGAAATTCATCCCTGCGCACTTTCGCGTTTGCGATTTTTGACTCACACTCCGACTACCGCGTTATGTACACCCTTGAGCATTCAGGTAGTTGTAAGAGGGAGGGAGGGGAGTGTGGTAAAAAGTACACTCCAACTCAGAAGTTGACTTGTCCTCTAATTAGAGAGAGGTAGTTGTATTTAGAACTAATTTTAAAATTATTTTTTTACTAGTTGCCACTCTTTCAGAAAAAAGTTGTAAGAATTTACATTCCTTCCTTTTTTTTCAAGGATACATGAGTAAATAATATGAATGTTTTGTATCTTGGGTTTTGTGTTAACTTCTAGATTTGTTTGTTACGTGTATTTGAAAATTGCCTCAGGAAATTTTGGTGCGAGAAAATCTTGGCAGCAAAATAGAATATGTATATTTTAATAAAGTTTTTCATAGGTGCAGGAAATTTTTTCCAGATTGAAACAGGTGCAAAGAAAAAAAAATATATATATATCTCGGCGAATCGTTAAATTCCGTATGCTGCACGAGCGATAATAATTGCATTCGTGTAGGTAGCAGTCGTTTTAATATCATTACGATTGATTACAAGCATGTGGCGGATTTATATTGCGCGCGGTACGCGTATATTATATACTCGTATATTATAAACGATAAAATGGTTAAATCCAAGAACGCCATTGTAATAATCGTCGAGTGGATTTCGTTCGTCACATTCCAATCACATATCTACCGGAAAAGGCTAGAATCCGAAGCGCACAAGCGTATGTGCGTGCATACGCCGCAGTTAAACCGCTGAACCGATCGCCAGGAAAATTGGCCGAAAAATTCAGAATCCAATACGGGCGCGATACGCGGATTTACGGATTGCCACATTGTGGATCTCGCGGCCGAATCCCCGCGAGTTGAATTTTCGCCCGAAAATAGTCGCTACTCTCGACGGATCCCCCGTGGAGATCGCAAAAAATTTGCGACTAAAATTTCGCTATCTCAAAAAGCGGTGAGAAATTTCGCATTTAATTATTTCGAGCGAACCAATTTACGAAGCGGAAGCCCGCATATTTATTGTACAGTCCGCGACAGAATCCGGAAGTCGGTGTCCAACGGTGCTCCCTGCGATAAAAAGTTCTTACGCAATAGTTACTTCCGGACAGTGCATGTTGTAACGGAAATTGATAGATCGTTTTGCCGTTTTGAATTGACTCGGCTGGACAACGTCCTTCCTCGGAAATTTTTTGTTGATTTGGTGTGCTATTCGAACACGAGCTGGATCTCATGTAGGTGATGACATTGATCATAGCCCAGCATACGGATGCAAAAGTCTACCCGACTACTTTTGCATCACTCTGTACCTGGGGGGTGGCGGGTGGAGGGTTGGGGCTGCGGCGGGCGTTTTTCAAATAATTACATCGGGCTGCGGTGGTGGTGGGTCGCCATGGCAACCGCAGTGCCTTCAGCATCCTACGACTGAAGGCAACCGAGCAACCGAGCGGCGCAACCCGGTTCTCTTGCTGCGGACTTTGGAATCCGGGTGCGCGCGCGAATGGAAACGGTTTCCGCGGCGGGCATCGGCTAACACCGACGTTCGCACCCCGTTGCTGATGGAATTGAATAAACAACCACGGATTGGTAATCCGCGAATGTACTTTCCATTTTTTTTTGCTAGATCTTATAATAAAATACCTTCTCTCTCTCTCTCTCTCTCTCTCTCTCTCTCTCTCTCTCTCTCTCTCTCTCTCTCTCTCTCTCTCTCTCTCTCTCTCTCCTCTCTCTCCTCCTCCTCCTCCTCCTCCTCCTCCTCCTCCTCCTCCTCCTCCTCTCCTCCTCCTCTCCTCCTCCTCCTCCTCCTCCTCCTCCTCCTCCTCCTCCTCCTCCTCCTCCTCCTCCTCCTCCTCCTCCTCCTCCTCCTCCTCCTCCTCCTCCTCTTCCTCCTCCCCCCGCTTCCTTCTGTGATTATTTCATTTCATGCTAACATTTTTTGTTTGTCAAACGTTTCTTGATTAATTAATGATTGAGGGAGAGCAAGATATATAGCCGTGATAGTATCTTTTATACTTCATTATCGACTTTAAAGTTTAGTTGATGATCGTGCTATGACGTAATATTGTAGAAAGAGATCTTTCATCCACAAGTTAATTTTATTGATTATCATAGAATTAAAATTTATAATACTAGATATTCGAAAATTGTTCATGAATTTCAAGTTTCTCTTGCGAATATTTTTTGAACAAACCGTTTGAAATAGCAAACTTCAATATCTTGGTAATTTTGTTTTGTTCAAATTTCCATTATAAATTAAAATATATTTTTCCTACTCCATTAAATAAGAAACAAATATTACAACACAAAATAGCAGTTTTTTACTTAATTGTAACTGTAAACGTGATTTTTAATATTACAGAAAAATATTATATTTCCGTATGAAATTTGTAATTATTACAATTTTAATACAAACGAGAAATATTGGAGAGTAATTATTGTTAATATTCATATTAAATTGATATAATAAAATTTTATTAATACGAGAATAATTATTGTTAATGTTAATGTGAAATCGATATAATAAAATTTTATCAATTGTAAAATTCTTATTACAACACATTCGTTCTCCAAAAATTTCCCCTTGTATCTGTATATTTTACCGAGTATGTCAGAAGATCTTTTTTGACGAATCGCTCTTACACCGTCTAGCGCGAGACGGAATATATATCTGAAGCTTTGACATAACGCGGCCTTGAGTTCCTCGTGAAGTTTGCCAGGCTACTTGACGCAACTCGTGCCGACACAAGAGCCTCGTGGCTATTTCACGATCATAAATACTAAACACTGACTGACTCACAAAGGCAACGCGAAGATAACTTTTATCTACCGGATAACCGAAATTAGGTCGTGCGAAAACTACGGTTGGACGGATTTTTTTCTGTGAGGAAGTGTCTCGAGTTGGAAAAAAACTTATTCGCAGTATGATAGTCAAATATGTATACATTGGTTTCGTCGATTTTTAATAAGCTGTGCTATCTATAAACAAAATAATTTTTTTTGCATTCAAATGTTGCACTTGATATGTTTGATTATAAATTTTTTTCCATTGTTTCCCGTCGAAGAGGTTACATAGAATCTTGTCTTTGAACTAAATTGTATAAAAATTATTCGATTTATTTTTATTACGTTTTCTGGTTAGTGGTTCAAAGATATTCAAACGTCCTTGCTATGGAAGACAGAAAATCAGGGCTTTCTTACTTCAAACGCAAACTAGTCGAAATGTTGGGAGGACTTTAAGGATGGTAGGTTCTCTCGGCATCACCCTCTCCTTCACTCGACTATTACGTACTTGCTTACCTACACATCTAGCATAACATGCCACGGGTCAGCAAGAGCGAAAGAGAAGAACAAAGAAATAAGAGAACAAAGAGAAAAAGGAAACGAGGGCTTTGGGACAAGAACGCGAGGAAGGAATAGCAACAGAGGAACATAGAAGAAGTAACCGGGAGAAAGAATCTTTCTCTCTCTCTCTCTCTCTCTCTCTCTCTCTCTCTCTCTCTCTCTCTCTCTTTCGCATGAGGAAGGAAATGCGAAGGCGCGAGGGAGAGAGAAAGAGGAATAAAAGGAGAGAAAAAGAGAGATTAGAGTAAGTGAGAAAGAAGGAGGGAGGGAGGGAGAAAGAGCGAGAGAGAGAGAGAGACATGGGCCGGTGGAGTGGGGTCAGTTCGTGACCCGACCACCTGTGGAAGCAGCCAGTAGCTACTTCTTGTTTGCCGTTTGCGCATACCTCTACCCACCACTTATACGTAGTACGTATTACGTAGGCGAACCGCCAACCGATGACCGCGGTCACGGCTATCTCCGAAATTACGTTCTTGGTTCCCTCTGAATCCGCGCTTCGCGCCGTAATCCTGACGAGACACCGCGGTATTCGGCGCGTCGGGCAGCTTAGGTGTTACAGGCGCATAGATAACATAACAGTCTCTCTCCTGGATTTCAATCTTCAAGATATATAATTTAACGGCTGTCCGCATCGATCATTAGACACACCTCGTTGTCAAAATTTTTATGTTTTAATATTATAATATTGTTGATTTTTTGCAAAAAAAGCAATGTTTTGAAAATTGAAAACGTTATCTGTGCTCTGGGGTTGTAAAAGAACATTTAAAAGATTTAATTTTAATTATTTTTAAAAAATGGAAATTTTTACAAAATTAAACATTACTGCTTATATGAGTGCAATTGCTTTTTTAATTGACAAAAAGAAAAATCGAATCAGATTTATCGTTTTATAAAGCATATTTATTTTAATCACAGATTGATTATTAATTTTGTTTAGATGTAGTTTTAGAAGCGCGGTTAATTCAACAGCGTGACAGAGGGCCACACGAAATCAGCCTACGTAATTGTGTATAATTTAGGGTGTACAATTATTAATTTCATGATAAGTAAATGTGTATACGTCTTGCAGATCGGCTAACGTTCGAATTCACGCGACGCGATACGATGCGATGCGACAGATCAGATAATGGTCGGACGTGCATCTACGGAATCTCGTCACGCCGACAAAATTAGCCGTGTGCTCCGATACACAACACCGCGCGCCCGGGCTCTACGCTTACCTCGTATCACCGTAGGTGTAATATAGCCAGCCGTTTAATAGTACTACGGCCATTCATGCGGCGGGCGCGCCATCGCTATGCCGCCGTTGGCTTAGCACTCTATTAATCACGGATTATTATTCACGCGGCCGCGTGGCGCTTTTAGCGTCGGCCGTCTCTTAGCGACTTTTGTCGCGTCTCTCTTTCTCTCCCTCTCTCTCTCTTTTTCTCTCTCTCTCTCTCTCTCTCTCTCTCCGCCGCTTTCTTCCTTCCTTCGTCCTTTCCCCTTGAAAAACCAGACCTCCGATTCTTTCCGGTTCCTCTCCCCGTCGCGCCTCATTAATCGGCACGTGGGTAGTGGCACGAGATCGAGTGGCGCGCATGTCGTCGGCAAAAAGAAGGAAGAAAAAAAGATGAACGATAAAAGCGCTGCGCTGCGCGCGGTCCGGTTAATTGGTTCCACGGCGGTATTTATCGCGCAACATTGTCGGAGATAATAGCCGGTATGAATAAGGAAAAGCGTTTGCTCTCTCGTCTTGCCTCGCCTCCGGGAGTATTTCCTTCCGAGTGAGAGAGACTCGCTGGGTGAGCGCGAAAAAATGGAGCAGCGAGTGTGAGTCACGGATGAAGGCTATAGCGGGAATTAAGTTTCTTGACCGCGACCACGTGTTTGCTAATTGACACCGCTGTTGGACGCACATATATGTCTTGTGTTCAGAAAATATTTAAGATAAAATTTAAAAATGTATTTAGATCGCGCAGTTTATCATTACGTTTTATTTATATATGGTATTACACAGACACTACCACACGGGTATTAATGCAGAATATTACGCCAGGTGATTTCTCTGCGATACATATTATATTTATACATATTTTTTTATTGAAATATATACGGACAGCTTTTTGATCCGATAATATATTATTTCGCAACATTTGCAACATTTTATGTCAAAAGTATTAACGATTTTTATTGGTGCACTCTTCGAGCGTGGATATTTAGAGTACAGCTATACTCTATACAGGATTTCTACCTTTGGACCATTTGGTTTATTTATCACATGATTTTCACTTGAGTTTTTGCTGCTTATCCGTCAGAATGTTTTTCTACTTTCGATTTGGAAACTTTGGTATTGAAGGATACATGTTATTTCTTGAGACAGAATTTTTGGGGCAGTTTCCATCTATTTCGAAAACTCCTGATTTCTGTAAAAAGTTAGCCAATGAATCGAAAAACTACAGCCGCCACTTCAAATTGACCGATTGGTTTTCGCACGTTTATCACCTCGTAATTTCTTCTCGACTCGAAATGTTCTTTCGAGCGACGCTCGAACGGATCTCGTTGTTATTCAGGGTATCTGTTTTGTTCCGGCATCTTAATTCGGCTAATTGGCGCGTATTTTTATCTTCCGTTTATTATTCAAGACGCGTTATCCGGTACCTACTTTAAACGAACACGGATGACAGCTTTATTTCTGGAACGACGTGTAGCGTCCGCATTCTGTTCTCTCGGCAGAACGATTCAACTTTTTGCGAAAGGTGCGGCGAGTATCATTAATTATTGTGGTGACTCGTCGTCTTACGAGTGCCGCCAATACTTATGTAGAAGAAAAGAAAAGGTTGTCGCCCTGATGGTGAATAATATCGACGCGCCGTGTTTCTAAATAAATACACAATTAAATTAAATTACAAAAACTCTTAGATATGAGTTATATCTATTTACAAGAATGTGTATGTATCTCGTTGCAATAGAATATTGCTGGACACGTGTTCTATAAATTCTTCAAGGTGTTCTTCTTCAGTTTTTTTCACACATAAGACGACTATATTTTGAGAGTAAGTTTATAATTAATATGTATATTTTTTATTCATGAATATTTTTTATTATTTTAATTGTACAGTTTTCTTAAAGCTTTCTGAAGTAGCATAAAGTTCGAGAAGAACAAATTTGTGTAATTAATCGTAAACCAAATGTAAGAATTGGAAAATATGTTTCTACTTGTTAATATTTATACAAATGAATAATTTATATGAATAAAGTTTAAAGAACATTTAACATTAAAAAATAAATATTTACTGGTATTAATTTCGTGTAAAAGTATGAAATGTTTACCTATACCATTTTTTTTAATATAATGTTATACTAATGAAAACTTGACAATATTGCTTTACAAATCAAAAATTTGAATAGTTCATAATTTATTATTTAAAAGATAGCAATGGCCAAAAGGTATGTTAAAAAATTTGAAAGTCACGTGGCTACTCCTATTTAAGGAGAATTTTATTATTTTCGATAAGTGCATAGCATACGTAACGATGTCAACAGATACAGGTGCCAAGAATAGTTTCTCTCCTCTTTCCCATTGACGTTCACCTTAAAAAACTGTATCGCTGTGAAGAATACCTACCTTTCGCCACTTTATTATCAAGCCAGGAGGACCGATTGTGACGTGTTGTGTGATCGTTGAATCACGTTAGGCATCTTGAGATGATCGTGCCGCGTCTCGTTAATCTGACAAACACAGTCGTGCATACGTACGTATAGTACGGAAGATCGCTAGCGCGTATACGCGCATGCCATTCAGTTAATTGACGCTTAATTGACCGTAATTAAGTTAACTCCGGCGGCACGTGGGCGCGGTCCCCACGGAGATTGGTCGCGCGCGTACTCAGACAGACTTAAGCAATTAGCGCGAGCAAAACTGAAACACGGTGAAGTTTCTGTGCCACGTGAATACGATTCGGCGATAGCCTCGATACTTGGGTCATCTCCTTCGTCTTTTTCTTTATTGGCACGTTGCGATTGCTCACGTTGTCGTTCAACACTTTCTGGAAGTTGTGATCAGAAGAATTGGATTTGTTTTCCAATTTTTGTAATAACGGCATGCATTAGAAATATAAGTAGTTAAGTGAAAAAAAAATGTTGTGAATCTATAACTATTTAAATAATATCTCTCGAGTATGCAAGTTTTTCATAAATTTTTTATTTTATTTTTACGAGTGAAAGAATCTCTCATAGAGCCATACTGAATCGATTGCCGAATACTTTACTTTGGCGAAACGCGCGCGCGTCGCATCGATCAAGGATACGAATATATCGATAGGATACTCGACGGGGACAGAGAGAAGGAAGCTCGACAAGTCAGGGCCACTCGGGAAGGTGGCGACCTAGCCTTAAATCCCGGCCAGGTAATTCACCTCCACCTTGAATTCCGTCTTCGTGCGTATATGTGATCACCTGTCTCTGACAGAGACTGACCTTCTGCGCACTTTCGCCCCGTTGACTTCGCCATGAAGCGAATATATTTGCATCTCGTTCGCCATTTTTCTCATCTCTCGTTTTTTTACGTCTTTTCAACAAAAGGCCGGGTATTCGATGTCCTTGAGATCCCGTCGGCTCTCATGGAGAATATAGCTGCGCGAAATAATTCGTGTCCTTGCGCGTACGGAATCTGCGTTCTTTCTCATCTCTTTTTTCAAGGCACCGCTGTCGGCTGTCGATCCTAGCTCGATTTCGCTTCTTTCATTTATTTTTAACACAGTTTCCTGGATGATCGCGGCCATTCTATGTGACGTAACTTAGCGTATATTGATTAAATTGGTACCGTCTTGTTTCTTTCATCTTTTTAAAGCTAGTTTACTTCAGCCGAATAATACGTCACCGATGTGATCAAGAAAATTTCCAGGAAAAATTGAAATTTTTCTGGAAAACTAATTGCATCCGAACGTAATGTTAACAGGGTTTAATTATCATATCTGCATATTTAACGTAACGTTGAGGATGACGTATAAATTGTAATAAAAATATTAAAAATAAAAATTGTAAAAATGAAATTTCTTGTGAATTTAAAACGTAATTTCCATATTTTGATTATTTTAATTTGAAGTTTTTGAGCCTTATTACCATGACCTGGCGCGTATGAAGAACCACATTAAATTAAGGTTAAAATTACAAAAGCAGAAAGAAATGAGTTATTAGTCGATGCTATCTCCTAGCAATGAATCTTTAATACGGCGCATTGTTCTTGTGCGCCTATGATAAGGAGAACGCTCGCGATTTGATTCGCGCACGTCAGCGGCACGTCTAGCAGGAGCGAGGTGGAAATTCGCGGTGAAGTACCGGAAGGCTGTTCGTTATACTCGGCCGCTTTTCGGCAGAACCGACGGAAACTCGCGTTTCCTCGTTATACGCGAATACGTTGGATAAAACTCGCGAATAATGTCCCTTTGCAACTATTTAATGTGGTCGGCTGTGCCGTCAGCCGTATCCAAAGAGGATTTAATCAGCATTTCTCGCTGCTTTCACTCCTTGGAGGGGGGGTTCCTTTTAGATCCCTCCGACAGCTAACCGAACCCTCTCTCTTCTCGGCAATGTGTACACATAAACGCGGGAGATCATCAGGCCGTCTTCGCCGTCGCCGTTGCCGCTGTCGCAAAAGTCGAGTAGTACGCTGAGTCGAGATTCTTGGCTGGAAATTTCCAACGGATGCCGGATTATTACTTCGCCTAGTGGCGAAAGGGAGGGAGGTTCGCTACCCGTGTCAACCTTGTCTTCATCTTCAAAGAGACGGGAATCCGACGCCGCTGAACTCTCGTTGCTTTGCCCGATTCGCGTGGATCGAGAGACCGCGGCCGCGAACGCGCGGGAGAGGATTCTTAAATCCGCTTAAAGACGATAATCGCGGCCGCCACTTCCGTCCCGAAACTTGTGCAACACCTTCCGACTGATTCGCCATCTTCTCTTTTCCTATTTCTCTGTTGTTGACGCGATAAATCCACACATGTTCTCACGAGGAAGAACACCTTCTTCTTCTTCTTTTTCTTCTTCTCTCTCTCTTTTTCGGACTGTTTGTCTTCTCGCCGACTAACCTCCGCCTCCGTGACTTCGTTTCCGATAATTGGCAGCAGACGTTTTGTTTTCGGGTTTGTATCGTCTGGCGGTATAAAAATTCCGTCGGTTTCTCGAGATATAGATGCGTTCTCGGAAGCAGGCTAGGCTTCGGACATTGGTATACCGGGCCCAGGTGAGGAGGTGGCAGTTTGGCAGCGCGCGGAGGCGGGTAAAGAAAGGGATCTTGCGTGGAGGACCAGTCGATCCTCCTATAAAACCGGACAAAGTTTTGTCGCGCGACGCTCTGCGTCCGGCGGCGATAGCATTGTCCGACGGCGCAAAAGTTCACGTTGCCCTCCAGCAGGGTAACTATTGTCCTTTGTTGCGGCATTGCCTGCCTGCCTCCCTCTTTTCCCCTCTTTCTCGTCGGCAGAGAGAGAGAGAGAGAGAGAGAGAGAGAGAGAGAGAGAGAGAGAGAGAGAGAGAGAGAGAGAGAGAGAGAGGGGGGGGGTCTTCCTCTACATCTCCTTCTCCCTTTCTTCTCACAGCGCTTCTTTTTCTTCTCCCTCGTCTCTTTCCGTATTCTCTATCTGCCTACACTCGACTCTTACACTTGTTTGTTTCCACGCGTTTTAACGAATTCCGACCTTCGCGAAACGTAACGGCGTTGTTACATCGCTTTCCATCGCCTTACGTGGTCTCCATCGATTTCACGGATACTGTCTTGAATCCAGACACATTCCGAATGACCCGTGGCCGATTTTTCGGGCGTCGCACCGACGCGCGACGTGGCGCCATCCGTGATCATGACGTTTCGTCGGCGGACGTCGCCGCGAGAAAATATAATTATCAGGGGCGCTTAATGTGCGCGGAAAGCGTGACCTACATTCGAATATGGGTTCGGCATTATCGGGAAAGTCGTGTAGAGCTCCGTGAAGCGTTGGTCGCGTGGAAACGTACACGCGATCTATGTATTGCGATAGCGCTAGAGCTGGGCGCGGACATTTTAATCTGCCCGCTTGCAATAATAATAATAATGAAAATTTACGTTTCCAACAACGATGGCAAAACTTATCGACAAATCATATATGATACGAAGATACCCATAATTTGGGTTTATGAAATCTTGATTTTACAAATTAATTTCTTCTTTTTTACTACGTTTTTCTTTACTTTTCCTCTCTTAATTTTCATGTATGCTGGTGCTATCTGGTAGAAATTTCTTAATGCAATTTATGTGATTGAATTAAAAACATACGCACTTACACGTAGCACCCATAAGAAACACGATCATTTTTCGAAGCCAAAATACATCCCGACAAAATATTAAAATTAATATACGTTATAGGACACGAGTTCTCGTGCCGTGAGAAATGTGACAATACCGGTGAGAAGGCTCACGAGGGACTCTTGAGAATCTCGATATCGCTCTTTCGAAGCTTTAATTTCGTCTCTGCGGTACCGCTGGTAAGGAAAATATGGAAAATCGTTATAAGAAACGCGGGAAATATAGGACTTCCATCTCGCTTGGACCGCGATGGAATTGTCCGCTCTCGCGAACTGACCGTAAAACTATTGCCCCACGCGATCTTTCGTTCTCTTCGTAGTGGTTTCTATCGTTTGTGTGCCGTTTGCGTCCGTCGCAATATTTTATCCGCCTCCGTTAAAGGGCAACGGGCAGCGCCCTCGTCCGACCGGATTCGCATCGTGCGCGACCCCCAGATAAATAGATGAAAAATGGAAATAATTAAAAAACCCTTTTAACATTCGCAAAGGATTCTCGGCCGTGTCTTTTGATTACTCGATCGCGTATCCGCTCGCGAGTTTTATTTTCGCGACGTACGACACCCCGCCGTGCGCGATTCGTAGAATAAACTATTTTCCCTCCGTCTCTTCTTTTCTCTTCTCCTGCTATTCTATTTTAATATTTCGTTCGTTTTCAATTCCGCGCTTGTTCCGCGAGACGAGAAAAAGTTGCGTCAAAGGGTACGGCCGCATCGGCAGAGTTCATTTTTTTGCGATAATTAGCAGCGAATGACCTTTTACAATGCTGGTCACACGTATATTCGCGTCGAGGACAGAAACGTACTTGTATGTGAAAATAACATATATGTATACATGATTTTTATTTTCTCGTGCAACGGTTGTTACAGTTTGGTAGCCATCTTTTTAGAAACGCTGCAATTGAACTAATCTCATTACTATTTTTGTGTTCTCCGCAAGAACTTGAATGTATTTATAAAATTTATCTGTTTTATCCTTTCTCTACGCATTCAAGAAGAAATGGAATTGCGCATGAGAGAAAGTTTCTAAAATATGTAACATTTGTTTTAGGATATTTCCAATCTTCAATTCCTTCTATAATAATTTTCTTACTTTTACTGTCACACGGTTTGACGTTCGAATTACGTGAATGGGGATTGATTCGGCTCTCTCTTTACCCTTTCTCGTTACAATGACGCCCCCGTTTTTTTCCACGAAGAAATTCGGTCAACCGTATTCATGTCCGCGCTTTTTCGATGCCTCCGAGGATCTATTGCGTCGCCGGCAGTTTTTTGTTTCCCTTTTTCTCGATGTTCGGACCGATCTCTTGTCAATAGCATTGCTGCTCGTTAATACCTCGTCCGGCCAATAGTTTCCCTGCGGCTTTTCGCCCTCTCTTCTTCTCCTCTCCCCCCGCCCTTCTCTCTCTCTCTCTCTCTCTCTCTCTCTCTCTCTCTCTCTCTCTCTTCCCCTTCTCCAATCTCTTCTGTCTCCCTGTGTTTCTCCTGCTTTCCTCCCTCTCTCTCTCATCCACACCTACGCGCTGGCACTGTGTACATATCCCGCCGAATACATGTGTTTATATCACATTATGTATAGGCGCGTGTTGGTCCACATATCTACGGTTTATATATATGTATATATATATATGTGTGTATATATGTACATGAAATACACAAGTTACTCGTGCGATACATACGATATACGGTGTACTTGCCTCGGATGTACGCGGTGGTGGCGAAGAAAGTAAATGACACGCGTACTTCGATTTCGTGGCCCGTACGCAGAAACACGTTGGAGAGATTCTTGGGGTGTACCCGATTGAATTTAATTGCGAGCTTTATATTGGGCGAAATGAACGTAATTTAGGAGAACGTACCCCCGAGTTACGAGTTTTTTGCTTCTACATGTCTCTTATCGTCATCTGGTACTTGACTTATCATAATTACTTGATCGAATCAGGTTATCTCACGATTATTTTTACGGAACGCGATTTTTTATGACTCGGGCGTGTCCACAGAAATGTGTCTAAAGGAGGGGGCGAGAAAGAGGGGGGGAGAGAAAAACCGAAATAATCAGAGACAGAGGTCGAATTTTTTTCGGAGACACCCTGTTTGTGAACGCTCTTCCCCTTTATTACCTCCTCTTCCTTCTCCTCTTCTATGTAACGAGCTTATGTATTACATTATGTGCAGGATACTTTCGTACATGGCCAGTTAGGTATATACGAACGGAAGGAGGACGCGGGCGGAGCTGTCGGTGACTACACGTTCACGCTCGCGCGTTCACGTGCACGAAAACGACGTTGACGACGTATATAAGCGTTCGTACACGCGCATATATATGTGTACACACACACACACACACACACACACACACACACACACACACACACACACACACACACACACACACACACACACACACACACACACACACACACGTGTACATATACACGCGTCGATCGGTGCACTTGTCCGTGCTCCGCGCGTCCCTCAGTGACACTCAACCGATTTAATTCCATCCGCGAGATAATATAAAGAACTTTTTTTCGGCAATTTTACATTGTCGTTAAAAAATTTTAATTAATTTTAACTTTTACAAAATCCATTTTAAAGAAGACAAACTAAATATTTAAAAAATAAACAGTAAATATAGTGTGTGATGAACTTGGGACGGATATAAGACCCCGGATTGATTTTATCTTGGAAAAAAATTCCTTTTTTGTAATGTTATACGCCAAATATAAATATTTTGATATACTTTTTAAAAACTTTACTTTGAAATGCTCTCTCTCGAGACATTGACTTTAAATTTGCTTGAAATATAAACGTATTAATTTAACGTAAATAAAATATTGTATCATTATACCTTTAACCTTATGATTTTCTATAAGTAAGTTAATACTTATTCAATGAATCTTCGCGACTACGTTTGTGTATCGCGCATAAAAAGCTAAAACATTTACATCTAAGTACTTTTTCTGTGATAATTTTTTCCACGTGCCTTGCGATATACGATTACGTAATGCGTGGTTTATCGCTTACGCTGGTGGACGCGTGTGTGTGTGCGTGTAAAAATACTTTGGCCGTCGTGAAAAAATACTTGGATGGCAAATATTGTACCGCGGCAGATAAACAATTGATGTTGATTTATACCGTATCGGCTCCTACCTAAATATTACTCGAGCGTAACACACACACATACAGACACACACACACACACGCGCGCGCGCCTATATGTGCAATTGTACATACCGTAGCATTTAAAATTCAGTGAAAGACTAGCGAAGCACGCGCGCAAAGAAAACGCTCGCGTTGTCGTTGCTTTTTTTATTATCGTTTCCGCGAATACGGTAAAATAATATCGTTTTGTTATCAGGTCCGCCTTAATTGTAACAACTTTTCTCCTGAAAGCCGTTAGGTCCAGTTTCGTCGTAGTTAGCTATCGCTCCGGGCGGGGCGGCACCCCGCGCGCTTACGATCCTGTTATCCGCAAACTCGAATCGAGATTTAAGCAATGTATGCTAATACGAGACTTAGTATGCGCCGTGATGGCTCTGCATTATAAAGATTTTCAATTTTACGCTGCCGCAATAATGATGAATAAATATTTACTATGGCACAACGGCATTAGTTTTCCCGTTACAACTTCGATCTAGCCATTGATCATTTTGGTTGATGTTGTTTCGCCTTTTTTCGTTCTTCTTTCCGAACAACAGCGACACGAGATTGATGATCGCTTCTCTCCTCTGTAGATTTAATTTATTACACCGTTCGTAAAATTGTAAATAAATTTGTCTTTCTGCGTTACAAAAGGTCTACTTAAAAATTTACAAGATATTTTACCAGCAATTGCTAAACTTTGTTACACTTATATTAAACTGTGTGACCGAATTATAAGATTATGGTATTTCTTGCTTGATATATAAATGAGCTCTGGTTGACAGTGCGCGACGACGCGTGTCGTTGATGACGATGAAGGCGGAAAATAATGTCCTTGGTCGAGGATTGACTTTACCAGCGTTATATAATATCGTGCAGTGTCGCGTGTTGTTGCACAAGTTGGTTTATGTTAATTATTCATCGAATATGTTTCTATTTCTTGCTGTCGATTGAGACGAGATTTTTTCGTTCACATTACTCAAGGAGATCGCACGAGTCATTCAGTTTAACTTTTCATAATTACCCTCATTAAAATCATGAAATTATTTCATCGAATTGATCTAACGTTCCTTGTAAACTTGTTAGTCGACGTTTGTCATTAAACCTTTGTCATAAATATTGCTATTCTTTCGCTTAGAAGTGAAAGCATTCTGACATCACTTCTATTTTAGTAGATATTTGTACAAAATAAAAATTTTGTAATCATTCAATTGACCTTTACATTGGAAACGAGATAATTCGAGATAGAGGAGCATTTGCGAACGTTTGATCGAGAAGGAGTAAATTTCTGGCTCGATAAAATCTTTGAGATGGAAAATGTATACACTTCGGTTCCATTTGATTTTATCATTGAGTATACCTGCTCGTTAGAACCGTAGCGCGCTAAACAACATCCTCGGGAAACAATGTGACTTAACAATGGAGAATCCACGCACGCCAGTAATATCGCCTGAGAGAACTCATCATTCACCTCAGTGCGACCTTGACGAGGGCGTTTCCGTGGAAATGGTCCGTCTTCTCTGTCGTATCCCTTCTCGCGTCCGCTGTCCTTTCCCTAGGGACACTTGCTCGTGTATACAACGCGAGATATCTATCTCGACGGCGAATCTATTGCCTAAGAAAGTCAGGGTACAGATGTGGCGCAAGTTGTAAAACCGCAACGACAGAGCCGCGTTCGTTGGACCGCGTGTTTTATGAAGGGCATCTGAGATCGACATCTCGTTATCATTTATCATTATATGCAATTCTACGCTCGATTGACCTACCTTTCACCCATGTATAAATTAACTCTGTCAAATCGTGTCAAATCACCAGGTTTATAGCACACACGATGTCTTATCGATTTCACATAGGTCGTTGAGTTGTGCATCTTTGTGCGGCCTTTAATTTAGCTACGCAAGTTTTTACTTTATCTCGATATGCACCAATGAAAGCGACATTCAAGTCGCACTTTGATCGTCACGTATGTAAAAGTTGCACGTACACGTGCAAATATATTTATCAACGACGAATTATATGACACGAATTGATTTATCGCAAGTTCAACTATACAAATGTGATGAATTTTTACCGAGTTTTACTTGTTGATATCATCATATTCCGTCTCCGCTGGCTGATAATATTATCGGGTGCCGCGTAACGCTGATACGGTCAATCGACGTGGACCCAAATTAGGGGGTTGTGACATCCTCGTTATCATTACTGCGAAGCGGTAACTTAGTTAGTCTTCGCAATTACGCGCGATGCCGATGAAAAGGCCGGTCTTCTCGCTGTACACCCGGACCTCTTTTGCCTACGCGAATACATTGGACGTTATTACATTAAAGCTCCCTTTGCGAAATGCCACGGATGTTGCGCTTTGCAATTACGAAAAACTTGCCGCCTTTATGACGACGACTCGTAACTCGCGTAATAGAGATGACTCAAAAATATATCGAGAGTCTTCAGCCCTGAATCACGAAAACGATGCTTCGAAATATTCAACTTTATTTCAAATTATGTACAAGACGATGAAAAATGTTCTTAATATGGTGTCAATAATTTTGATGGCAATATAAAGTATGCCGCTAAAAAGAGATATCGCAGAATACTGAATAGAAAACGGTAAAGGAAAAAGTGGTGTGTGCGCCCTTAAATTAGGTATTTCCAAGTTGTTTATTCTCTCGAGTTCCGAGTCGACAAAGTTGGATATTAATTTCTGAGTAATCGATCAATATCTCAATGACGCGCTACGCTTTCACTTTTGTTTTACGAAGCTGAATGAGAGAGAGAGAGAGAGAGAGAGAGAGAGAGAGAGAGAGAGAGAGAGAGAGAGAGAGGGCTAGAAAAATGTTTCGCGAGCTTTCGCCGCAAATTGATTTTGGATAAGTCGCTCGCTCGTTCGCTCGTACTCGGGGGTTACACTTTGCGCCGCGACCGGTTCTAATTAAGAAACAGAACGGCACGGTAATTGGCTTCCGCGATGTACTCGTGATGAATGGAATGTTTTTATTCTGAACGAAAGGAACAGCCATAAGTACCACGGTCGTAAGTGCCTTTGATTCTTGAGGATGCGCGCTGGCTGCCGTAGCCTCTCTTTCCGCGAAGCAAGCTAGTGGCCTGTTGCATGCCACTGCTTCGCGCTGCTTACCGGCCCTCCGGCTATGCACCGGGCGTGTTTCTTAAGCCGCTCCTGCGCTCACGATGATCAATTTAAGCCCGGTTTACACTCGTCAGGCCGCTCAATGCAACGCGTGTGTCCCGCAGCCGCCTCTCCCAGACGTCGACAAAGTACTCTCAACAAGTCACCGCGTCTTCCTCGCGCCTTGTCTACCACGCGCGCTCGTAATCCGTCATGCAGCGACGAAATTGATTAATCGAACATTTCGCCGATATTCCCTTCTAACGAACATGTAACACGAGCGTGAGACGGATTACCTCCGAGAGGCTTACCTGCTTACGTATCAGCGCCAGTGTATTACGTGATCAAACTGAATGCTAATACGAATTTATATATTTCCTAGTGATTAACTGGTTTTGTTATATTTTTGCTGCTATTTTTTTAGCACGTGTTAAATAGGTATTTAAAAACTCTGTATTTTGACAGAATGATTGAACAAGAACCTTTAGCTTGAGAATAAGCGGGTCTCTATTTCTGATAAGACCGACTTTTATATGGAAATGATGATTTGGGTACTTGAAACTTTTATGGAATATAATTTCATCGATGGCTATCTTTTTCGCTAACACCTTCGTGTATCTATATTGATATTTTCGTGAATAATTTTTGGTTTTTGCAAAGACAGCTTCGAAAGCATCAAAAAGTAAAGGAAGACTGAAATTTATGTACAATACTTGTGAGGAATGGATGCCGCGATCGTGGATTGCGAGAGGAAGAGCCTAGGTTCTGCAGCTAGCTTTAAATATCGTCGTCGTGCACCTACAGCGCGTGAGGTAAACGTGGAACGGCAACGACGAAGGTATACACTCGCTCGAGATTGTAACACAGGGTGTTCTATTAAAATCATTCGTCGGTTGGAAAGTTTGGGGAACATTTCGACACGCCGTACCTTACGGGCGCTCGATTCGCAGCCACGGATAACTCGGGTGATTTATGTACCTCGCAAATCTCGGACAAGACTTTACGAGCCGCCACGATTTTACGAAGGATAGAATTTTTTGGAATTGAATTTCAAAGGACTGAAAAGTGCAATGATCAGTATTTACGTTTGCGAAAATGTTATGTTAATTTACATTACGACATCGTAATGCACGACACAGAAAATCCTCATTTCCTCGGCGTATAATGTCGGTCAAGGGTCGTAGGAACCATTTAAACTCGCGCGGAGTCTGGCAGAATCTTGCTCCAAATATAACAAAGTTCTAGCGACAACGACATGTACTACACGATAGTTGCATGGCGTCATCTCTCCCTCTCTTGGTTTTCGTCTCCTTCCGCCCTTTTCCGCTCGCCGAGTCGCGTCGGGGCATCGTGAGGTGGTTCAGACTCTGTGGGGAATGAGACGAGGGATGAAAAGGGGTACAGCGGCCAGAAGGGAAACGCGGGACAATACTATTCCCGCTGATTCAGTTTATAGCTGATCATTCGACCCTGGATTCTCTCTGTCTCTCCCTCTCCCCTCATTCGTCCTCCTCTCGTTCTTCCTCCCGCGTTATCTCCATCTCTCCGTATGTATATATGAACGATGTACGACGCGCGAGTGCGCGCGCGCGCGCACATACACACGCATACGTACATTCGGTGTATATATGTAAATACTCGGGTGTGCGGGCAAATATGTAGATATCCCCCCGTGTGCACATAGCTGGGCATGTACGCGGGATACCTAGCTCTATATGCTACTCTCGCCGGTGTACGCGGACACGGGCCGTGTGCGCGCATACGATGCTTCGCGCTGTTACACGCGCGCGCACGCCACATCTCTTCTGTCGTGCTCAACGCACGATGCACGTGCTTCTCTCGCGCTCGCTCGCGTGTCCCGCGCGCAAAAGCCGCGTGCACGCGCTTCTTCGCGCTCGCTCGCGTATGCTCGGTATGCGTTTACCGCGTTCCGAAACGAACCGAGAGGGAGAAAGAGAGCGAGAGATACGCACTCCGCTCGGTTTCGTTTCGAGATGATGCTTCTGTAATCTGCTCGTTATCCCGCTCGAGAGAACAGCGGAGGATTCGCCCGATACCGGACCATACGCGATCATACGCGAATAAATTACGCGGCGCGCTTTATCGGCCAGCAGACCGTCGCGCGCGTCTCGCTCGCGCGGAATTACGTTACTTTCATCAAGTCCCGAGAGCGTAGAACCGGTTTCCCCTCGCGTGTCTCCACGTCAAATTTCAGCGAAACACCAGGGTGTAAATTCACCCGCGCTTTGACGTTAAGCCGTACTTTAAATTCCATTTCGATCTTAACTAGCGACAAATGCATACGCCTTGTGACAAGGACAATCGAATATCTGCTTCGTGCGTTTGTATTTACCAATTGATAACTACGCTCCGCAGTCATGTTCCAGGTTTCTCGTATCTTGCTAATTATATTCAAAAGTGGTATCGAGGGGGAACATAATTAGACTAAGATTTTACCTCGGACTTGACGCAAATTTACTTTATGTTTGGATAATTTAACAAATTCTTTTTATACACTGAATCTTAACCTTAGAATATCCGGTTCTTGATAAAGACGTCCGAAAATAACTAGGAAATAAATTGTGGCTATGTCAAACAGATAGTTAATAGGGAATACTGATAAAGACATCATTAGACATCGTGGACATTACCATTGTAACGTGAAATGTAGCAAAGATTTTATTCCGGATTAGTGTTGGCATAATATTTACGAGACCATGTCGTCTCGTGTACGCAACAATTTATGTGCATCCTATGTATGTGTAACGTCTCTTTTTACTTAAACCGCTGATATCCCGCGGCGAATTGTCTCAGAGCGAGAGGGTTCCAATCCTGTCGGCGTATGTTCCGCGTAACGGAGCTTCTTTCTGTTTCCTTCATTCCGTTTCCTTTTTCGCATTGCACACGAACATAGGTCAAAATATTCCGCTGGATTAGATCGGACTAAACTGACTGATGATGCCGCCACCGGCTTAAACGTAGAGTGTCCCGCTCCCTCTGTATTAAATCTTAATGACGAATCTTCTTAACGTTATCTCATATATAAATTTAGCTCAATTGTTCTGTAGAATTCTATACTTTGAAGATATTCAACATTTAATATTACCAATTTGTATTATAATAAGTAAATAAATTTTACAAGTTACAAGTGCGATAAAATAAAGAAGTTTTATGATTGCATCAGAATATGAAAATTAATTGAAATAATAGAATATTTCAGTTTTGACTCGTCTCGTATTTCGGTTGATCTAAAAATTTAAATCGAGATAATATACATATAACTCGTGGAATATTTTCAATTAATTTTAATCTTTGGGCCCAAATTATATCAATATAAAAATTTAGTAAACTACAAAATTATTTTAAATAATTATTACACACATACAATGACGAATACACAGTAAATATAAAAATATAGCCATGTTGTACTTAGAGTTGTCATTTTCAGTGTTATGGTAACGTCGAGTTAAGGATAACAGTCTATCAAAATTTTTACTGGCAACAATTTTTACGTCAAAGCCATTAAAATTGAATGCGGGATGGAAGGGGCGTTTCCTGTGTACGTGGATCTCGTCGATCTCTGTTTTTCTCTCGGTTCTTCCTACCTCCTCGACCTCCGTGGCGACGTGACGCGTCGCGTCGCGACGCGCCGCACCGCGCGTCCGTTGCGGGCGGCCGCTCACAATCCGGCGTTAATCCGGTTGATCGCCACGGCGACACGGAGATCCGTCAAAGGGAACACGTCGTTCTCATTTTCAGGATCTCTCTCTGTGGCTATCCTCGCTCTTTTTTAGCCGCCTTTTTCCCGTTTTTCGAAATAGCGCTCTCGATGCCGCCGCGTCCGCGAGCGAAATAATTTGCGTTGGGGCACTATACACTTAGTTTTCTATCTGGCGATTCTTTGATGTATCTCAAATTCATTTTTCATCGGTAAAAGCGCTAAGGTACCGATAGTACTTAAGTAGCAGAGAGTCTGCACTTTTGAGTACGTAAATGTAAAATTAACTTAAAACTCTGGCATTTTTATAAATTAAGTTTTAATAAGTTTAAGCGAATGAATAATGGAAACCGTTACTTTATAACGCTGATAACTTAATGTTGCGATTTGTGTTCAGATTAAGGATGCTAATTATTTGCAGTTGCCGAATGTAAACTTGGATCACGTTATTCCGTGTTGATTTACGCCGGCTGGCGCCGTAATAATTATTGCTAATGCATCCACGAGAAGATACGAATGGTATCGCTAAAAGCCAGTGAAACATTGATATCGTATACGCGGAATACGCTTAATATCGACACAGGCGGATCGAGAATAACTTACGAAACATGACTGATGATAATGAAATATCGTATGTAAAACAACACGTAATAACAAAAAATTTTAAAAATGGTCATATATAATTGTATACGTAAGGCTCCAGAAAAATTGTCGCCGGTGTGTTTCATTTCATAACACACGCGGATGCGCGTTTTCATTTCCTTTACGCGCGCACGCGCGCTCTATCTAATTTAGTTGCTCGGATCTCACGAAACTAGAATACGGTTTATCCGGGCGCGTCAAAGGCTAATGAGCCGTTTCTCTAAAATACTTAGCGGTTCTTATTTACATTTCTCGCCTTTCGCGGGCGAGCGGTGTCGCGCACTCGCGCGAACTACAATTACCAACTCTCGCAGGACTCATCCGCGAACTTGTTAAGGACACTTTACTCATTCGGGACTCGACAGGAGATCCCGTGCTACTTCTTTCCTTCTCTCACGTTGTAACAACAATTTCTTTTTGGATCGCTAAATATACTGATTCGTCATTAGCGCGACGCGCTAGAAAAGTAATTATTAGGCAAACGAAACTATGGTTTTTTGCAGTATCCTTGGCGTTCCTTAATCTTGGGACTTTTCTTCTTGCATAGCCCCAAGGATTAAACGTGGATACCCTCGGATATAGAAGATACGCGAAATTTCCAACCGTTTTTCCTTCTCTTTCTCTCTCTCTCTCTCTCTCTCTCTCTCTCTCTCTCTCTCGTCTGTCTGTGTGCTCTTTACGTTCCTTTCTCGACGGCGCGTTACTCTCCGTCCTCTTTCCCTCTTTCTTTCTAGCTCGCGCCCCTCGCCTTCCATCCTCCTCTTATTTTTTTCTCCCACTCCCCGACGCCCACCCTCTTGCTCTTGCATTTTTTGTTGCCTTCTACAACCGCGTACAACGGTGCGACGCGAGTCAATTCCATCGCGGTCGTGGCATCCGCGCGTCTCCGTCGCTACGCACAGTTGCTACGGGCAACTCTCTGCCACGACTGCAAAAGTGCTGTCCGCGGGATAACGGAGGGACGGGACGGTAGCGGGCGGATGGAGGCTGGGAGAACTGCTGGAACCCGGGTATGGGTTACGCGCGGAAGGGGGAAAGCGTGGCGGTACGGGGGAAGGGGAGGGGAGGGGTGGCGGCAGAGTCGTGCGCACCCTGTGCCAGGAGCTCTCCGCGTCGGGGAAAAATTCAATCCCCCCGGTTAAAGGGGATGACGCGCTCTTCAGGGCCGTACAGCCGAGGCGGTAATTTTCGCGGGACTCTTCTTGTCGTGCTTGTGCTCCTTCCCCTTATCCTTCTCTCTCCCGTTGATTCCCCGCCGCTTCTATGTACGGCGTAGGAAGGAATGAATGGGCACGGATATCGTACGACTTTGGTGCCTTCCTCGAGAAGGATGCATGCCGCCTGCTTCTAGCCCCTCACCATGCGGACATCCCCAGTTTGTTATTACACAGTCCGCGTGTCATAAAACTAATGTAGTTCAGAATTACGCGAAAATTTGGAGAGAGTTTCCTCTCTCGAATCAAGATTTGTGAGATTCCCGAAGGGCAGATTTTCCAGTGAAATTCATTTATCCGTTATTACGCACGAAACACTTACAAATGCCTTTTCCTAGTACAACGTAGTTTATATGGTTTTTGATAACGAAAAGATTTCGCCTTTGTTCGTCTTTAATTGTATTTACATCTCTGTGTGACATAGACGTGTACATCTTTCAAGAGCAGATTGATTAAATTGTTGCCGACGTAGGTTTCAACGTAGCAAGAATTTGCGTGTTGATGCCAGATTGGAATGCCCCTTCTATTTTTCTAATTGTTAATTACTATCGTACACACGCTCACGAATCAGTAATAATCACTAAATAAAAACTGCGGACCAAGTTATCAATTCCGAACGTTAAAACTATTTTCGTGCGAAAAATTGATCGCGTATGCGGCCAACATGAGGTCGACGATCTCGACGCGATATTTTATGCCGTTTGTTGTGCTGTTTCAAGATTACGGATACGGCATGGGCCACGGGAGCCGAGATTAATCGGAGGAACGCGGCGAAAAGGTCTTGGGAGAGAGTCTGATTCAACCTGTGTCGTTCTTAATGTTTAATCGCGATTTCAAGCCGATGCGGAGCCACGCGGGATTCCGTAGGGGCAGCCCGCTGCCGCCCGCACGACAGTAAAACGAACGACCGAGCCGGCGGGTTTACGATGCCGCTGCTCCCCGTTTCAGGGTCGGACACTGACGAGCACCTGGGGTGAATCCGTGGGATGAGTTAAAGGGGTCAATCTCCATCGGCGCTTAATTCGCAGTCTTGCCCCGCTGACACCCTTCCGCGATTGTCCACCGGCCATTAGCTGTCCCTCGCATCTCACATATCTACGTGTACGATAATTTGATTACATTATGATACCCCCTATATTAACGAATTGCTTATTATTAATATCAATTATAGACTTTGCGGTTACACTGTAATTAATTTTACATCTGTGATATTTATGTATGAGGTATGGAGAAATGCCAAAATAATCAGAGCAAATATGTCGCACGTAAAAGGAAAATGTTTACATTTATGCAATGCTATTCGTAACTTTGTTACGAATACACTTTGTGCGTGTTGATACTAAAATAAGCTAATTTCGAAACTGTACGAGACTCGTATCTTTCGACACCTAGCTCTGAGAAATTTTTCCTCGATAATCTACTTGATAAATCTTGTCCAATTAGTCTATGTTTCGTCAACTACTAAATGTTGCATATTATTTATTAATATTATTTAAAAAGAAGCTTTATACAATTAAAGCGCACATTTTGTATGCTACTTTGTTGAGTCGCTCAAGGATTCGCACAAGTAACAAGTAATTTTAAATCTCTTTCGTTACAATTCCGTTATACGTTGGGTCTAACTGTTTATGCATCGCGCGCACGAGTGTACTGTGGTCGTATCTTATCGCCGATAAATAACTACACATTCGCGAGTGTATATGCATTCTCCTACATACTGACATTTCCTTCTCTGTCTTATCGCTTTTGCCTTCCTATCACGCTTGTTCCTTCTGCCACATTCGCCCCAAGGCTACTTTGATAACACCTTTGACTCGATGGGGCACGGTAAACCGAAATGTTGCTAATGCTCGTTATATCACTACTGACCTTTCGTTGAATATCTCTCATTCGTCAGTGCCTAAAATTATTTGAGATGATAATTGATTGTCACGTCTCCCCATGGAAAATAAAGAACTGGAGGAAAATAAATAGCTAATAAAAAGCGTTGAAGTATAAAAATAAATATGAAAAATATATGAGGTATTTATCGTGTGAAACGTTGGGTACTCATTATGTAACTATTTTCAATTTCGATCGAAAGTGCAATTGGGTTATTATGGCTTTTGTCGAATACGAATAAAATCGATTTTCCACGCTTTTCACTAAGTATGAAATAAAAATAAGTGGGATGGTCGGAACGGGTATTTAATCACCAATTATATAATCAGTTACAATGACCAATCACAATGCTTGAAAGATGTGTTGTTTTAAACATCACATATAGTAGCCGAATGGCGGATAATGTAAATAAAATATTCGTATTTAAATCATTTTCATTTTATATATATTTATGTACAATATAATAAAAATAATAAATTATATGCTGTAACGAAATAAAATAACCATAAATCGATTTGTCGTATACTTCTCTCTCTCTCTCTCTCTCTCTCTCTCTCTCTCTCTCTCTCTCTCTCTCTCTCTCTCTCTCTCTCTCTCTCTCTCTTTGAGTGTTGTTGACGTTATGAGATAATATTTAATATGCTACATGAAGAAAATGAAGAAATGATAAGTATTTTTCAAATGATCCAATGAAAAAAATAAAGTGTCTTAATATTTTTAGATTTGGTTGCACATTTGATGACATTAACTTCTACCACAGCTATTGCATTTATCTAGAGTTACTCATATTTTCAAAGGTTCGGATAGTCAAGCTTTGATATCCGTACCGTAAATAACGCACATGTACATTTGAGTATTATGAATAGTACACATTTTCTGTTAGAGGGAGATACAATGGCCGCGCGCGTACACAGTACAACAAAATTAGAATGTTTAACCGGCTACAAATGCAGAATTTGAATACGTAGAACGTTGACGATCCTACAATAATTGTTTTCACTGTATTCGTCGTAGCCGTCATGCAAAATTATATTATATATTTCAGGTTTGTTATACACCTCCGTTTGTTATGCAAATTACATTATGAATAATTGCGTGCGTGCATATAGTTATGTGAATTTACTTGTTATTTATATTAGGGAACAAGCACAATATTTGCTTATATTTTTGCATTTTTTGTAATCGTAGAGTTTATTTTAGGATAGAATTGTAAACATTTTTATCTTTTTTCAAAAATTTGACATGTCGCTCATTTGCTATAACAGCGGCATAATTCAAAAAACAGTTTTTCAGTTTAAATGTTTTAAATCATCAAAATTTTGTAATATTTAAAATGCAATTCTAGCGTAATAATATATGGTAATTGTATAAAGGACTAAAAAGGACTATTATTTTATTAGCTCTTCACTTAGCGTGTTGAATTCATATTAAAAAAAATTTTTTTTTTTTAGAGAGAATTAGAAAAGGGTGATGTTTTCGTTATTACTGTAACCAAACAATTTATGTCATTGCTGTAGCAAATGAACGATCGATGTATGAAAAATTACACAATTGGAAGATCGTTTCTAATGAATATTTGTATATTCTTTATTATACAAAGAAGAGTCTCGCTTCAAGATGTGAGTTCGATTTTTGTGCTGTACACCCGAAAGAAATATAGCAGTAAGAAACGGTAGCGCGATGCATCTCCGCCATGCAACAGGTACAATTTTTGCATCCGCGGAATGCCGATGCTAGTTATCGTTTTATTATCCTCGTAAATCGGCGATCTCGCTTGCGCGCGCGTCATCCTCGTGTCACCGGGATGACTCGTCGCGGTAACCGCGCGCGATCACCGCGCGAGAAGCGGGTCGGAAGAGCGTAGAGGGCAGAGAATGCAGAGATATGCGCGGGAGAGATCGTAGATGTACAAAGAGGACGAGAGGTTTGTGAGGCAAAAAACCAGAGGAAAATGCGGCGCGGTCATCTCGCTCGAGCCTCCCTTCGCTTCGCGCCTCCTCGACCTGCTTGGCTTCGACTTCTTCTTCGCCTTCTTCATCGTCATCTTCTTGTTCTTATCGTATTCCTTTTCTTCTTCTTCTTCTTGTTCGTTCGTCTTATCGTTTTCTTCTTTACGTCCCGCGAGTTGCTTGCACGATCCTGTCTCTCTTTCTCTCTCCCTTTTCTGTCTCCTCTTCTCCCGCCGCGAATCCCGCCAGCTTCGACGCTCTCGAATACGTCCATCCATTGGCGCCAAACAAGCGCACCCGCTCAAAAGATACGCGACAAGCTTATCGACACACGGCGAACGCGAACGCTTTACATCCCAACAATATTGGTCGAATGTAAAACCAGTTTGAAAGCCGGTGCGAAAAAGAGAAGGTTTTCTCCACTCTGCGTACGTGTTTGCTCCTCTGCGAAAGGGCCGTACTCCCGCGTTCCGGTCACGCATTTAATGCCAAACGTGGACGACAAACTGTTACTTGCCTTTAGATCGCACGCTAGGCGTCAAAGAGAGATGAGAATCGCGCGTACGCATTTACCGTCGAATGTAGCCATCCGGTTCTGAGTTTCCACTTGCTTGCAACATGAAACTCGTGATGTAAATGTGTCATGTTTAGCGATAAATGTATGAAGCGGTGAATACTACGGACCTTGGTGTCTTGGAGTCGAAAGAGATGAGTCTGCGTCTCTACGGCGCGGAGAGCGAAGCGTATGAAAACTGGTTTACAAGATGCATCTACGTAGACGAAAAGAAGCGATATTCTTCTCCGTCATTCTCCCCGTATCCTTGTAGCTTTTCTGACGATTTATCGCAAATCTCAGAATTGTGAATTATTTTCGCCGAAATCTGGAAAAAATTGCCCTTGCAATTTTAGCCAAAATTTTG
Organism: Monomorium pharaonis; assembly: GCF_013373865.1. Taxonomy (NCBI): domain Eukaryota; kingdom Metazoa; phylum Arthropoda; class Insecta; order Hymenoptera; family Formicidae; genus Monomorium; species Monomorium pharaonis. Next base: position 26,049,430 of record NC_050467.1, read on the forward strand.
AAAAGTCGCATGGTCCAAGGAATACGATCGATCGATCAAAACTCATTTGAAATTTCTCAAAGTTGCTCAGCGTGTGGCCAAGTTTTAGAAAAGTCATCTAAAAAGTTTCAATGATTTGAACGATTCGAAAGATGTAATCGATCGATTTTGAGATTCATTAAAAATTTTCCGAAGCCGCTTCCGAGTCGGAAACACGCGTACAAAACAAAATTGCGAATACGGTCTCGTCTCGTGTCGGTGGATCGATCGACGGACCGGGAGAAAAAATCCTACCGGAGATCATCGTCCTGGTAACGTCTCTCCTTGGCATCGAATCTCCCGTAGCGTCGGCGAGAACAACGAGGGAGGGTAAACGAGGGAGAACGAAAGAGTAGCGCGAGGGGACGCGCATCGGAAAGGCCGGGAGGAGAAGGGGGGGCCGGGTGCTGCATCCGCGGACGAGGGACAGAAGCTGAGAGGGGCACAAAAGGACAGGAGCAGAGACACGTTGGGTACGTTATGGACAAAAAGCACAACGTCTTCGCAAGAAAGGTCGCGCGCGCGAGGAGCCTCGGGATTTCTCTCTCCGGGAGGATCATCGCCCTAGTTACGTCCTTCTTCCAGTAACCTTGCTTCCTCCCACTCAGCGCCGCATCTTGCTTGCCTCCTGTCTGACCCCCCCCCCCCCCCGATCTATCGGTACTCTTTTTTTTTCTTTTTTATTGTTAGTTTTCGCGATTCGTAAGTGATGAGAAAAAATGAAAGACAGAGAACTGCTCTCGGAATCGATTATAAAGATTTCGTAGTTGCATGTGAAGAACGCGACAAAAATTGCACCGATTCGAAAAAGGGACCTGCAGCGGCGCTGCGAGATGGCAGGGATGAAAGTGTGCAAGGGAAAAAATCGAGAGTCGAATGCGAAGAGAGAGAGAGAGAGAGAGAGAGGGGGGGGAGAAGATAGAAGGAGAAAGAAATCGAGATACGGGAAGAAGTGACGAGGAGAACGACAAAAGGGAAGGAGAGATGCGTAGGAGAGACACACGCTGCAAACAATGGAAGCGCGTGCACGATGTGTCTTTCTCTTTTCTCGTTGTTTCTCATCTCTGTCTCTCTTTTATTATCTCTCTCTTCATCTTCTGCTCGGCACTTTTCTTTCTCTTTCTCCTCTTTTCTCTGTCACTCGTCACATATACATATATATACGCGCGCGCGCATACGCTCGCATATATACTCGTTTATCTTTCTCTCTCTCACTCTTTACCTCTTCCTTCTCTGTTTTTCTCTTTCTCTTCGTGCCTCTCATTCCATCTTTGTCTCTCTTTCCATCGCACACGTCAGAGAAATACAGTCGAGGTAGCAGTCGCAGCAGCAGCGGCAGCAGCAGCGGCGGCAGCAGCAGCAGCAGCAGCCAGATACGTGAGCGAAAGAGAAAGAGAAAGGGAGAAAGAGGGAGAGAGATAGATGGAAAAAGAGCGAGAGGGACGTAGAGCTAGAGAACGACAGGAGAGGTGAGAGAGGAAGGACGGAACAGGTTCCAGCTAGAGGTGGGTGGGGTTGCCGGAGGGCGCGGGGTTTGGACCTGGAATCAGAGGGGGGTAGAAGGGAAGGGGATGGTGGCTCGCAGGGAAAGGGGCGAGGGGATGGGAGAACTGGAATCCTGAGTAGCAACGGCGTAGCCGCGAACCATCGTACCTGGGCTCAACCTTAAAGCGATGGATCACTTATGGTCGTCACCGCAGTACCAAAACGCTACCTGGAGAACGTGTTTTTCAGGGTAATTGAAGGTAATTCGAGCTTTTGCGCCAAGTCGGTTGAAGAAACCGTGTTCAAGTTGTTACACGGGATCGCGCGCGATCGAATTCCGCGGTCGTGATCGTTCTTTATGTTATCTCGATGAGAGAGATTTACTTGACGATCGATTGGTCGCATGTGACACCTCGAGCGATCTTACAAATCGACTAAAAGGACTGTTGGCTTTAATAATTTTGCGGGAGTTGTTATACGAATCATCTATGCGAATAGCTTTTTATTAATTTTATTATTTAAACATTGAAAGAAAAAAGATCTCTGCCCTGAATATACAATCAGTTAGCGTTTATGCGGAAGACTGGTTTTCAATTAATTTAGTCTCAACATTTTTGTTTTTAATTTACTATAGTATATCTTTGAAAAAGCATTTTTGCGTCAGATAATTTAAGAGGCAAAAACTATTATTGGATTAGTCGAAAGTATCAAACGTATGTAGCATTCAATTGAAAGACATTCTTATCATGAAACAAGTGATTTCAAAATTGCAAAATATATTAATTATAATTTGACTTGTTCTAATAAATTATTTCTAACAACTTAAAAACTATTTCTTTCTTAGAGAGAAGTTAATATAATAAAAATTTCCCGAATTTGCAATGAATTATGAAAGAAATCTCTTCAAAGATAGCCCATAATGAAATAAAAAAATTTCTTGACACATCTCTAGGAAGTAAAATAATCATTCATGTTGCGGTTTGAACAATCAGAAGCTAACTCGTCCAGAGTCAATTTTCAGAGAATTGACTGTGAAATTTGGCGCGCATCTAAGCAAAATTGATATTGTTGGATTATTTATTCAATCGTGTATACCATTTAACTATCGCCCTCAGTATCCGATCGCAAATACTTGTTGGAACAAGTACGGATGAAGTATTCCAATAATCGTATACAAACTAACAATAAGTCAGGTCGATCAAAGGTTGGCAACCCAAGACGTCAAGAATTTCGTACAGTGACCGGCAACTGAACACAAACTGACAATATCTTCGCGATTAATTCTAGATGAAAAATTATTTACAATTTTCGTCAAACTTGGAGCATATTTATACGTTGCAATCATTTTTGGTTTGTCCACGTTCAGTCTCGATACAAATTGTGTATTAATATCGAATAGAAATCTTTCGGTTGCAGACCTCATTGTGAGTTTTTTGGTCAATAAAAATCAAATTTTTCTACTATTTAGATTTCCATCGCCTTTTACTACTATTCAGAGTATGAATTTTTCATTTTTATTTTCTCAGTTTGTTGCGGCAATTGTCTTGTAAAGCGTACTATCTGTTATCGATTACGAGCGATCTATGAAAAATTACAGGAAAACTTTCATCTGGAATAAATTGTGGCCTTCCCTCCCCAGAGATGGTCTCTACTCGTTAATGCTCGGACACTTACGCTCGACGCCGGTAGTAGATTACAGGCTAACGGCGGGGGCAGCGCGCTTCATTAGTTTCGAAGATGATAACAAACGGCATTATCACTTAGCACACAGGGTCAGACGGATAACAGAAACGGTGTCGCTCCACGTGTCGATAGCGTAAATACGCACGTTAGATAGCAAAAACCATATCGTCGCTCATAGTAATTAACATTGGCGCTCGTGCCGCTATTCATTGAAATGCTAATACTTAGTACACATTGTTCATAGTTGATTTATGCCTGCGAACGAGCCGACCGTGGCGTACCTCGCGATCCGCCCGTTCGCCGCCGCGCGTTCACGTGCGTTGCTATCACGCGTATGATACGTAAAACGAGTCATTGCTACGGCAACGCAAGACTTCCTTCCCCCCCCCCCTCGTTTCTCGCGGCGAAGAAACGAAAAAAATCCGAAAATAACTTTAGGAAGTACTTACAATTGGATCCTGAAACGTGCCTCGCATCAATTCGATCCGGCTGCCCGCGGTTTCGGACAGGAAGATAGACGCGTGACGCGAGGACGATGCCAGCCGTACGTCCATCGATGCCGTAAATATGTTCACGCGCGTACATTCTCGGCTTAGCATAACATTCGTATTTTCCGACCGTCCATTTCTCTATGGCGGAAATTCTGTTTGCCTCGTGTAGCATATTTTTGCTGCGCGATAAAAGTGCCCTGCGGCTCGCGCGAGCGGCAATACGGCGCGGAGCTGTGCGGCGCGGAGATTGTTTTTAAATCCGCGAACAAAAAAAAGACAAACGTCCGCGCGCCACGGCTTTGCGGTTTTAATAGTAAGTCGAATCGGTCGTATTTTAGGTAAATATTGCGGAGGATTTATGTGACGTGAATAAATTGATTGTTAGGAACGTATTAGTAACGTATTCGGCACGATGCATCCATTCTTTCTTGAGTACTTGATTTTCCATGGAATTGGAAAAAGGTGAGCTGCATCCTCTTTCTTTTTATATCTCTAAAGTTGTATTTAAATTGATTTTGTGCGAATGTATATTTAATTAACTATATTGTTTTCATGATTTTTTTCGAAAAGATAATCTTTTTAAATTTTAAATTTAAAAACATACTCGCTTTTACATGCGAATGTTCCGTATAGCGTTATCTTTCTTTTACATTTCAAGGATGCGGAAAAGTAATAAAGTAACAGCTCTCGATCTCGGGCTAACCTAAGGAACGTGTACAAAGTTGGAGAAAACCAAATCGAGGTCTCGCTCGGTTTCCCGCTTGCCTCAATTGGGACCTCAAAGAAGCTACGATGTAGCGAGTCAGGACCAGTATCGTCCCTCGAGACCCCTTTCGTTCCTCGCAACCCTGCGTAGCTTACAACTAAATTAACGCCTAATAGCGAACTGTCGAGCCGCCGACCCGACACGCATAACCGATTATTTTCAGATCCTAGGGTTTATCACGTTGTCTCAAACTATTGCGATTTCACGTACACAATTTTCAACGCTATATGTTACACGCGCAAGAAACGCGAGTTTTGATATTTCCATTTCTTCAAATGAGTACACATTTCATTTTTATATAATTATTGGTTTTTTGACTAATTAGGTCAGTCGTTTTCGATTTCTATCTTTTTCTCGAATCGACATATCAATTTAGAGACGCAGATCGCACCGTCTCCTCACCGGCGAGGTAATCGCGCGTTGCGCGTGCTATTTTAGTCTTCTCTTTTTTTTTCCTCTCTTGTCGCAACGGCAAAGGATTCGTTCACGATCGGCGGTGTTGCAAAACGCTCCCCGGGGGGACGTTGTCCTTGTACGGTTGTATGAGAAGGTCTCGCGGGAAAACGTGAGATCGGAATGCAGTGGAAAAGGGGGTTTTCCGTGCACACACGTACAGCCAAGTTACACACGACATTCACCCCCGCTCCCAATAGTCTCTCTCTCTTTCTCTCTCTGTCTCTCTCTTCTTCGTCTACCCCTTTCAGGCCGGTGGTGCGGCAAATCAGTCGTTCTTACGGGAACACGATGGTCGACGACGTTGAAAGCGGTGGTGGCTGTTAAAGAGGAGGTTGTAGGTTGGAGGGAAAGAGATGGGCGGATAGGGTACACGAGGGAGGAGGGGGTGGTTTGATCGTATGGTACCACGATGTATTTAATCTGCAGGCCGCTATATGGTCTTGGTTATTCATGGTGGTCGGGTGATGGGGTTCTAGTGGGGGCATGGTGTACCGCTACGAAGGGTGGTGGTGCGGTGGTGTGGGGTGGGGGCGAGATATTGATCAAAACCTACCCTGGCACCAACCCCTGCCGCCTCTCCCCCTCACTCCCTCGCTTCATCCAACCCCACGGCACCCCCTCCTCTTCTTCCTCCTCCTCCTCTTCCTCCTCCTCCTCCTCCTCCTCCTCCTCCTCCTCCCTCTATACCTCCCTTGCCTCCTCTCTCGACTGAGCCGAGCGCAGCCAGTGACTCTCACGCGGGAATATTTCGACCGATATTTTGTTCATTACAAATTACATTGTCGGTATGTAATTTTGTATTCTCTGCTAAATAATTTTTTCTAACAAAGTTCTTGCAAAATGACCCACAACCGAAGCGCTTGTCCAGTTTTTAAGGATCCAGATGATTCGGTGAAAACGGAATTTTCATATAAAATTTGCTTGAGAAGAACGAAAATAATAATATTAAATTATAATGTAATATTGAGAATAATAACGGAATAATGATATTTGATGTGATAAAGATGCATTATTGCGTATGCGTAAATCAATTTGTATTAAAATAAGGCATATTAATTAATTACTAAAATAGACACATTAATTGATTTACAATTCTTTTTTAATGTCTACTTGTATTTTTATTTAGCAGCGTCGGAGCTGGAATAGTAAATTGTTATTAATTTGTGAAAATCCGGCTATCCCGAGAACGCAGTTTGCTTTCGCTTGAATTTTTCAAAGGTATTTTACCTTCTATAACGACTGCGTTAATTTACCATTAACGCGTTCGAACATGGTTTTAGGCGGTGTTAGTATGTGAATCCGCGAACTACATTTACATTGGTTTCGCTACGGCCCACGCGACGGTGTTCATATATTTACATTTAAGTTTAACTTTGACGATATCTACGAGTTTTGATAACTTTTATCCAAATGCCATAAAATTATGTGTTTTCCTAGTATCACGATTCCGCCAAATTCACGTAATTCATGTATGAAATTCTCAACAAAAATATATTTCAACAGAAAAATTTAATGATTTAATTTAAGAAATTTTTAAATTAGCTGTGATTTATTATTATTTTTATATTGGGAATTGCAATAATATATCGCATATACATAAAACGTTTCAAGAAATATTCGACTCTTTCAAAAATATTTTTATTTAAATGTAAAGATTATTTGTACATGGCAATCCCCTTGATTCTTTCAATATAAAATAGGAAAATTAATTGCCACTTAATTTCTATAGTATCAGATATCTAAATATTCGGAATAACGAAGACAAGAATTCGAGACATTGATCTCCGGCCGACAAATTTTAACTCGGTTCACAGTTGCTCGCGCAAAACCTCGAAATTACAGGCAAGCCCACGTATCGTGCACGCCCGTGTGTGTGGGCGGATATTCGAGTGGATTTACCGGCGCAATGGCGGGATTTTTTTCATCCGCGGAACGATTTTTAAAGGCTGAGCAAAAAGAGATACGAAGTGCGGAGCGAAGAGAGGGAGAGCAGCGCGGCGAGCGGGGCAGGACGAAATAAAAGAGATAGGCGTGATTTCGGCGTGATATCCCGGCCGACGCGACGTGCTGGTTTTAATCCGACCTTATTCGATCGCTACGAAGATGTATCCGTTGACTACGAAATTTCATGCAGACTCCAACTACCTTGCTCTCCTTCTCTCTCTCTCTCTCTCTCTCTCTCTCTCTCTCTCTCTCTCTCTCTCTTTCTCTCTCTCAACACCATCTTGGCAATTCTAACGGAATGATTGTGCGATCGCGCGTTTAATGGAAAAATGAAAAGTCTCAATTGAAAAACAAATCGCAATTTTTTGCAACTGTCATAAACATTTTGTTTAACATTTTGTTTAATAATTAATATTCTTGTGTTTGGATACTTTTTTTCTGTGAATTATTTGCATAGTTAACGATAATAATTTTTCTATTTACAATTTCTGAAAAACTGACTTTTAGCTTTAATTAATTCAATGTTTTCTTTAGAATAAAAGTTAGATGCATTTAGCATTAATATGAATGAGTTGTGAAACAAAACTTTGAGTTGTTCTTCCGTAGATGAATGACTCATATTTGTCATGTTAGAGTTTATTTGACGATTTTGTCGATTTGCAAAATCGAGATCCCTGTGACATTCTTGAGGCGACGCGGTGCCATAAAGCGCGCAAATGTCACCTTTGTCGCTTGTCGGTGACGATTGATCATGCCGATGGACATTGGCTACGCGCTAATGGCCGGGAATGTTAATTACGATTCCGGGACGCGTGCGTGCCTGATTTCGCGGTTCGAGGCTCCCGCGATTCTGGAAACGCTTTCGTGAGGGCGAGAGAAGCGTCGCGCGTCGGCTCGCTCGCCACTCGCCTTTACGTGTAAGGGCCATACGTGACCTCGCATCCCCCGGGAGACGAAGGGCCGACGGCAATCGCAACCCCAAATCTCCCAAAAGAGACGTCTTCGTCGTGTCGTTCGCCATGTTCGCACCGTGCATCACGGTAATCTACGTCGCTTAGGGGATACGTCGCGCGGAAAATTAAAACAAATGTACGCGAACCCTCCGCGATACTCTTCCCGTTCCTGATTCTCTTAAATTACGATAATGCGACGCGCGAAATTATCGCGGAATACTTTTTATTTATTCCATCAAGCAAGTAACTAGATGAATTTGTGAAATCTCGCGCTGTAATTGCTTTTAGTTGCTAAGAAAGGAAATTTTCTTTAAGCCATTCCTTTTTTTTAAGTTTTGAGATTAAATTATTGGCTGGATTTTGTTTGACAGTCATCAATAAGAATCTGCGAATCTATCGATTTTATTTTTTGCAGGTGTAATCTGAGTTGAGAACTAACACAGTATTATCTTTTTTAGAATGTGTAAAAAGACTTGAGGATTATTTTTAATAATTTTTAATAATTTATTAGTAGACAAAGATGACAAGATGATATTTATTCCATTTCTGTATGTCTTTTTTGCATTAACTAGAGGAAATAGAGAGTTTGTTGCCTTAAATATTTATTAGTATGGAATCTTGAAACGACGTCATCAAATATTTTAATTTCTCTGTGCATATGTCGATATTTTAATATATTTGCAAACTAGCATTATAGATTGAGTATTTTGAGATAATTAATTCTTAATAACGTTGATTATTTAATCACACATACATATTTTACTTAATTATTTTATTTTGTAAAATGATGTAAGAATATTCATATTGTTTGGAGTTAAAGATTACTCCGTTCGACATTAACGAAAAGTTTACAACGAGGCTTTATAGCTTGATTGCACGCTCGTTCCAAGGTACACATGCCCTTTTTGTATAATTTCAGTTGTAGTCATTTTCACAAATTGACAAAAATTCTTTTCTTTTGATATATAACATGTTTGTCGTATGGAATGTTAGAGCAATCACAAAACTAGCAAGACTAAATTTGCGAAGAATGGTAAATTGGAGAAACAAAATAATCCAGAGATACAATTTGTAAGGGCAATTTGCATAAATGCATAATAAATCTTTCAATGTAAATTAAACGTTGAAAGTTAACTTGCATTACTTTTTTTTCTCAAATTATGCCAAATATGATTGTACATGTTAATTTTTTATACCCTAAGAAAAAATATTTGATATTTGCAATTATAATTGCATAGCAAAATAATTATAGTTAGGAATATTATTTTTATAGTAATCATTGCTATAATAATGGTAATAATAACTATATGATGGATGTTTATAGTAATTGTTTTATGGTACAGTTTATTATATTACTATTTTTAAAATCCCCATTTGGTTATGGCAATCATATCATAAGTTGTATAGACCAATATTATAATTATGAGACCTTTAATAAATTTAAACAAAGTCTAAAATTTAAACAAACTATAATTTATATTGTGGAATACCTATAAAACTATGATTGGGTTTAAAAATGAGTATATATAAATTATAGTGATATTATGGTTACTGTAATTATTTTTTTTCTTTCGGTGTATACTCACAAATTTCAGTAGTCAATATTTCTATTAATATAGACGATTCTTGCGTTGTAAAGTCTACAAAATTGTTGTACAAACGGAAGATAAAGTTGGCAGTCTTAGTTGTAGGTCTGTCGGCCGTGAGTGAATTGCGCCCTTGTAGCGCTCGGCGGAACGGCGCGCGCGCGCGGTAAATAAGATTCATAACGCCAGTCGCATCTATTATTTCCGGAATTTCCGGCGAGAAGCAGAGGCGGAGGCGCGTTGTATAGGAAGTTTGGTCGGAGGGAAGTTTTTCATCCGTTTCTCGCTACGCCACGTTGACTGTGACTAATTGGACCGCCGCGCCGCGCTGCGCCGCACGGATAAGGATGAGACCTACTCCGCGCGTGGGCGTGTGCACGCGTGTGCGTACAAACATACGGCTTAACGGTACGCGATTTTCGTTCGGTGCTGATGATGATTTGTACCAAAATTATGCGGCATACCGAGGGGATTCGGCATACGCGATTATGCCATTTTAGGATATGTTCCAGCGTTGAATACGAGCCGTTAAGGACTGAAAAAGAAATTAAGACTTTCTTTATTATAAAAGTTTTTATTTTTTATTATTTTTTAATATATAAGAAAGGGTAGTATCGTTATATTATTTTTATTAATTTATTGTGACACTTGAAATTCTCTTAGTGCAACATTTTTATCTTTGCTTTCGATTCATAGTTTCATATTTTCCGTCACGTACGTGTGCGAGAGCAATTTTAATCGTCCGGATCTTATTTCAGGCGGATTAGCATCACGCTTTCTTTGAATCAGCTGGTCAAGTGACCTCTTCCCCTTGCGCCGCCGTGGGTTTTAATTATGCGCCAATTAATTAACACAGCTTTCGCCTTTTTTTTTTACTTACCCACCCACTGGGCACTCGGACGTAGCCACGTGGAGCCATTAGAGGTTCTAACGCAACCGCGGCACGATGTTGCCTCCTCCCCTTCCGTCCTTTACCTTAGCGGGTGGTGGTGTTATCTCGTTAAGAAATTAACCGCGAATTAACGCTGTTTTGCCGCATAATTGGATGACCTCTAAAGATAAGATTACGAGTTTTTAAGTTAATTCCCCGAACACTGTCACCTTTGGGCGTAAGACTATCCCATTGCCTTATCGTCAACGATCATTGGCTTGTCAATTTTCTTTCTCGCTATATACATAAAAATTTAGTATAACACTGTAGTGTCTCTTTAAAAAATGAGACTATTTACGAAAAGTTTGATTCGCGTATATTCAGAAAAAAGATAAGTGGCAACTATAAATGTGACAATCATACAGTTATGTGTAACATTCTTTTTTTTCATAGTATCAAAGAGGAATAGGATTGATAATAATGTAGCTATTATTTAAGTATAAATTGTGACGATGTGATCGTTGAAGTGAGGTAACGAGATATTTCCAGGAGTCTCACTCGTCAAAGTAACCTAATGGATTAAGTAGCTTCCACCGTCCGCAAATGTCGGCAATTAATTTATGTGGAAAGGAACGTCATCGCGCGGAGTATTAATCGTGGACAGAGGATAAGCGCAAGTTTTTCATTCTGTCAGATATCCATTTAAAAATCCTCTGATACTCTTTGAAACTTTTATTTCTAATATCATGAACTTCCTTACTGTTAATACACACGATCGTAAAATAAGGTAAAGGATAAAGGGCAAGCAATTACTTGTCAAATTACCACGCTTTTACAATAGATACCTTTCAATATTCTTTTAAGAGAAATATACGTTTATAATGCAAATCTGACGCATCTGTCTGGCTATCATTCTATTCCATAAAAGCCGAAGTGACTACGTACTAAACAGTTTCAGAAACAGAGCAGGAATATTGCCGATTAGAAGATATCTATTACAAACCGAGATGAATGAAAGCAAAACACACGTATGCGTGGAATTGGATCACATTTAACGAAATTTAATCCGGCCCACAGATCGATCAACTAATTGGCGTTTGTTGTAGAAATCCGGGTCGTGGTACCGCGTGACTATCGTCGATAATATCATTGTTCCGCCGTAACTGCAGATGTAACTGCATTCATCGGCGGTGGCGCGCATCAATTTCGCGCTGTCGTGGATCCGTTCATCGCCAAAGATGCGGCTGATCTATCGTCCGACGCGAGGCACCACAGTTGTCACAGATAAAAACAAAAGCGACTCTTGAGATCACGCGCGCATGTTAATGTTAACTCCGATCAATTATCTCATTGGGTTCATCAATTAGGACTTAAGACTAGGGACACATTTGTCGAATGATACAGCTCGTTCCGCGCGGTACCTTCAAGAATCGAAAGTGCAAACTACACGAATACGCAATACAGGAAGAGGCGCGTCAGAAAGGGACGCTGGACCGTTTCAATGAACGACGTTACATAAATTAATTAGCGGAGCGCTTGATGTACTCCCATAAGAGAGCGCATATCTTTGGTCAGGCGCGCGCGGAATGCTTTATTACGTTCGCTCGCGGGAATGATGAGGTTGTTTATGTTCCGACAGTAGCAGGAAAGGCTTCATAATGTTGCAGGCACGTATGTTGTATACAAAAAACAATTCTTCCTGTCTTTCTGCAAGCTAGTTTTTCATCACGGCTGTAGCATATTTATATAACATCTTTTCAAGTTTTTTGATGCGTTTAAAAAGACGATTTTTCTTTGATGAAAATTATATTAGTGCGTGTCACGTATTCATCGAACTTTACAGTTTTTATTTTTAATTAAATTATTAATTAAAAGTGTGTATTTTTTAAATATCTCTTTGGTTTTTAAGTCGCACGATTAAATATTATGATCGATTAAATGTAAAAATATAATACACAGCACTCGCTCTTTGACGTCCGTACGGCTTTGAAATCTTCGACGGTGCGACAAACCAATCGCTTGTCTGTCCGCAAAGAAGCAAGTTGGAATCTATAATGAGATCGCCTTCAGCGTCGCGACCATGAACTCCAAGTTCGGTTGCATCCTTTACGGATACACCCGACGCAACGCGTGCGACGGTGTCACGGAGGAGTTAGTAGATAGTTGTGGGCTAGATTGAGGGTGATTGGGTAACCGCTAAGTATATCGAACTTAGAGTACTTCTCGTCCTTTGGACAAGGACGTGGTACTTGTTTGCTCAATGACGACGCGCCACAGAAGTCTACAATTTACTAACGGAATAGACGAGAGAGCGCTTACCGGTTGTCGCGTAAATTACGTTAAATTATTTTACGAATTAAGATTTATTTATTTCTTAAATTATTTCTAACAGGAATTTTTAATTAACATCACCGATTGAAAAGTACCAGGATATCAAATTAAAATGCAAATTTGAATACACATTGAATGTATTATTCAAGTTAAATGATACTTGATACTTGATGGTGACGCGCGAAGTATATTACTGTTTTTGTAACCTTTATCCACTCGGTCTTGCCGATATTTGAACGATTTCGGTTCAACGTTGGCACGCGGATGTATGATGCAGCGGAGAGCGATTTTTTTTTTGATTATTTGATTCGAGCCGACCGCCAAGTTATACGTCACACGTCACTGCGAATTGTTATCGTATACCTTGTTAAAAGTGCACAGAGCTTTATTTTCATCGATTCGATGACGCAATGATGCGCCAACGAACGAAAAAAAAACAAAACTTGTCACGTTAACAAGGAACCTGCGATCGTGTCGGTAAAGGAAGGAAAAGAGAGACGATAACGAACGGCAATGTGAAAAGATTTACGTCCGTATTTTTAGTATCGCGCTTTATTTGCGAGGGTAACCGATCGTAGCCAACACGCGAGGACCTTCTGAAGGTAAACGGAGCGAACCGCGATGTCTTGATAAAAGGGAATATTTTCGTACGTTGACTCGGCATCGATGCGTGTAATCATTCGGTAATGCCGCAAGCCGCGTACCGGTCTGCTTCTTACGACGATGCTGTGTTGCGATCTCGCATTCTTTCTCGCTGCTTCATCAACGGTGATGCAATACAATTTTCTAACGCGGCATTCACACAGTACCTCGTAAAAATTATCCATTGGTAGCAAAGAAATTTTTTCGTCACCTCTCTCTCTTTCTCTCTTGTATTAATTATTAATTATTTATTAATTATACAAACGTTAATATAGCTGTCTTGAAAAATAATTCTTTAAAAAATTACCTGCTCGTTTATTACTACAGTGTTGTATGAATCGTGCGTTACTAAAACGACTACGATCTGCTCGCAAGAAAATGATTGTCCCGTCCGTATCTTAGTCTTCGAAGAGAGGAGAACGTTGCTATTAGCGACACGGTTTCCGTGCAATCTTGCTAAGCATGCGCGCGTTTTCCGAGAGCACCGACTCCTTTGGCTGAAATTTCATTTCACTGTGAGACTTTCACGAGATTCGTCTCCGCGTAAACAATCTTGGCCAGTTATGGTACATTATTTTTCAACGGCCACGTGACGCGGCCGTAACGACCGCTTTTCCGGCAGTGGCAACAAAGTTTCTCCGGGTGTTCACGGATGTACATCATCGAATACGGCGAATGAGTTTCTCTCTTTCTGTTTCTTTTACCTGCGTACACACGCAGAGACGTGTATACCTTCGGTCTTTCGAGAAGTGAGTTCTCAGCCTCCACGACGTATCTCTCTGACCGCTCTCTCGCGCCGCTCGGCTCTCTTCGGTCTCTCCCCCTCTCATAGTCTTTCTATCTCTTTTTCACATTATCTCTTTGTCTTTTCCCTCAAACGTGTCCGCGTTCCATCTCCTTTCTTTGGCCTGTTTCTCCAATGGTGGCAACGAGTTCGAATCGAGGCGAGTCGAAGGGCTTTCTCGACTGGGGGGGTGGGGACGAACGTTGAGTAAATGCTATCCTCACAGTCCCTCCTTACCTCTTTCCCTTCTTTCTTCCTCTCTTTCGTTATGCCGTGTCGTCTCCTTTTCTCTTCCTTCTTCGGAGATTTCTCTCTCTCTCTCTTTCTATTTCTCCTGTCGAGCGGAGGTCAACGTACAGGCGCACGGCGTGACCGAAATCACACACACGCTCGTTGCGAACTCACTCGACTGTGACTCTCCTCGTCTTTATTTGGCCTCTAATTGTTCCTTCTTCTGTGACGCCCGCTGGTCTACTTGGCGGTCCCAATCGTGCAACCGTACGGCCCTGAACGACAAACTTTCGAGAAGTCGCGTAAGGATTTACTTCTCGCTGAGCCTTCGATAGCTCCGAGGAGACTTGGCGCGTGGCATTTTGATGGATTCGAGGTGAAACACGCGCCCACGCGCGCGTGTGTGTGTGTGTGTGTGTGTGTGTGTGTGTGTGTGTGTGTGTGTGTGTGTGTGTGTGTGTGTGTGTGTGTGCACGCGCGCGCGTACGTGTGCATGTAGCGTCCACAGAGAGATCCATTCTTTTGAAGTAAAACCGAACTTTGATTTTGGATTCTGCAGATAACCTTGAAATGATCTTTTAACTTGAAACAAGTTTAGCTTTGTTGAATAGTTATCACCTACGATTATTATAGTTAATATTATTTTTATTAACTCTTCAATATATCGTGTCTATCATCTTGTTAATATACTTGTACGTAATCTAGAAATATCAGAGATTCAAGAATATTAAAAACGTCATGCATTTTTTCCATATATGCGAAAATGAGATCATCTTGTCTGTAAAAGAAGTACTCGTTAATATTTCCAACGCAAAAAATACGATTCTCGTATCGATTGACATTCACACAGTTCCTTCGCGGGCTGTCCTACAATCGCGTCGGCCAACTCTTTTTCAACTGCGTATACATATTCGCGCGGCTGCCGAAGAAGCCGTCAGGCATTAACTCGCCGCGAAGCGCGAAGGTAAATACACACCGTACGTCATGTATAGACGTGATACGTGAGCGGTTCGCTCCGCGAAGGGAGAGATAATCGACTCCCACCGCTCACTCGGCCGGCCTGCGTGCCGTGCCGGGGTGCAAACCACAAATCAGCGTGAAAGAGGCACAAAGTACCACATCGCTCTTACGCAGGCGCTCGCTCGCCGTCCGTGATCAATTATGCCGGGTGTATAGATCCACCGAGGTCGATCTACCGCAAGGAAAAAGGAGCCCCTTTCGCGCGAGCGTTTTTGCGAGCCCGGGTGAAACAGGTGCCATTTCCTATCCACTGGAAATCAATGCGATCGACGACATAATATGCCCTTCCTTCTCTGCAGCTATTTATCATCGTGTCTGCTGACATATCCATCCAGCTTCGTTTGTTTTCGAGAACAACGAGTAAATAAATAAGTACTGAATATTATTGCATTAAAACTATTTCGTTACAAATTATCGTATAAGAATGTCGTTTGCTTTCCTTGGATCAAGACAGACTTGGGTTAGGTGCCTACCTGTTTCGAATACGAGACCTTGAATAACGGGGGTGCGAGGGACAAAAGGGAGGAGGAAGGTAGGGGGACAAAAGGGAAAGTTGAGGGAGAGAAGACCTCGGGTGTCACACTGAAACAGATTAATGGTTCTGAAAAATTCCTGGTAGTTCGTCCGGACACCGGTTCTTTCTCTCAATACATTCACATAGGCCATCGAAAGCCGTACGTGATGTGTAAGCTAGAAATATCACTATGTTTAAAAAATTTTATTTTTAAATCTTGCAAGTGTTATCTCGTTCATTCGCTCATTTGCGACTGCCAAAAATGAGAAAAAAAAAATGAAAAAAAGATTACCGAGATTGAAGTCGTTGCTCTTTAGAGAATTAAAGAGCCTAATGTCAAAATTTTTTGTCAATCTATTAAGCTAATTGTTGTTGGAGATTATGAAGCAACTTGTAGAACTAAACGAAAGAAAATCAGTGAGGGAACGTAGAGGTTCGATGAACTCAGGATGGAGAAGTAGAATGTTATTATGGTAACGGGTTCTAGACTTCTCTGGCGCGATTCTGACTTTGAAAAAAAGAACGCTTGTGATCGCGTTTTGTACCTGAATGCCGAGTCATTCTATTTTTGATTCTTATACGTTTTGCTGAAGACAGTTAAATATGTGTTAAATATATCAATGTTTCTCTTCGATCCCCCTCCTCACTCCCTCCCTCTCTTTCTCTTCAACAATAGACGAATAAATTTTGAGGCGAGAAGGTGAAGGTCAAAAAGGATTACAGCGTACTTTCCGTTAAACGGTAGAAGATAACCGGAATTTCCCCAGCGCTTTGTAAGCGGTCGACTTGCGGCCTCTCCGCACGGACAATGATACCTCTTATCTCAAACTCTACCTACGTAGCCAAGCACCGAGTTACTTGAGTCTTTACTCTCCGATCGACTTAGATCGCCAAGCCTGGTTGTTGATTCAATACTGTTTCAAACTTGTTTAGTCGCGTTTTATACCATGCTATTTCAGAATTTTGAAAATACAGATATAGATTAGCTACAGATACAGATGAGCAAATAATTTGATTGAATCATCAAAATAATTATGAAAAGCGTGATGAGTTATATTGAAAAAAATATGACATTCTAGCAATTAACTCGAGCGTTCTTGAGATAATTATTTTAATGGTTTAACAATATTATTTTCAAATCTGTATCTAGCTAAATTTCTAGATATTTCAACAAAACCGTCATTTCAGGATACAGCTCTTGTCCACCTACTTCTGAAATCACAAGATACATTGTAATTAAATTCTTTTTTAAGGAGGATATAAAATTCTTTCATTATATTTAATTCTTAATTAGTATACAATTCCACGTAATTTTTATTGCAAAACAGTGTATCTTACTTTTTGCCAGATAAACCAATTGTTTATTAATATAAGTAATTAATAGTAAGTATTAAATCGCGTGTTAGATGGCGAAAGAAGAAATATAATCGAATAATTCCAGTGGCATTTAAATTTCTGCGGATTTTAAAAATTTTCCGTCTTTTCTCTATCTTTCTTCATCTACCTTAATTTGCTGTCCGCTTGGCGACGATACGCAGGCTATTCCCTTAACCCGCAGCCACGAGAACAGCGACGTGGCGAGTCGATTACTTTTTAATCCGAAATTACTTCATCGGTAATCCAGTTAGTAAGCTGCCACGGTTCTTTTGACACGGCGTTCAGAAAAAAGCGGCGTAGAGAGAACGATTGTCGCGGATAAGGCTTACGTTAGTATTCGCTGCATCACTGAATTTCAAATCTGCGGACATTTCTTATTTATTAAAAATTTGGTCGACACTTATTATACATACAATTTAATATAAGATATATATATATTTAAAAACTGTTGCTACGTGTTGGATATGCAACGCGTTTAAATCAGTAGTCGAATCCAGAGAATTTTGTATCACATTAATTTTGACGTGTCAGTTTAATGTGTGCTATAAATACCGAATTTATTTATTCTACATCGCGCTGTGCGCATGAATTAACATCAATTTTGGTACTTGCGAGACTTCTCCCGTGGTAACCACGGAGAAAGAAATCAAGATCGCGCACGGGTGCGGAAATCGATTCGTGTTTTCGAGAAAACGACCTTCCGGTTTGCAGATGACATGGCTTGTCGGTAGCGACAAAAATATTTCACTGTATCGGAAAAATATCCTAGTGCTTACCTGCTCCAAAATGCGATTTTTCTACCGTAAATCAGTAGATTTCTGCATTAAATCTCCCTCTCGCGCATCGAATGCGTGGTACGTATCGATAGGATTAACCCTCTCTCTCTCTCTCTCTCTCTCTCTCTCTCTCTCTCTCTCTCTCTCTCTCTCTCTCTCTCTCTCTCTCTCTCTCTCTCTCTCTCTCTCTCTCTCTCAATCTGTCCAGTTTCTAAAAATGATTGAAAAAATATATATTTCCAAGATTTTTCATTTTACATTAAAAAAAAGTGATTCTGAACTATTATATGATTAATAGAACAAAAATATAAATTCCACATGAATTACGTAAAAAAAATTATGTAAGAAAACATCGCATATAGATTCTTGAAAGTGTGATAAGATACGCGTGAAAAAGTTGCTCGTACAATTAGGATTCTTTCTTTATTATTTTTTTTCTTTATACCAATGTCATTCGAAAGAATGGCGAATGAATGAAACAATGTTAGAACGGTGAGGAATTTTCGGATAAGCGCAGTTGCGTGGGTGTTTACGCTTATCGATCGATTGGTCAATTCGGCACGTCGCGTCGGTGCACGTCAAGACAACGAAGGGTGATTCTTCTTCCTCCGTGCGGTACAAATACGTTCAACTTGACCTCGATTACGATGAATCGGATTTCCGGACTACGGTGATCCTAGCGGACACCCTCGAATCAATCCTTACGAGAAGGTGGGCGGAAAGGGGAGAGTTGGGAGAAGTCGAGCGATTCGAATCGCACGGAAAGTGAAACTTGGTATCCTACCGCCGACTTTGGCCGTAGATACCGACTTCCTTCTTCACTTGCAATAATTTACCAAACGGAATCGGACACTGGCGTTTCCGGATCTCGTTACGCGTCGTACATACGTTCGAATTTCCTAAACACGGCCGCGTTAAATGTAACTCGCGACGGAAATCCTTTATATCCTGCGATACGCGAATTTTATCTACGTTCGAGAAAGAAAAAATAGATATATCCATGTAGTCTTTATATAGGCGGGCATTACGTTACGAGCGAGTCGAAACACGCGATACGACGAGACTGCTTAGACATAGTGCGATATCCCTGAATTAAACAATAATTTAATTTTAAGAAAAAAACAAGAACATAGATAATTTGATTATTAATCATATCATTAAATCAAATTACCTATGTTCTTGCTTATAAATTATTATTTTGACACATCAAAACTATATAAATTATCTTCTTGCTTATATGAGAACCAATGATAATTTTGTTTATATACATAAGTTAATTCTCTTTAAAGAGAATTTGATAATAATATTAAAAATGCTAATTTTTAATTTGAAGATATCATTAGTTTCTATCCGATATTTTTTCCTTTCGACTAACATGAATATTGTTTCTTTTCTGTAAAAAAAAGGCAAAGGCAAAATTATGCCAGTCACCTACGCAATTTCTATCAAATTCACCTGATCGGCTGTAAATTAATTTCAAACACGACTCGCATAGCATAGCACCGATATTTCCTATCTCCTCGAAATTTCATATCAGCATTATCAAACTCCGGTCGGTGTTGGCAAGTAGAAGAACAGCTTGCGCTGCTCTCTCGAGTTGGCGAAATCCTCGAAAGGGTTCGCCGGGCACATGACACGTGAGGTTGGAACCGTGTCCGCTTGCGTGGACGCCGGGCGTCGCGTCGGACGCTCACGTGGCACCCCTCTCCACCTCTCTTTCATTCTCGGGAGCGTCGTGCATGAGGTTTCCTCGCCGCCCGGCGTCCTCTCCTCTCCTCTCCTTCGTACGGAACAGTGCGGTGCGGTGCGGTGCGGTGCGGCGGTCCCACGATCTTCCATCCCCTCTCTCCTCACTCTCTCGCGCGTCGCTCCCCCTTCCCTCACTTCCTTGCCTCACCCCGCTACTCGCTACTCGCTACTCGCAGCGTCCTCGGCAGCAGCCGAAGAGAGCCGAGAGCTGCGCCGTCGCACTCGTCGCCGCCGCCACCGCGCCACGCCGCGCCGCTCCTCAGTAACGCGAGCGCCTTCGTGGAGTTTGGTATTTCGTTTCTCTATCGCTCGTGCCGCGCGTCATCGTCGTCGTCGTCGTCGTCGTCGTGGTAACGCGTAACGCGGCGGCAACGCGCGTTTCTCGTTTCGTCTTTCTTTGTCCGTAACAATCGCGTGTTCCATACGTTTACAGTGTACTACAGCTTTACTCATCGTCGGGAGTACAGTGTTTCTCGAGCACATTCTTCGTTAATAATTGTAGCGTCGAGACGAGTGGTTTGATAATTGAGAAAGAGAGGTAGAGAGCCTTGCTGCTTGCGCGCGCACGCGCGCGCGCGGGTGCGACGTCTTTTGCTCGGTTGAGAATTCGGAGCCTGTCGCGCGAGGTAAACAAAGCGCCACGCCGGGGCGGAATCGAACGAGTCAACATTTGGAAACGGCGCGTCTAACTCAAAGTCTCTAATCTCGCAGTGTGTGCGGTGTGTGTGTGTGTGTGTATGTGTATGTGTGCGTGTGTATGTGTGTCTCGCGGGTGACGACGAGTAGTAGTGTGACACCGGTGGTGTAAGTCGGTGTCGTAGCCGCGCGCGGCAAACGAGAATGCCGGGACGGCGCGTGACGCGGTCAGTCGGGGAGCAGCGGCGTGCTCGCGCCGGTTTGATTTTCGGGTCGCCGAGCGGCGACTGAGAGGAGGGGGAGTGAGGGGAGAAGGGATGCGAGAAGGATCATCCCGCGGGAGCAGCAGCCGGCGCGGTGTGTTGAGTAGCAGCGGCGTGCCGCGCGCGTGTAGGTGCCGGGCGAGTTGTAAGAGTGCTTGGTAGAGGTGGAGGTGGTGGAGGAGGAGGAGGAGGAGGCGGAGGAGGAGGAGAAGAAAAAGAAGAGGGTGATCTCTCTCGGATGGCCGGCGAGGATGGCCGGCCGGCTGGCGGCGAGTGGCGCTGATCCGCAACGACGTAGGTGCTGCTGTTGCTGCTGCTGCTGCTGCGCGCCTCCGCGACTCCGACGACACGACGACGTGACGGCCACGTGCCGTAGCGGACGCGTCGTCGTTGCTCAGTGGCGTTAACTCTCCCCCTCTTGTCCTAACCGCCGTGGAGATTGCGTGCCGAGCGTGTCGTAACCAAGCGCGTTTCAGAACACGCGATCGGAGTGTATTCGCCCGTTTCATCCATCTATTTATTAAGTAAAACCGGCATCCCCCGAATCTACGAGAAGGCGAAGGAGGAGAAAGAGTTGGAGTAGGAACACCGAGTGGCCGGCGAATCGAGTGCAATCGCAGGAAACGCAACGAGAAAAGAGGGAGATTCGTCGCTGTGCTCTTTTGGAAGGATTTTCGCAGTTTCTCAAAGGACGAGAACAGAAAAAAGTGTGTCTCTCTCTCTCTCTCTCTCTCTCTCTTTTAGAAGTTAGGATAGTACATGAAGGATTCTTGTTTGCGTGACTGTGTATACGTGTGTGTATTTGTGTGCGGAAAAAGTTGATCCAACGCTTCGATATGAAAATAGTGAACCGCGCGACGCGATACCTTCCGTCCGAAGTGCAGCCTGGGGTAAGCGCGCGCCAAATCCAAGTGCAGTGATACGTAACGTCGACGTCCCTTCGCAGTGATCGTTCAATGACAGAGAGAAGTTTTAGCGACGTCGCGTCGCTATTTCGAGTTTGAGAAATGTAATCAATTTTAAAACCGTGAAAGTTTCAATTGTCAAGGAAGGTGGAAAAGGCCTGGGGTGATTCGCGCGTGTTGTTGACGCGTCGCCGCACGTGTGTCTCTGAGGAAAATTGCTGTTTGAACTTGACGTCGTCGAGGGTTAGCTAAACTAAGATTCGAAAGATAGGACAGTGGAGAAAGTGAAGAAGGCAGGGAAGGCGTTTGATCCTCTCTAGTCCAAAGCCCAGCGGGAGTTCTCGGGCGAGAGAAAGAGAGAGAGAGTGTGTGCGTGCGTGTGTGTGTGTCTGCGCGCGAAAGAGAGAGAGAGAGAGAGGAGGGTGAAGAGCGACGTGGAGGGGAGGAAGTGATGCCGGCGGTGAGCGTGGCACAGCGCCCTCCAGGTGGAATCCCACTCCACGCCGGCGTGCCGGTAGCGCCCAGCAGCGTAACCGCCCCCGGTCCGTCGGGCCGGTGCCTCGGGGGCCCGGCAGCACCCCCCGCCGGCTCGCCACCGCTGCCGCCGTCCTTGCAATCCCTTGGCGGCGCGGGCCAACTCGCCACTAACAGCAACAACAGCACAAATCCCAATCCCAACGGCAACAGCAACAACAACAGCGCGTTCGGTGGCGGCAACCCCAACGGTCACCATCTCGGCAACAACTCGGCCCTAGGTATCAACACGGCGAGCGGCGCCACGAATCCCTTGCAGGCGATGGCGTCGGCGGCGGCGTCGCTCACGCAACTCAACAACATGGCGAACGGGCCGCTGCCGCCACTCGCGGGCACCGGCCCGGGCGGACCGCCGAGTCTGCCGCCGCCGCAGCCAGCGACGACGCCGACGCACGGCGGCCCACCGACCCCGCACGGCGGGGTTAGCGCGGCGCCTCATCTTAACGGCGCCTCTCCGAGTCCCCATCCAATGCCGCCTCATGGCATGATGAGCGGCTCCCCGCATACGCCTCACCCTCACATGGGAGGCGGCGGACCCTCGCCTCATCCCCATCACCCGGGGCCTCACATGGTCGGCTCGCCGCATCATCCAGCGGCGCCGCCCGGCCATCCGGCGACGATGGGCCCGGCCGGCATGATGGGCCCGGCCGGGATGCAGCCCCAAGCCGCGCCCGGAATGTGCGGACCCGGACCTACCGGGCCCATGGGTCCGCACGCGCATCCCCAGGGACCGGGAGTACCTGGACAGCCGCATTTGCACAATGACCCCTTCTTCAACTGCCAGCCTTTCCCCTCGCACTACTATAACAGGTAATTTTCATCGTTTTCGCGGTTTGCTCGCGCATTTTACGAAGAAGCGGAGAAAAGATCCTAATAAGAATCGCTGGACTAGACCGATTCATTCGTTTCATGTTTCCGAGAGGCGATGCAACCTGTTGTAATAAATCTGCATTTTTCAATCATAATTCTATCGATTGTAATTTTTTACATATGCCATTCAATTTCAAGTTATTTCAATTTCAAGTTATGTATGAATATGCTTAATAACTTTTATATGTTAGGTACATGCATGTGTGATTTGATAATATATCTTTCTTAAACTGTATTGCTCTTATTATACTTTTTGTGAGAAATTTTGTGTACTTCATAATCGAAAACATTAACATCTATTACAACACATTGATTCTTGGTCTCTCTTTGTGTGTGTGTGTGTGTGTGTGTGTGTAACATTTAATAAGAACTGAAGATGCATGCTGGGCACATATATGCCATAAAACATAACGATTACCTCTAACAAACATAATTTTCTTCTGTCACACGCGAATGTGACACCTCCTGGATTTTTAGAGCAAAATTCGAATTAAATAATTGAATTTATTATTTAATTTTTTTCTCTAAAAATCCTGATTTTCTTCTCATTATTGGTTAACATTATTAGATACAAATAAAATTTTATGACTGTTTTGACGACAGATATAAACGGTATAGCCGACAATTCTTTTTAAATATCTGCTCTTTTTTTTAATTATCGCATACTTTAAGTTGCAAAATTGGATTGCTATAATGCTGGAAGAAGCGTGATTCAACGGTTTTAGCACCTAAAATCGACGTTACGTTCTAGCCGCCAACAAATTTTTTGTCGCGTTTGGGAGGCGTGATTTTCATAAGATCGATACGGTTAATAGTATTTTCTTGCCGCGGCGACTATAACGAATGCGTCATAAACGTCAAAATTACGACAGAAGGAATAATTTGCATACTCAATCATACGTGAAAATAAATACTTACGTCGCCAATATCTCGCTCGACATCGAGAAAGCGTCGAGTGTTTCCGCTTATTTTTCTTCAAAGAAAAGATCTTTGATATTTCAAAGCAATTTCGCGGATTGCTTTGAGGGAGGAATAGAATTATACAGAATTTATTAAACATTACACATTTTCTTTCTATTATTGTTTTTTTAATAATTTAAACTTTATTTTTACGTAACGAAAATATCATTAATTGTCAATACTTTGATTTAAATTTTTGAAACAAAATTTTACGAAGGTAATGGTTAGACTTAAGATAAATTAAAGTTTTGTTACTTATTGGCATTTTGAAGTTAGAATTATGTCATCGGATAGTTTTTTTGCTATTAAACTTCCTTAAGCCATTTAAAGGCTTGTTATACCTCGATAATGTATATATTTTTTTAAATTTTATTTCTATTCTTTGTGTATAGAGAAAATATCAAGTTTCTGAGACGCCCCGTACAATGATATAAATAGGTAATCTGTCGTCATACCGGCCATAACAGTCCACCGTCACGCGAAAGAACACTCGCACGTGCGTCCCGCCAGTTGGGGTTGGAACTTTGCGTGAAGGCGTATGTAAACTTTTTCTTGGGCCCGCGCGAGGAAGCGAGAAAAGAGTAGAGGAGGGAAAAGAGAAGGGTTGCCGGGTAGTCACGCGAGGTTTTACGAAAAACTGTATCGCGTGGCCGAAGAAATCTCCCGCGAAGCTTAGCTCTTGCCATGCGCTTACGCGCTGTCTTTAGTTCTGTGCTTCGTGCCGTCGATAATCGCGACATACTCCAACATTCGCACAAAATTGTTTTCCAATCAACGATAAACTTGTCTACGTGTCGAGTTTTTTTATTCTTTCGCGCGTTGTCTCGAGCTCGTGCTTTTAAGCTAGAGACTAACTGCTGATAAAATAATCTTTCGATCCGTAATCGATACTATCGGTCATGAACAGTCATAGAGTTGCACATTCATTGACCATTCGTTCTTTTTGTATCTCTTTTTCTGAATAGGATCATAATTTATAATTTTATGTAAGAACACAATAGCATTACATTGTATAAATTATTAGATAAAAAGTGTAAAGGTGCACGGTCACACTTGCGACTAACGTGCGATAATATTTCTTAACGATTAAAGTAATGGCTGTTCAATGTTCTTTCTGAAATGATTTCTGAATGAGTGTGATTATTTTAATATTAGTGAAATTTACTGTCGAAAAATATTCCAGTTACGACATACACAGTTTACATATATACGGGAAAATAAATGAGAAGAGTAGCGGATAGAAACTTTCGGGCAATGTTAAGTTGAGATTATTCACGGCTTGTCTTCGATTGGTTCGAGATTATTCCGTGACTCGGTCACGGACCGACGAGTTTTTTTCTACCGCGAGTATTTTTAGACAATTGTTTTACGGCTCGATACTTCGTTCCGTGCCAATCGTCCGGTAGTCGCTCACTAGTACGTTCTCTCAGGCGTAGTAACAGTATACCACGAGAATCCGTTACCTCGGCTAGGATCTTCCTGGTCACCGTTGTACAGTTGGCTCCTTGCAATGCGATTGAAAATAATATAGCTTGAAAAGTCTGTAAAGATTTATCGAATATCGCCATGATGGCCAAATTGTCAATTTCAACGCAGGGTTGTCAAAACCGTATCGACTCGTCAAAATTTCACTCGTTTACACAACGCGTTTATAATGAGACACGCGTAATAAAAATTATCCCATCTGCTTTCCGCGATAATAGAATTTGTTGTTTGTATTTGTACGTGAATAGTAGCAGTTTTCTTTGATGGTAAAAAACGCTACGCGTGAGATTGGAGAAAGACGATTATCGGTTTTACTACAGAGATACCCGAGTGCCTGTCGTCGTCTGTCAGGTGTGTCGAAAAATCGTCTTCGTCGCGGTATCTCTCGATATCTCAGGTGCCCCGCAGGTGGGAGGTGCCCCCGGCGCAGGTGTACGTTCCGTCCACGACTTCCTCCTTCGTCGTCAGGGCTCGTTCTGTCAGGAAAGGTAGTCAGGAGTTAAGAACGTCGATACCTGGTAATGTGCATGACTACGATTATCCGGTACTTCTCCTTCTCGGCCTTCTCCGTATCCGGTCTGGACGTCTCTATCACCTCGACATCATCTCTACGCTCACCGTCCCCGTCTGGTAATCGCACGGGCTCATTAACATAAGCGTTCCACCCTGCTACATTCGTACGAATGACGATGCTACTTTGCTCGCAAAGTTGTGCCCGAAGATTTCTGTTTGATGCGCTTGACAATCCCATTTAACGTACGCGTTTAAGTACACTATCGCTCGTGTAATGTTTCTTATTAACGTCACCTTGACAAAAGTTCTGTCTCAGTGGAGGCTTCATCATACGAAGCTTTTTCACAACAAAATTTCATGTGGGACATAAAAAAGTTCCCAAGTGTGTGGCGATTAAAGTATCTTTCGACCGTTCTAACGGTCCTCTATTACTACTCTTTGTTATATTTGTAAATGATAAATTTTTCAAGCATGATAGTTGGCTGCTTGGAAGATTTGTTCTACGGCAAATATACAGTATTAGCCTAAACTCGTGTCTTTTCGAGCGAATTTGCTTTTAATCGAGTTAAGCTCGGCTTATATCATCTCGCAAGATTATTATCGCGATATGTAATGCGGATAAGAAAACCCGCGTTTATGTACTGTCGCCGAGTTGCTTTGACTAGTTTGCGACACTCTTGACTGATCTCCTTAGCATACGTGTAACTTTGTAACTTGGGAAAACCCAAACGTTGTCGCATCTATATAGTAAATATTGCTTCAATATCGTTGCATTATATTCTATATATCTCTAATCATTTCTCTGAATGAACTTTGAGTCGTTGATTTTTCTGTTAAAGTCGAGATTGTACAATCTTGAGATTTGTCTGAGGATCGGAATTGTCATAGACGATACGGTTACAGTTAACTAGAATGATTTGATAATTTATGAAAGAAGATACAGTTATAAAATTTCGCGTTACTACATACGTAAATTCCATAACTTTTAAACTTGAATTCTTTATTTTATAACAAGACGTTACGTGAAGATAAGTACTGGTTTGTCGTTCTTACGAACAGAAAGCACAGCTCTGATAATCTGCGCAAGGCGCAACCTTGACGTTCTGCTTCTAAAATTCGCTAGGTATAATGTACGTTGTTACATCATTCAAATATTTGCACTGGCTGCATACCGAGATTACGCGTACATACGCGCAAGACGGGGTTTCAAATTTGCTTGAAAGAAAAATACACAACGTTATCGCGAGACGAGCGATGACGCATCGGATAGTTTAACCGATCTAACCGAGTTCTCGAAATTTGTAATCGTTGCCGCAAAACAGTGGTCTGCTGGAGCACGTGTGTGCAATGTGTTGTAAAACATTTACGAAGCACGGACGGACAGCATGGAGCCTCGCTGTGACAGTTTCGCGCGTCGATATCGCGCGTTGATGTCGTCGTAAAAAAAAATACTTTATCGTTAGATTTGCGATGCGGAGTAAGTAAAAAAATTAATCGCGAGTAGGTCGAAGAATATCGAAGCGCAGGCGAAGTGTTTAAAGCACGATCGGAAGTACGAACACCGTCGGTGGCCTTATCTTATCGCGGGCTTCTCGGTAGGATAAGAAGAACCTTGATCGCCTCGCAACAAAAGCGAATCGACACCTTGCCTCTCTTTCAGGGTCTCGAAACGATAATTTTGTCATGATTTTTAAAATTTACGAGATGCTTCGTCAGATTCAATTACGAATCCTTCTTTCACAGACTTTTAAGTTTAATCTAACGCTATGATTTAATATCGCGTATCAAATGATAGACCTTATTCCTATGCTTTTAAATACGCTTTCAAAGTTGTAATTTGTTGATCTTTTCTCTTTTGCAAATATTTAATTTTTAATTTTCGTCAATTAAAAGAAATAACGCTGAAGGAATTTTCACGGGAGAAGAAAGACTTTTCCCCACGTATGTATTTATCGAAGCGTACGTACTCAACTTTGATGCAAATTTTATGACATAATTTATATGTGAGGAAGGGGGAAATTGCAAGGATAGATTGTCATTGGATGCAGACTCATTATAGATAACATGCATGAGATTATGTTATTTGGTATCAGCAGCTATCTCCAGTTACCAGAACACACTCCTTACAATTAAGCGCGTACAATAATAATAGTCCTGCCTGCTGTTCGATGCAGGGCTCGATTCTGCTCTTGTTTTTGCAACGTAGTCGTTTCTCGTTTCAAACGAGACAGCCGCGAGTTGTCTTTCTAGTGGCTTTCCGCTAGCGCGACTAGAACGGGATTAGCGTGTGGCACGTACGTCGCACGGTGTTCTTAGTTACAGGATATATAAAGTAAGCGTTGGTGCGATGTAACCGGCGCACGTGCAAATCATTTAGAGTATCTGCAAAAACTCAGTACGATCGCGATCTTGCTTTTACATCGGCAAGAAACTATCACTGAGTGGAATTGTAGATTTATTGCGGTCTGATTCATTAATTCGTTATTCAATCGAGACTTTTTTCCGTTATCGATAACACTCGCATATAGTAACATATTAGATACGTAAAGATATTTTAAGCATTGTACTTCCAGCAAGAAATGATTAATTTAACATATCTTTACTGTACTTTTTGAATCTTGTATTCTATGTCATCCTGTTGAAATTGTCTATAAATTTTTAATCGTTGTCTGTCTAGACAATTGAATATTTTTGTTGAATCTCTTGTGTGCACAATATGGTCGATTTAGCTACCTTCTTTTGAAATATAGGTACCGTCTTTCGAAATGTTAAAAAAAATGCAGAAAGTATATCGATATGCATCTACAAAACTGTACCAGACTGTGCATTGAAGATTGAAAAAATTGCGAATTGCAAATATTTTAAGATTTTATTAATCAAAATGAAACGGATTAAAATTAAAAATATTTGATTAATCAAATTCTAATCTTTAATTTACAATTCTCACTCCCCGATGCATAATCTGATGCGGTGACATCTACTTTGTCAAGGAATAAAGGTATCTCTTTTGAATAAAACGCTGCTAAAAATCTTTGCAATTCACATTTATTGAATCAGGTATACAACGTTTTTATAAATACAATATATGTCCCATTTACACAGTTAAATCGGCGCTTTAGCGGATGCTCTGCCATTATAGATTCTATGATTAGCATAAGGGGAGAGGAAAAATTTGGTAGCTTTTTCCTTCGCAAGTCTGGGGCACGTGAAAGAGGGAAGGGCTCGTTTTGCCGCGGAGAGATACGCGAGGAGAGAGATGCACCGGTCGCCGTTGTTGTGCATAAAGTCGTGCGCAGGGAGCGTATCAGGCCGGTATCGTTGGTCGGTTCCAGTTTCTCGTGAAACTTCTTCGCGCAGCCCAGCAGGTTCAAGGCGAGCATTCGCGGAGACGCGCACCTCCATCGCCTAGCAAGGGGGAACGTGTACACGTACGCGCATACACATACGCACACGCACGTGCATGATGCATATGGATCGCGCGCCGGAAGTCGTCGAGGCGGCGAAAAAATTATCGAACCGGTGAAATGATTTTGTTGCTACAATGTTACACTCCAAGATTTCTTCCAGTTATTCCATCGAAACTGATTTCCATGCAATCAGCAATTCGTATCGGTTACATAGATGTTAATCTTTTTAATAAACAGTTAGTTCGTCCGTCTGTCAGGAGTAAGGCTCAATCTTTATAATTGGGTGACCAATTACGGATGCGAAACATGGTACGAACTTTGTGCCGCACGTAAATCATTGGATCGTGTCTTACATTGCATGGTGATGAAAGAAGATATAGATGTTACAATTTTTCAGACTAAATTGCGGTTTAAAAGTTATCATGAAAAGTAACATTTTACTCCTTTACATTTTAGCCAATTATTCGCGTACTGACGTAAATGTAACAAGTAGATTGTACAAACAATTCAGTCTTGAATTTCTTTTTGGTGCAAGCATATAATTTAATTTCTTTTTCTTCATTCGTTGTATAGATATTTGCACTGAATTACACCGATTAGTCGTTACAGAAAGGGAGATTCTTCAAGCTATCAAAAAAAGCCGGGGTTCTTTTTTAAACAGACAAATGTATGAATTGATACAAGAGTTCCTTGAACTTTGAGTGGCAGACAGTATTGTTAGAGCACGGCGAATGATCGAAAGGAGAAAAAAATGGCAGAGGTACAGACAATAAAGAGGAGAAAGATCTCCCTGAGTCACGGTTTACCTAGAAACATCGATGCAGGTGTCTCTCGGGACAGGTGTAATTTGGCAAACGTCTCCCCGGATTGTCAAGCTTTCCTCCTCGCAGGGCCGCATCCGTCCCAGCACCATTCGCTGAACTTAGCAAACGAGGCTATGTTTATTTTAATTAGAAACCTCGGTGTAATAGCACACCAAATGTAAATTACTAGGGTTTGCTGGGTAATGAGTTTTAATTTAATTAACACGATCGTGGCCAAAATTTCTGTTGGAGCTATGAATTTCTTAAGCGTACAACGTTCCGCTATTAAAAAATCCTCGTTGATAAAATGACGAAATATTTTAGCAGGCTATATTTTTGCGCGCGCGCGCGCGAGGGAGAGAGAGAGAGAGAGAATTGCGTTTCGTAACCAATTTCGCAATCACGCGTGCGTTCCTTTCACAATTTTCCCAAATTAATAAAACGTAATTATCCAGTACCGTGGTAGATGTACAACCGACAGAATTAATATGGGTGAATTAATTCCGGGGTCGATAAAACTCGTGATCGATGCTCAGCCTCTGCTCAGCGAGCCGATTAGGCTTTACGAATCGATATTCACCGAACGATTATGATTTCAACGCGCATAATCGCTTCGCGTGTGGAGATTCGCCGTGAAACGACGATAGCCTGGCTCTCGTACTCGTGCCGAGTTGCGCCGAGATGCGCCGCGAGATCAATGGCGCCACGAGATTCCCTTGATTTACCCGACCCGCTCATTTACCCCCTTATCTGAGCTCGATACCCGATAGTCGATCTATACACACGTACGTCGTACCCGTTAAGTTTTATGGGTCAGGTTGCCTCGAAAGGTTCCTCGATTACACCCACTTAAAGAAGATCTCTTACGAATCACTGCAGCGCAGCGGCGGCGGCGCGTGTTTACACGTAGGCTGCATTTCTCGGACGTCACTGTAAACATCCCTTATCTCCGAGCGTTCACGAATCCCCGCTGTCGGATGTCGCCGACGCGCGAAGGGACTCACCTCCGCCTCCTCTCCCCGAGATGCACGATTGGCTTGACTGCAGGCCCGTTAGGATCTCGTGAACGTGCCCGATGACGCGTAACGATACGCTCGATATTGTTCGCTTGATTATTTTTCGACACCACTGTTGGTTCTTCACGCTATCTCGTTTCAATTTAGATCGATTATACGAGAATAAATAAACTAAGACAATTACTTGCTTGTTTAAAATATTTGCAGTGCTGAACAATAAGATTTTTACGAGCAGAAGTATAAAACTAATTAAAATTTACAGAGAAATGATAACGTAATATTGAGATAACTGTACGACACGGAGGAAAATATACGTATGAAAATATTGATGATAAGGTAAAGAAGGCTAAGGTACTTTCCCGCGACTAGGCAATCAACCAAAAACACTTTGTTCTATGAGGAGCCTGATAGAGAATGTTGTAAAAGAAATATATCAATAAGCAAGACTAAATTGAAAAGTAATGATTTTGCTAGCACTTGTTGAATAAGACAAAAACAATTGCCCTTAGCTTTTCGTTTAATCTCGTATTCATCTCATATTCGAAGCTTCGTTTATTCAAAGTTAAATATGGCATAATTATATAGAAGTAAGGATATCGGTGGTTTGTCTTCATTTTGTTACGATTCGTTGTGTGCAACTTTGTGCGCGCGTGAATAAGCCCAAGCAAGAATTTATTCTCGAAATCTTTTGGACGAGTTCGAAACAGTGTTTACACGGGACCGCCAATGTTGCGAAAGCATGTTGGCGTCTCCTCGGAGACTCGCATGGATTTGATAATCGGGCCAGAAACTAAGCTAAACATTGACTAACTCGTCGTGACAGTTTCTCTTTTGTCTTGCTGTTAACGGCAAACGTGCGACGCGTGTGCCGCGCACGCTTATTTATAAAATGTCGTGTAGGTACGCTCGCGCGTCACAAGCTTCGTTAGCTCACTCGAGCTTGTTGCGACAAAGCGCCCGTGTTTAATTCATTCGCTCGTTCATTCACAGTTTCGACAGCAACGTTTATCCAGATCCTGGCCACGCGAATGTGCCTAACGACCTGTCTCCGGCTCGCGCGATTAACATCGTCACCTGGCATTGGTACGCGACAGAAAGAAACGGCAAACGAGCTCTCGTGGTCGTTCAACAACCAACACTCTCACGACCTCGACAATTCGGATGGTTTATTTTTACGCGCGCGCCGCTATTTCAACTTGATGGTCTCCCGTAAATAAAGAAGCACTTATGTGCCTGCTCTTTCATCTCCGAACGAATAATTCATTCTCGAATAAGTCGGCAGTATGTCCGCTATTCTCGTATTACGCCTATCAATGGTTGTTTACTTAATGGAAAAATTCTTCAGCAAACAAGGAATTATCTGTACAATCAATTATACAGTCCATACTACTATAGACAAAAATTAGAATCAAATTGATAATAACTCTTTCATATGTAATATGTAAGCAAGAATATAGTCATCTTTAAAGAATTCGATAATCTTAAGTTTCAGCAAGATATAACTTTATTTTAATATTACATCAGTCTAAAAAGGACAATATGATTATTTTCATAAAATAGATTAACAAATTCTAATATTCGATTTCAAGCTAGATTGTTATTTTTTACTACTTTTATTTTTTTCCCAATATTTTTTTCTCCCGACTTATGATAAGCATTATTGAATAAAGATGACTATATTTTCTCTTGATGAAACTATATAAAAATTTTTTATCTGAGAAAGTTATGCTTGTTTGTCAAATTTTTTTACAAGATTGTATATTATTGCTTATATATGAGATATAGTAAGTGTTGATTTTATATTAATGATTTGTTTCTGCGTATAATCATTTATTCACAAATTAGGAAATAAATAGCATATCTTGCATCACATATATGTCGATTTAACTCAACATTCGGTGAATAATTGTCAAAAGTTTCAGGATATACGTCGTAAATTTTATACATCATGAGGACGAATAGGAATTTTAAGTATCGAGACCGGTAAATACTTTCGGCGTCAAGAAGTATGCGGGTGTAGTCAGTGTCGTTACGCTGAAATAACGACCAATCGACTGAAATCAAACATTGAGCTATAAATAATAGGATTAGCGCTGCCTGTCCAAATGCAGCGCACGCGACCTCGCGAACCTCGCCAAGTGTCCGTATATTCCGTAGAGAGCCGTGGGTTCAAGCGACCTACCTGCGCCGAGAGCGCGCGCTCTGCTTCGCTTCAGCGGTTCTCATCGCGAAGACGCCAAGTCGAACGAAGGTATCCTTTAACCAGGAATCGCTAATATCGCGTCTCACAAACTTCATATACGTCAAATTTTGCTTATTCTAGCGCTTCCTATAACTTGTGTTCTGTAGTTTTGGTTATGTAATAAAGTGGGAGAGATAAATTTAATCGGCGCTGGCAAAATCTATCTGATATTTATATAATTTATAATCTCGTAAGTTGTCCGCAGCTTGTTGGCTATCCGACAAATTTGTTGTATAACACGAGAGATATTAGCCTAAATTGTCGGCTTCTCGCGCGTCATGCAGCAGGACGTAAGTCGACTTGCATCGATGCGCGTTTGCCGTGTCGCCATTGTTGCATCATCTCGATTGCGTAACGCGCGCGTTGCGTCGGTGCGCGAGATTTTAAAATGTCAAGAATTTACCGCTGGCGCGTCCAGATCGATCGGAGTGTATCTTCGAGCAATCGTCGTTCGATTCGATCCCACCCTTTCGCGGTACTCGGGGAGAGATCCTCGGAATATCGCGCGACCATAGATTTCGAAGCCGGACCTCCGATGGCTCGGGGATTTCTTCGCCCCATCTTCGCCCTTTCTCTCCTCACTGCTCGATTTTCAAAAGAATCGCGAGGCAGGATGAGAACCGCGAATGATTTGCCAGTGAAGCAGTTCGTTCGCGTTGAAGTTGGCTCGGCTGGTCTCTCCCGTCTCTGACTCCCCGCCCGTTCCGTTTCTTTCTCCGTCTTCCCCTCTGTGTGCGTTTCCCTTCCTCTCCCTCTCGCGCTTTGCCTCCGCACTCTGGTCTCTCCGTGTTCTCAAGGCCGCCTCCTCGAATCCTCCTCCCTCGCCTCCTTCTCTCCACGTTCTCTCGTCTCCTCCTGCTCCTCCACACCTTCAACTCGGTCTCTTCTTCCTCTCCGTCGGTCTCTCGCGTCTCGTCTCCTTCGTCGCTTCCATCTCACCTCAATCTACCTACCTCTATCTTTCGATGCTTCGCCTCCTCTCTCGCTCTTTGCCCTCCCCCCTCACACTCTCTCTCTCTCTCTTCTCCCGGCTTCTGTGAGAGAACTTAGCTACACGCGCTACGGCACATCGAAGTTTCGAGTGAGCTCAAAGTCGATCGTAGTTTGAGTTTGCCGCCGAGGCACCGAGGCATTGGCGGGATGCATCTCTCCCGTAGAAATTGCAGGCACCTTGCAACGTGGAAAATGTCGTTTGACCAGTTCGCGCTCTACGACCGGGTTGCTCGCGTCGGATCTGGTAGTAGGTCCGGTTGCGAATCTTCCGAATGAATTCGAAAGTTGCTTCACTTCGTTTTTCTCTTTGTTTTTTTAAGGTCTCTTCATTTTTTTAAGGTATGACGTTGGAGATAATAAAGTTTTGGTATTTACGATCTTTTCGTGCCTTTCCGTCAACTTTATGATTGATTTCGAGCAGATCGATATTTTTGTAATCGTGGGAATTTATATTTTTTAAATTGATATTTTGTAAAAAAACAGTTGTATTTTTATGCGAGAGATATTGTAACTTTGATAATTTTTCTTGTTTTGTAATTTATGTACGAAGGAACCAGAGGGGCTATTGAATATTTACGTAGAAACTAAATTATTTAAGATTTTTACAACGTATGAGATTTAGGATAAATTATGAGTAAAGGAAACAAGTTAAAATATAATTGTGCTTCTATTTCATAACAAGACGCGTTACGCGCGTGTATATTTACGTTCGTTTCTTACTGTTCCTCGCTTTTACAATGAAACGAAGGCAAGTATCTCCCCTTCTTCCTGTTGAGCACATATCATTTTACATATCGCGATTCACAATTCCTATACCGTGAAAGACTTGGTGGTAGGCTCTCGCAGAACTTTTTCTTTTTACCGGACGAGCGATCTCGACCGTCGAGATAAGAGCTGTCGCATTAACAATGCAATCAGAACGTTGAATCACGTTGCATTTCAGCCAGAATTAAATCGGGACTACTTAGTGTAGAAAAGTTATGAGATACGAGGTTACGAACCATAACCGTTCAAATTAGAATTTCTATACGCGGTATTCTCGCGTGAGATCCCCATTTTTCTGTTCGCTGCTTTTATCGAGGAGTTATTTATTACAAGACATAAAAATCTTATATTTTGCCCGATAAAAATTTCATATGCGTGGATGTCTAGAGCTACTTGAAAAAGAGGAGAGCGAGAGAGAGAGAGAAAGAGAGAGAGAGTGAGTGTGTGAGAGACCTCCGCCGGTCCATTCGTCGATGTTTTTTTTCGGAAGACGAATCCCGCTCACCTTGAAAGGTACGTCGCGTGGCTCGTCGTTCGGCCATTCGTCGGATAAAGCCCTTCAAGCGACGCGCGCAGGAAACTTTGAAAAGTCAGTCCCGGGTTTCGTGTCTCGATGCACTTTTCCCCGGCGTGAGGTGAGGAGACGCGCGCGTGCATTTTCAAGGAGATCGCTCGAGCCGCCGCCTGTATGCACCTTCGCGCATAAATTTTAGAGACACTGACTCTCATATAAATTATAAGCCGCGCAAATTATTCTTGCAGAACCGTCAGTGGGCTCACGAAAGATATGAGAGAGATGGGAGAGAGGATTTTCGGGTGCTCAGGCCGAATGTCGTTTTCAACTATAACTGCAATCGGAACTACAACTGCAACTGCAACTGGCGTGTTTTGTTCGATCGTAATTTTTTTTCGAGTCCGGCGCTTTTTCCCGTTCCGAAACTAATAACCACGATACGTCGTTATTTGATGCTCAGGCATATTTGATCTAAAACTTCACATTGTGCTTATTAATCGATCTTTTTTTTTTACGTATTGCTCATATATCACGATTCCGTTAGAAAAAAAAGTTACAATCGCTAAAATGTGAATTAGAAATGTTTCTGCAAAGTGATTAGTTTCGATCGGAAAAACAATCATAGTGGAAGCGCAGCGGGAACACATGTGTTCATCTTTCCAATATTTTTCCGGCCGTCTTTTAAGGTGAATCAATTTTTGATTGTGGTGATACTTTAATAATTTGTGACGATCATGATGCACATCGCTATTTAAGCAAAAGCTCTTTCTTCGAAAAAGAATATGTTTTGTTACCCCGTACGTTTCGGAGAGGGGTCAATTCCAACGTTACGTTTCTTCACCCTAAATCAGATTTATTGGACGGCTTTTATTCGTGAAATTGTAGCACGCGAGTCGCGTATTCTATGTGGGACTGGCGCGAGGGTAGAGCTCTTTCTCCGCGCGCGAGAAGTGCTCGCGTCCGCGTCATCGCAGGAGCGTAAGGCGGGATAGTATCTTGCCGTCGTGTTGTGTGGGTCGAGTCGGGGATCATTTCGGAAACCAGTTCCGAGCGGTCCACAGTGCACAGGTCGAAGCGCCTCGTTGTTAGGTCCCGCCGTGTGTGATCATCCAGCAAGGATTAATCCTTCCAGCGTGCTTGGGGTCACGGCGAAGCGATTCACGAGGCTCTACATCTTCATTCTGCTTTTCGCGTTCGATCGCCATTCTGCCCGCGAACATAGCAGCAAAGTTTCTCCGTTTTCCGAACATCGCGCGACTCGCTCCTCGCGAAATTAGAAAATATCGATTTCCACAGGTTTTATATCACATCGAACACATTTGCGTGAGACACGGATTGATTTTCCGAAAAATAGATGTACGTTCCGAATAGATAATTGGGTACCGATAAATGATATTGAATTTGTCAACACGACTACAGTAAAGTATCTCCATCGATAAAGTTAATTATTTCATACTGCTGAATTAAAGTAAATAAATGAAAAGTAAAATGTATCTTTAAAAATATTCTGTATAGCTTATAGGATGAAAATAGTAAATGCTTACTATTTTTGTATTACGCACGATATGATTTGTCATTATCACATTATAGTATTCGAATTTTTTGTTATAAGAAATCGTATTTACATTTGGTGTATTTTCCTCGATCGAATAATTATAAACAAATCTGAGAGTGAGCGCCACACAATTGAAAATATTCCCTGGAAATTAATACGCGCGACGCGGACGCGGAAAGTTTATAAACTTTATGACAGCCGAGTCCATCCTATTGTACCAATTAGAACGTATTTCCATTGGAAGCGTGTACCGTGATTGGCCCAACGATGGAACGAACCTATCGAGAGATGGAACGACCGGATTCTAGTCATGCAAATTTATTCCAATAATTACGTTTGTAGCTAACTCGCGGAATACCGCGGTACACAATTTTGATATTATTGACAGGTCGATGGGCGTCAGCCGTTTAAACACGGGCGAGTCGACGATACGTCTGCACGAAAATGCGACGCGAGCGAATGGACGAACGGACGGACAGACGGACGGATGAACGTATTAAACGGCTCCTGATAAAATGCCGATGGATTCTCTTTTCTCATTACAAAGTAATCGGGACTCTCGGGTCAATTGCGTTCATTCCACTTACGTACTTGACAAATGGCGAGACTTTACGCGATCATTTGTCTTCACTCGATCGACTTTGCCGTGCTCGCGCCTACAACTTCAGAAATCATATCGAACTCGATTCATTAGCAATTACAATTTGTTATATAATTATACAAGTATTGTATAATGTTTTGTTTCCGCAATCATGTAGACACGGCGTATCGTTTGTCGATGGGTGTTGTTCGAATCGGACGGAATTTAACGTTGATGCTGAAATCCATAAGAAATGACATACACACACGTGAAAATTAAAAATAACAAAACGTTATTTAATTTAAGAAATTGATTTAATTTAATCTTCTAATTTTTAAAAATAAACTACTTTACTTGATTTTGAATTTTTTAAGAACTTTTTAGGGATTTTACGTTTCGATAAAGTATTCTCATAATAAAACTAATTAAAATGTAACCGAGCTGGCACACATCTTGAACGTTAAAACTAAGCGTAACTCCTGGATGCAGCTTTTGTGCATTACACCGTCGTCGTACATATAACAATAAGATTTTAACTAGGCGGTTATGCCCGCCGCATTTTTCTCAACGCGCAACATCCCGGTGTAGTACACGCTAAAAGCACAAGATCGTTTCAAGTGCTCCACGAGTTCCGCACGTGTACTAGTCTACTCCTTCACTTCCTCCGTTATAGGGATTAAAGCTTCTAGCGGAGGAGGTGGGGTCACGTGGAACTAGTACACGCGGAATAGTTCTCTAAGTGCGGCCAGCTTTTCAAACTTTCATACCCTCGAAGCCCCAGTCATATTTTGTTTCCGGTTATCTTCTGTCGGAGACGAATTGTCTTATATTATGCGTGTGGTTGTTTCTGTCACATTAACCTTTATTAATTATTCTCATTACTGCAAAGAAAAGTCATTTGCATCCGATGTGTTGCAGATTGCTGACTAATTTACTTATTATCGTCACAAATTGTAACTTTATTTCTTGTTGCAATGTACATTGTCGTCGACAAATCCAGAAACAGCTTGTGAAAGCAATTGTAATAAATATCGCGATATTACTTATTATAAGTGGAAATTAAAGGAGTTCTCATATTTGCAATTGAATACAATGCTAATTTTACTTATTTGTGATGCAATCGACTTATCGAACTTTCATAATCTTGTTAAACATTTTTTAAGTTAACTTTTCGTGAATTTTGAAACTGTTAAATCTTAAATTTCTTTATTATCTTCTACCTAATATTTTTATTTTATTTCATCTGTCAAAATGGAAGAAGAGAAGGACTTATCGATTACTTGAAAAAGTTCAATTCACTCCTTTATGACTTGTCAGTATCGTTTCGTGATTGTACTTACAAGACGAGCCTGATGATAACTCTTGCACAAGACCGTACGGGAAACAAAAAAAACTGCTTTGAGAAAAAATTGGTTTATTGTAAATTTCGCGGTCAAAGCAGAAAGCGACCAAAGAAGAAATTTCCGTGGGGACGATGATATTTTTCGCGTTAACTCGTATAAAACGGGCGAGGCGTGGCGGATGAAAAAACGGCGGGATTTTATCGAACCCTTCACACGGACGTGTCTATCGCCTTGCCGCTCGCTACCTGCGTCGCGTACCACGCGAGATTACGCCCGCGCGAGTGCAAAGCTATTTTTTATGCAGCAGCAAGCTGCCGCGCCAGGTTTATTCTGGATTTGTAGGAGCTTTGCGCCCGCTCCGAATCGATTACCTGTGTCCTCGACATCGGACAGTTCGACAGTAATTTTCGCCGATCTGTTTATGCATTCTTCCTTATAGCTTGGAATAAACACAGCAACCAAGAAAAAACTTTTCTTTCTAAGACAAAGATTTTTTTCTAGAATCTGTGGCGAATTTCTTAAAATAAAAAAAATATATGAACTTAAATACTTGAAAAAAAATTTACTTTTTTAATATAACAAATAGTATACTAAAAATTAATATGATATATAGAGCCAAATATATATTTTCTACAATATATTAATATTATAATGCATATAAAAGCAATTGTATGTTTTATTTTTTATTGAGGGTATATTATTTTCTGTAATGTGTATTAACATTAAATATATACAAAAACAGTATTACGCGATCTCGCAAGGAATCAAGTCTCGGACGAATCCTGTTGTGCAATTAAAATCCCCCGAAAAAGTTTAATCCTCGGTTGCGCTTGGGACGATCGTGTAGGCGGGCGATCGACGGATTTTTCACGATCGAAGGACGACGATTTCCACGTACCGTTGTAAAGCGACGTCCCCGGAGCCCCGCGTAGGAGGAAAAACACGGAAGAAGAAGGGATTTATCGGGGTGGCAGGGGCCCACGTACCGGGATGGATCACTTTTGTGCCGTTCTTCGCATCCTTCTGTCCCTCTTCTCTTTGCGCGGTATAGATTCCCACGGGACGTTGGCGCACACACGATGCAACGCCGTCACACGTATGCACGCGCGCACCCGCCGATACGCACAAAGGCAGAGGAACCTCCTCTCCCTCGGGTTCCCACGTGTTTCCGACCGCAAGCCGCAGTTATAACGGCGCAGTCGCGAGTCGTCGACCAAGAGGACGACGTGAACGAGCGAGCGAACTGCCGCTCCTGCCACTCCCGAGTTCGTCGTCCTGTACCAAGCGGGACCGTCTCCTGCAATGTGCCTTCCAGCGCGCGTTGTTCTCCCGGAAGCGACTGGGAACGTCGGCCGCGACCTCGAGGTCGAAGAAGACGCCAATACTTGGCGATTCTCTTCTCCTCATGTATAGACTCCTTCGTCTCGACTCGCTCTCGTTTGCTTCGCGATCAATTACTGTTCTTCTTTCCGCAAAAACATATTTGATTATTTGATATATTAGGAGACAGCGTACGTTTTGTTGTATATATATTTATTTAATTAGACGATATTTGGTCGCGATAGCATGTATGTGAATATTCAAAAATATGAAATTCTTATTTGTTTCACTCTTATTTAATAATCCTCGACAAAATTAATCTTATTTATAAAATTAAATAGTTGACGAGATTATCATGAAATGTCTGAATTTTAAAAGATAATCTTCATAATAATTCTGACATTCTCTTTTAGATATGTTGTGCTAGGTGATCACTAAGATAAACATACATTTTTTCAAAGTTTGCATACCTTATTTAATATGATTGATCGATATTTAATTTAAACCTCGTGTATTTGCGCAATATATTTCTCATGCTTGATAAATGGTTTCTTAACTCATTAATTAAATATCCTATCTTGTATATTGTCGTGTCACTTTCGAATCTATGCATATTAGCATTTACTAATCGAGAAATATTCCCCCAGAACAAATTGCCCTCTTTCTCTCTCCTGTGCATTCTCACGCGTATCGACGCGTATACGCAGGCACGTATCCATTCTCTTATTCTTTGCGAGGAGGTGGCTTGAAATGACTCACTCTTGCCTCACATGGGTGAGTTCTCGCATGTACCGCGTGCCGGGCAAGGCCGTGTTTTTACGTCGCCTCTCCTTCATGAGATAGAGAAAGAAAGAGAGGAGGAAGAGAGAAGATTGGTAAACGTTTGCACTTAGGACGCTGTTATACGGACATTCTATTTTTATTGTCGCGTCTGGCGCGCGCGAACATGTCGATTTTCGTGTTGGTCACGCGGTGGCGGTACGCGCGAGGGATGCGTTCACGTAAAATAAACGTCACGATGCTGCACCGAACATTCACCCGTGTCGAATTTATGACGATCGAACGATCCTCGTTGGCGGTCGTCGTTCAATCGTGTTTGTAGCGTTCCCTCGCTAACTGGAATTAATTCTAGAAACAGCTAACCGTTGCAAAAATTGCCCCCCTAACTGCTTTTATACATCTTGAAAAAAAGAAAATAATTAAAAAAGAACATGCGTTCAATGCATTTCGATGCGATTAAAAATACATCGTTGGTAGCAGTATTTGATATAAATACGTGGCTAAAAAAGTCAAAGTAGAAGAAGAATTGCGCGTCTTATTTGTGCATACGTCACGTTTGTTTTTGGCCGACGAACCGAGTTACATCTTGTCAGAAGAGAATCGAAAATTATAACAGATCATCGTTTAACATCACGATCATGATATTATCTATCCAAGCCGAATGAATAAGAGCAGCGATGCGAAATGTTCATCCAACTCAATTCCGTATCTGATGCATCTTGTGCGTGCACACTTTTCAGCGCGCGTTGATTCGCGATCTGCTCTGCGGCGGGACGATGGTCGAAAGTCTCGCGAGGGGATCTTATCGGCACGTTACGCTGCCGCACCGCTGGTATCGCGTGGTAATATCACGACGTAGGAAACGCGACGGGACACTTGGATTCGCGGAGTAACGGAACATCCGGCCCGATCAGACCGCCGATCAGATTAAGAACAAGTCGTTCTTCTTGATCTTGACATTGCGGTAGCTTGTCTGGGAATCTAGCACGACGGTGATAGAGAAGTCCGGTCGGAGTGACAGCAGGTCGATCAAATCCCGAACATTACGACGTGTGAAATTATCACAGTTTTAACGACGCATGCGATGACACATTTCTTTTTTTTTTTTCTTATTCTCGGATTTTACTTTGCTCTCTTCTTTTTCTTGGAGGGGTTTTTTTTTTAAAGAAACCATTTGTTATCACCAGCCGGAAACGCAGTGATGGGCCACTCTGAAATCACAGAGAGACCGCGATAGCGGAGTCTTGATTAGGCGACATACTTTAACATCTTGTACGTGTGTCGTGACGACCGTGTTACAAGTGTAAAAGCCTGCATTTTTCTACAATTCCCTTTTTTCGACCGAATTATCATCAAACTGCCTTTTACTGCGTTAATAATTAAATTGCGATTATTCTCGCTAATGAAACGAAAAAATGTTAATGGAAAATACTGATATTCTACAATGCGACATATCGGGCACTTGTATTTTGTGTAGGAAAAATCGTAATACGTAAAATTGACAGTTGCATAACAATGGGAATGTTTAATGTTGCTTTAGTATCTTTAATTTAGCCAATTACATATTTTTATCAATCAATGTGAGCATTTAAATTATGAACCATCAAGTATCAAGTTTTACTTGACCGTACATTTAGTAATTATTCGTAAATGAAAAAGTTTATAATTTATTATTTCTACTTATTTTTGTAATAATTTTCATGAGTCGATAATATATTCAAATACTGCCTATTTATTTTATGGATGTAAAAAATGGAAGAATTCACGTACTTTAATGACTTTTTCCATGTGCTTCAACCGCTTTTTAATTCAAAATTAAAGTTTTAAGGATAGCCTGCCCGCAGACGAAGTCGAAGAGACGAAAGCTTTGATTGCAGCGATGATTTGTTGCGATTTAACGTCGTCCGAAAGAAAGAAAGAAAGACACCTAACGTTATATATTCAATGTTATATT
The DNA here is from genome assembly GCF_013373865.1 of Monomorium pharaonis. Lineage (NCBI taxonomy): Eukaryota > Metazoa > Arthropoda > Insecta > Hymenoptera > Formicidae > Monomorium > Monomorium pharaonis. Next base: position 26,092,545 of record NC_050467.1, read on the forward strand.
TACGATTTCTGTGTACTTCTAAGTACTTCTAAGTAGAGAAGAAGAAAGTAATAGAAAAAGAGATTTAGGATTTAAGAAATCAAATCGCACAAATCGCGCGAGTTTCTTTTTTCATATAAATGTAGAAAAATAAATTATCTCGTATCTTTATAATCGATTAAATTACTATAAAATTGATTCACGTACCGTCCTTCATTCGATCACTTTGTTGCTGTACGATGTGATATCGCTCGTGATAGAGAAAATGCATAATTAGTATGTTTGTTTAGAAGCGAGGGGCAAAGGTGAAACGATACGTATATATTATGCTATAAGTATGTAGGAGTGGTATAATGAATGCGGAATAAATGAATGGCTATGTCTCGAAGTGAAATACTACGATCTTTCTTGGTAACTGAACAGAGTAGTACGGTGCATCGTTGCTATTCGGGAAACACCTGACCACCCACTAGGCTAGACGTTTCCTAGAAGGTCGTATTCCCGGTTTTCTTGAGGCCGTTAGGCCATAGATTCCGCTTGAATGTAAGTCTGGAATACCTCGATTATACTTTATAAAGATTCTTTATACAAAAAAAAAATAGAAAACATTCTTCGTTAAGAAAATCTTAAATTATCACAGCTAACGAATATTAGCGATTTATCAAGTGAAAAATAATCCCGGATTATTAATTAGGATGTAACATTATTTAACATAAAAGACTTTTTTTATTCAAAACTTCTATATAACGTTGAACTGAACAAGCGTATTTTAGCGCTATGTCCGTAGCGATATTCAGAAAGCAATATTTAGAGCCAATGCGACTACGAATGTCCGCGGTTGTAGCGAAAGAGGAAACAGGTTGGCAGAACACGGGAGTTTTTATGCGAATCTGTGTCGAGCAGCAACGGCGATAGTGGAGCTTTACTACCCCGTGCGTCTGTCGGGTGATTCGCCCTCGAATCGAATTCAAATTACATTCCCTCCATCTCCCTCTGCGGAAGCTCTTTGCGGTCATGGGACACCGCCCTATGGTAGTACGATTATATTGTACGGTCCGCTAAAAGCGGCTAGGAGCTGAACCGTTCGTCCGAAAAATGTCCGCGTTATCGCCGCAATACAAACGATTGGTGTAAACAAGGGCGAGCGCTATTAACAAAGCACCACGTGAAGCAGCAATAAGCGGTGCATCTAAACGGCTCATTTCGGTTACGCACAATATGTGCGTTTAATGTACGTTTCTAATGTACAATACAAATCATCAAAAGTAAAGTCCTCTGTTTCTCATATTTCGCGAGATATAAGATATCCTTAGCAAAAATTCTCCGCAAGATACTTGATAATCAGATAATCTAGCACGTTGTCTGATTTATGAAACCGTCACATCTCAATTACGATTTGACAAACGACACATACATACATCATAATTTTGGATTGGGAAGTTTCTAAACACACATTCCTCTATGCGTACATACTATATGTCTGTGTTCTTTTCACGCAGTCATTTTCTCGATAAACGTCTGCGAATGTCTGCGTGTCTCAGGTATCGAGGATGATTAAATGTTATTACGGCTTACGCCTCGTAGCAATTAAGATACAGCGCTTGCCTCAAGGATCGTACGTCGATCACACTGCTAGAATAACGCGACTTCGCGGGAGGAAAGCTATTCATTTCTACGGTATTAATCAAGGGATCTCTCGCCCACCTCTCTTTTTCCACGAGTGCTCCTTTGCGGTTACGGGACACCCTGGGGTATCCCGAAGAAGAGCCAGCCGGTGCGGCCCGTTAACGAGTAGTTACGCCCCGGATCTCCTCTTTCTTCCTCTTGCTTCTTCTCTCGCGATTCTCTTCGGTAGCCACCGGAGCGACGGCGGCGGCGGCGGCGGCGACTGGTATGGCGTTCCGTATAGGAGGTTTACCTATATTTAACCCGATAAAAATACCATCGCGCCTCCCGCATGACGGCCTCCCGGCCCGCCATTCCCGATTTAACTTATACCGATGACTGCGCGACCGAGAGAGGAAGAGAGTCTCAGAGCTCCCTGGCTCGTGCCTTGCCGACCGTAAATCCACGAAACAAATCGGTGCAGCCGTGACAAAAGGCCTAAATGCCCGTGGCGACTGGCTGAGATAGCTGTCTAAACCTTTCCTGGATGGACGGATTCGCGAACTGGCTGAGAAACGTTTTTGTCGGAGGCATCTCTGATCGAGTCGATTAGTGACAAAAAAACAATGTCAATTAAACTCTTACAGACACTCTTGCAGAACATCCGTAAAAACCCATCTTTATTCTCTGGAATTTTTTAAAAATAATTTACATAATCTTATTGTAATTGTAACTCAAAAGAATAATTAATTGATATAAATAATTCTCTCATTTTCGCGTGAAAACTAATTTTTACCCGAATACAAAACAGTTAACATCGTAACAAACTGTACAGATTTTGAAATTATGTGTGGAAGTGTATTCATTTCTACCAATTTATTTTCTCTTGTAGCCATTGGGCGATAAACTGGCTCGAGATAAACGGGGCGCCGTGTCTTAGAGGATAAAGATACAGTTATATTTTCAGAAATGTCACGGTTGAAAGATGACTATTTACCATTTCCTTGACTGGAATTTAGTATCAACTTCGACCGAATTGGTTCGTGTTTCAACATTGTAAATCTGCGGGAAAAGACAGATTATTATCTCCATAATAAAATACCCAAAGAGGCTCTCGATGTAACATTCAACAAATACGATCAACGAATGATCATTAATCTCACGCGGCGGGACGAAAGATTCGCGACGAAATTGTTAGACGCCATCCCACCCGCTCGCACTCTCCTCCGTTTAACTTTAAACACTGAATCACAATTTCAATGTATCGATTATTTTAACAGCGTGAAGGATAAGTGCGATTCTCGATTGAGTGACGTATCTGTCGGAGACAATTGCTACGCGTCAGCTACGTTGTTGATTGATGTATCGAATTCTCGAATTAGACATTGACTTGGAGCATCGATCGTCGTGGGGCTTTTCTTACCGAAACAACCGTAAATCCGCGAAGCGGATTGCTGCGAGATAAAGTGTGCCGCGACGCGATCACTTTGCCTGACGCGTTGTAAACCGGCAATTGTTGGTTTGTCGTTTACGATACTTGTAAATATTTGTACAGATTTTTGGGAAAATCTAGTAAGAAGATGAGTATAAAAATCAACGATTCCTTATCAAATCAGTACAAATTTTGAGCGCGGAAACATAATACATCGCCGTTTCGTTGATTCAAATTTAAAGCGAGAGGAGCAGCGAATACTTCCGAGTCATCTTCTTGGCGCGTGCCGCTCCGATCATAAATCCACGAAACAAATCGGTGCTTCCACGACAAAAGGGCTAAAGACCCTGCTGGCGATCTACCGTGGAAAGCGAAAGATTTCCGGACCTCTATAAGGAAGAGAGAGTCGTGATATAGCGGACAGTAATTTATTTCATATTCTTCGGACAAAGAATTTCTTTCAAGGTCTTTTTCACGAAATAAAAGGTAGGCAAGAGACGAATGATAAACAATAAATATCAATGAAAAAGTTTTATTAGTAAGTGAATTAATGTTTACATGTCATTAACGTACGCAGTAATGAATATACGTTTTCAAAGCACTAAGGGTAAAGAGAAAGAGAGAGAAGAGAGACTTTAATTGGCGGACATCGATCCACGGTTGATCGCAACCACGAATCGAAATGATAATAATATATTTTATGTCATTATCTAGAAATAATTACACGTCGGTAACTTCTATTAGCGAAATTAATGGAACAATTGGCGTATTCTGCGGCCACTATCGCATCAGAAATCGATTATCGAAATACTAAAGTATTTCGTATCAATTATAATTAAAATGAGGCTATTTACAGCTCTCATCCTGTAGCTTGAATAAATGAGAACCTACCGAAATATTGACCGTATAGAAATTTGTGATTTTTTTTTGTAAATGTTAATAGAACGTGTACACTTTTTTTTAATTTTTATACCTCTTCTCTTTTAGAGAGGAGAGAAATGCTATAAACTGTTAAACCTAGAATACCTGGCTGCTGTAATGGAATTTTCGCCCAAGCGGTAATTCAAGTTCTGGTATAATTTCTGATATTAAAAATTTGATAGCTTAAAATGACATTTATTATAATAAGATTTTTGTACATTAAAAGAGTTAGTTGAAAGAACTAATTATTTTAACAATCTGTAATATATAAAAAAAAGACATGACAAATTCTTAATTATGTTGGATTTTCATCCAGTTATCGTTGATTCAAGAATATGAGAAGTATTCTAAGGTTAATTAAGATAATTCTTCTGGTATCTAATTGTAGTGTCATTACAGTTCTCGTTAATATAGTCACCGTTATTTTTTTTTTTTTTAATATTACGAACGCTAAACATTTTAAGGTGTCAGTTGTAACTTTTTGTGAAACTTAAATTAGCGTGAAAGTTCGTAAAGATACGCGAGCTGCTCTCACTCGCGTGGAGATCGCGCGTCGCCACGACGATTACGCGCAAATGCGTCCCCGGTGGTCTGAGAGTTGCGCAATGATAACGATGACAAAGACTCCAGCGACACAACAGCGCGATAATGACGGTGGTAATGAGCGACGCTCTTTCGCCGCGAACCGAGACAGGATCGTACAATCTCGTCTTTCACGTTTAGAACTCGACTATCGGCGACTTATGCAGCGTATTTTCTTAGGCGTGCCCGCAGCACCTTAGTCGTGTGGCACAAGAATTTGCCGCATATCTATTTCTCGTTGTACGTACGTCGGTTTTACGCGTGCTGAAGCTTCTTCTTCCGCAGAGTGCCACGTGGGAAAAGAGAAATTTCTCACGTACACGTAACAACGCGCGGTGTAACGTCGTGTGCGCACCGATCCGCGCTGTCGTGTATTGCGTAAACGAATGATTGACGTGCTGCTGTTTACGCCGACATTTCGCCGTCCGCACCTATGCCGCTTACATGACAAACGTAATGAGCCACTACGCTTCCAGCCGAGAACCAAGTCACGGAACGTGATCGAGATTCGTGCGGGTATCGTTGAGTATCTTCCTTCATGTTACGTTCTGTAAATTCGCAGTACGTCAAAAAACCAAAAATATATTTAAAAAGAAACACTTTCATTATTATGAGCTATTATTAGTATTTAACACGTCTATCACATTGAATCACTCTGTTGTACTACACTACGTAATTTTATTTACATTTTTAAGTAAGTGATGTAAATATCAAAGCAGATGCGTATTGTCGCAACGTGGTTACCTCAATCTGAAATTAATGGCTCCAATTTTTTCGTATCGTGTCTCGTAACCGCTTGCTCTCGCGTTCACGTTCGTAAATGTGCGCGTGGCTGACATACGTTCGCACATATAGCGGAACTCGAGATTTCTGTTCGAAGATTGCGTAAACGATTGACTGACGTTCTAGGAACGGTGTTTTCTAAAGTAAGTTGTCTGCGGCAGGCTTGTAGCGATATTACACCACGGTGAACGTCTGCTCGTGTGTAGCTGCTTCGCGTACGTAATTTTGCGCGCGCGCGTTGTGTGCGTGCTGTTTATGCATTCGTGTACAAGTGTGTGTGTGTGTGTATACACGCGCGTCATCAGTGCCGATAAGCGTAGCGCTCGAAACTTTACCTATTTTTCAGTACGGCGCACACTTCCAAGTTGGTTCGATTCGTTTGGCTCGATTCGGTTAAGTGCGATCCCGTCGTGCGAGTTCCGTCAAGCGTACATTCTCATGTTGGCTGAATTAGTCAGAATTGA